>NC_136261.1:35160802-35495802 GCF_964187855.1 Myxine glutinosa
TTGTGCTCCGCCAGAGGGCCAGCAACCTCCCCTGCGGAACTAGCTCCCCCCACCCTTCTCAGACGCGGTCCATGCAGATCTTCGGCGCTTAATCGATGTCCATGTCCATAAGGCCTCGTACATGCTGGTGGTCTGGGGAATACACAACGACATTAGTATCAGGTGGCTTAAACCTATGGCCATAAAACAAAGCATAACGGTCCAAAGGAGGGTGAGAAACTTCCTTTGGGTCAAAGTCGAAGTCATCCAAGTCGATGCTGCTTCCACCAGCATTATCCATGGACGCATCTTCAGAAGAATCGGAACTCGAAGTATCCTCACTGTCGAGTTCCTCGCTACCCAGACCCGGTTTTGCAGTTGGGTCGAAATCCAGGGTTGGGACAGTGACAACCGAACCACTGTGAGCTCGTGAGACAGAAGAAGACAAAGCCCTCATTGAGACATAAACATCAATAGGAGACTTATGCAAGTGGTCCACATCATCATCAGAATCATCATCAGTAACATCATTCTAAGGTGGCTTAGGCCTGCGGCATGAACGGCCAGCAGCCACAGCCTTACACTCCAAAATAAAAAGAGAGACTTCCTTTAAGTAATCGTTTGCATCTGCATGCGACATGTTGGGGTCCAGAGTAATCGGCTTCCTGGCAGGCGGGCCCAGCATTGGGTCCGCAGCAGTGTAATCGTAATCAAAACCATTATTGGAAACATCAACAACGGAAGAACATTCTTCGTAAGCGGAGATCTCATCGTCGCTGCTCAGTGACTCGTTCGGGTCATTGTTCCAGGATCCGCAGTCTGCAGCCACGTCGACAGCCGGAGTTGCATCTGGATCCATGGTCAGCTTGACGGTCATCACCATGGCCTTTTCTGGTGTCGTCTTCAGTGTCCATCCTGTGGTAAACTTTCTCACACATGCAAGGACTAATGCCTTGATTAGTACACTACAAATCACAATTCCAAGGACTATTGCCAAGGTGGTCAATACCCACTTTACTATCGTACCTGTCCATCCTTTAAACCAGTCAGTAAGCCACTGGTGGGAGGCTTCTCGATCCATACGATCCTCTGTCAACATGTGTGCACTTTCCCTTAACCTTATAATAGCAGCACTGACCCCTTGTGAAGGGTCAGGAATATACGTACATACAACACTTACCCTCAATTATCCCACATACACCCCCTCGTTCTGCCGGCAACATATCCAAAGCGACCCTCGTTCGCCCTTGCGTTGCCCGAGCAACGTCAGTGTCCGCCCTTTGGTGGCCGCGACATTTAATCACCGCATATGTCTTACCGTCTGGTCAATTTTTCTCACCCACTGTGACTCACTCAAAATAGATTCTCACTCTTTGAGTGCAGGTGTCCTGTTTTACTCTTTCCCCTGTTGGTGTGCACACACGTCACTAATGCACCCATCCAAACACCATTCTACCACATGCACCACAGATGCCAATATCAACCACAATTTACCTATACCCTCCACCTACTTTTAAACTACCCTCCCCGGATATTCGTGAAGGGGGTCCATCTTTCCCAACCACTCCCTTCGCACCAGCCACTTCACGTTGTCGATAAACCTCTGAGACACACACAACCTGTCCAAAGTTTCACAGTGAGGTGGGGTGCAGATCAATTCTGAAATAACCAAGAGGGTTTTGTCTGAAATTCGTCTCATGAAAACCCATCCAAGAGTCCAGTGTGACAGACAGACAGACACATAGACACACAGAAAACCCCAGGTACACATTCAAACCAGCTTGTCCCCAGATCCACAAATGTTCACTTTCTCCCATTACAATCCCCTTATTTCATTCCCTGTGCAAATTAAACTGACAGTTCAACCCAAGGTCGCAGCACGAGTCGGGCCTGGTGTGGGAGTGGACCAGATAAGACTTTGGCTGAAATGTATTATTTTTCTGCTGGCCCGACCAAGCCTGTTTATTAGATTAAAGGAAACGCATTTTAAATGCAGTGAATTTTCTTCTAAAAATGGCAAAATGAAATTGGACGTAGCTTTTTAAAGCACTTTTGACAATATTCCCAGCTAATGTTAACCTTTAATTTAAACCAAATTGCAACTGAGGTTGTTTTCCTGAACCCAGGCAGTTACATACAGTTACATACATCCCTGCTCACGCCACACAAGATGACAGGTGATCCACTTTCAACAGACACCACACTACACAGAAACTTTTGGCAACAACCAAAACTCCTTCAAAGACAACAATAACGCATCCAATTCTCCTCAATGGCTCATTTAGCAGCTCATTGTGTCTTTGTCTATCAGCTATCTCTTCTTGCAGCTACACTGTTCACCACAATTCCAATTCATCCATCAAGCCACATGTCCCAGAGTGCCATATACCCAGAGTATATGTAACAACTACTCAATCAAACTAGATACATCCAGATGTTACTTATTCGATTTCCCAAAAGCTCACAGGGCAGTCCCAATCCAGACCAGTAATGTATTTACATGTAAATATTAGGTATAGTATCTAAAATTAAACAAATGGTCGACTTGCAGCTCACAGATGAAAAGCTTGTATCTTTAAGATTGATCTAAGCTTCCAACATTTCAAATCGTCACTTGAAACGTCAGCTTATATCAAAAATACTTGCTCATTTCTGGAATCGCACGTTCAACCTTTTGTGTCATGACACAATATCTATTTAAATAACTATTTTCCATTTATACATTCATAGAAATGTTAGCGTTGGTCACAATCCACATGGATTGTAGCTGTCAGTGAGCGAGCCATCCATTCCATACAAGTTGTTTCACACAACCATTCTCCATACACCTGGTTTTGCACACCTGTGCCCACACACTGACTCCAGGCTTTTTCATTCAATACAATGCACTCACCCACACTCACAATACTCTGCTCAATAGACAATACTCTTCTACACACACACACACAACATCATCTGATCTAACTACTCCTTTCTGAAACTTGCGCTTCGCAGTCGCCTCTTATATTATTGCGCTCCCCCATCATTATAATCCACTAACGTCCCCTACTACAGGTATCATGTCACTACTGAGCCCTACAGTTACCTATGGTCATTGGAAACGACATTGACATTCCGACATTGACATTCTGACATTGGCATTCGCTTTATTTACAATATATATTTATACGATAACATCAACTTCAACTTCAACTCAGAGCATACTGACGTCATCTCCCATTTTCCCCGTCCCATATGCACTAGACTATAGGAATTAAAATTAAGATTGAACATAAATCCACAACAACTTAAATCAATGTAAAACCAGGCAGTTTATCAACAGCCCAGCCACCATCCTTATTCGCTCTCCTTCTGTGAAACTGTAACCTTCAACCACACGAGGTGCCAGCCACACCTCAATCCTGCCGACAGTGCAGCCACCCAATCCCTAGCAACACATCCCAACCTTAACACAAGGCCTCCACTACGAACAACGTCAGGTTGTGGTTAACATCCCACACCACACCAGCTTCCAGTAAAACATTCGTCCCAGACCACCCTAGGTCACCACAGGTGCACCCGGCACCCGAGCTCACCCGTTCTTATTTCACAGCCCTTCTTGGGGGGCATGCTCCACCATGCAGCACCCTCTTCAAACTATGTCCTTTTACGAGCATGCCTACTCCACCAAGCACCTCGGTACATACGTTCCTGCAGCCTTATTCACATAGTACATACGCACCCTTTCAAATGTCCCCGACAACCTCGGTCTTGGGGGAGACGGTCGCAGTGCGTGGCATTCCCCCATGTCACCTACGCCACCCTCGTTCCCCAGTCCACACAACAGCAGCCCCAGTGCCCATCAAAAGTGCCCACTCTACAACCCACAATTTTCTCAGGGCACACACCTGCCTCTTTGAAATCCATGTTTCATAAATATAACTCCATGGCCTGCTAGACAGCCAGACAGACACAACAATGAAACTATAACCTCCATTCTCCTTCCATGGTGAGTTTGTAACCCCAATTTGTCAATTTGTTCCATTTTATTCCCATATTTTCCTATTTCCCTTCCAATGGAACGTAGATCACGGAAATAAGTTACCAAAAGAACTCCCCTCCAGGCCAAAGGTGTGTATTTCACACCTCTAACAGCATTTCACACCATGACATAATTTTAATCCTTCTCAATACACAGCTCATTGGCTCCCATGTCTTGTCAAGCAATGTGCAGCTTCACCATGTGCTACATCCTTCGGATGGACGTTAAATGTGGTGTCTTGTCTGTTACATCGGTGTGACAAACATCCCACAGTTTCAGAGTCGGCAGGTTATCGCCGGCACTCTGAGCAAATTCCATGTTCTGAATTTAATTCAACAAGTTCCAAATTCCATGAAGATGGAAAACAAAGAATCCACGACTCCAAGCCCGCAGCCAATTAGCAGCGGCACCCGGCCAATCCATCCAACAACTACAACAACAACTGCTCCCAAACCGAGGGCCCCCCATACAGCACACACGTGACTCGCAGCTCGCTTGGCTCCAGCCCGAATACACAATAACTCTATTCCCAAACTACATGCACCTCCCACGGAGCCGCATGGCAGGAACCACAGGCTCGCACCACACCGACAATAAAGCCACCAAACCAACCCAAGCCCTGCCGCCAAACCATTCATTCACCTCTCGTCCCAAACAAATGAAAATCACATCACCAGGACCCTCGGATAGACGCTAAAATCGACATTCCCGGCATGGATTTCAATATTTATCCAATATCCAATTTTTAAATTCAATCCCACCTGCCCAATAGCTATTATGAATCCCAATATCCCAATATAAATTGTTTCAGCTCGACTTTCAACCAATTTGTACCGCCAACAAACCACCATTAACCTAACCACCATTAACCTAACCACCATTAACCTCCCCCTGTTATTTATTTATTTTTCATAAATAAACAAATAAACAAGAAAATAACCTGGTCTGTTTATTGAAAATAAAATAGTTCTCATATGTCTATCCCTGTAACACTCACCACGGGTGTGCACTCCTGCACATACCCACTCGCGTGCTCCAATGTGCCCTCCCGCACACTTGCCACAACATAAAACTCCCATTTACTGGATTAAACCTTGGCCCTCCATGGAATCGCACCACAGACTTACGATCAGACAAACAGACAGACACGTCTTTCCAACATGACATCATACACTGGGACCTTGTCACTCGGATCACAGGCCACAGGATAAATATTCTATTTTTAGCTTACAAAAACCTCCACCTACTCTACAACACCGTCAGGTTGTAGAAAATATCCAAGTAAGTGTTTTTACGCCCCCTTAACTATTTCTAATCTTTTCTATGGAACTTTTTTAAAACTCACAATAGTTCAACTCAGCAAGATTTTCTTTACTATTTTCCCACATCATCCATGCCTAATACACATCCATACATACAGCACAAGTAGCCAATACCAATCGACATTGCATAATTCTGCAGGCAATACAAGAAACCCTTTCACACATCAATGACACACACACACAATGGACACAAATACATACTTCAATGACAAACATTCAAGTTAAATTCAAATATGAGATCGCCGGTCAACCTGACGCAACCAATTCAATGCGATGACGTCATGCCGGTTTTGATTCAGTGCACACTTCCGTGCTTCCATACAAATTTTAATATCCCCATATACATTCATTCATATACCAGTGAGTCTCTCAGACGTCGCGCGAACACCGGATCGACTCCAACCATGCACCTCCAACAGCCACTGCCCTGCCAACCTAGGCAACGTATTTCGAATCATGCGTTTCCCTATACATTCTCCATACCACGTGACTGACAAACCGGCTCGCATTTCAAACCACTGCGCACATTCAGCGGTGTTAACAGTTGCAAAATTCACAGCACAACGACCTGAGTGGGTCGTGTACAACGCCTTACATCTCAATCATTCAAAAGAAAGGGGATTTTGGGAAGGGGTGGAAAGGGTGAGTTGGGGTGAAAAGGGTGGGGCAGGGAGGGTGGTGTTGCCTGGAACCCCGGGACAGAGCTCAGGGCTGGGAGGGTAGGGGTTTGGTATCTGCCTAACCCTCCCACGGGGACTTGACTTTCAACGAGCGGCATCAGTCACTCGTCGGTCTACCAACCTATTTCCTCAATCGTTTACCTGCTACCTCAGGCCTTTAAGAGGCCCACCCGCCTCCTCTTTCTGAGAGGCTCGTCCGCCTTCACAGCTGTCTAGCCTAACTCCTGAGAGGCTCGTCCGCCTTCACAGCTCTCGAGCCTAGCTCCTGACTTTTCCAGGTAACCGCCAGGTAACCTTACTCCTTATAAAAATGCTGGGGTATTTCTTGAGAGGCTCACCCGCCTTCACAAATTCATTACCCATCCTTGGAAAATTTGGTTTCACTCTTCCCTCCGTGTGCTAACTGTAGCTTAATTTCCAGGCGTCCAACGCCCTTATAATGCTTCTAACCTTACTTACGATACCAATGTCTCCTGGGTAGGCCTCGGATTGGGACGCCACCCTTATCCTCACCCTCACAACCCAGAGATCTATTGCCCCTTACCCTCGGGCGCCCTCGAGGGAAACTTCCCCATCCCGTAACGTTACCCTGACGAATCCATAAACAGTCAGTTGCTCCGGGACCCAAGCGGTCCATACTTAAATTTGGTTCATGAATCAGGCTCGAGCAGAGAACGGAACAAACGGCACCGAGCGAGAGAGTGGGTTCCAATTTGGACTGACACCCAGTCGATAAAGGAAAAACAAAAGAAAACCAAAGCTCACCTGACCCGGATTGAGCTAGCTGGCCTGTCCACCCACTCGTCCAGACCCGCGTCCCAGTCTGAACGGACTGATCCCACCGCTGCTACCATTTGACGGGTTGAAGACTTAGGACTTGAGACTGAGACGAGGAACAACTGATATATTTATTGGATTCGTAAATACACAGGCTGTGGAAAGCACGATGTCGCAAGAAGCTCACCTAAATGACCAACTCTACAACAAGATGCTCTAAAAAGGTTCGATCAGGGCTTCATTATATATATGAAATATAGAGGTGTGGTTTAACATCATCAGGACAGGGGACAAGGGGTGGACTCATATGGCCCCCACCATAGTCCCTTCCTGTTGTTCAGTTAGTTTAAGGAAGTCCGAGGCCAGGCAAGGGTTATGCCTTTTGATATCATAATCATTGAAGCTTGAAGGGACAATCATTGAGGCTTGAAGGGAAAGAACAAGGAGATAAGGAGTGGACAGCCATGAATCTGTCAACAAGGAGAATATTGAGAACTTTGGAGGAGAGGGGGAGTACAACAGCTGCTGCCGAGTCCATAGTATGAGAACACAAGCTGGATTTCGACATTAAAAGAGAACATGCCATCATCGAGGCATAAAGTCACACAAAATATATAATCCTTAAAAGGCTTTACAAACAAAGTAATGTAACACAAGTCCTTTGGTTGGGAAAGTATGGAGGGAGTGAACAGTCATAAATGTGTCAACAGAACGGAGATTGATTTAGGCTAGAAAGATAACAATTTTCAACCGAGGCCATGAGCAAAGGGGAATAGTTGGATTTCCACAGAGTACAAAGCATATATCTCCTTATAAGGTTTTAACAAGCTTTCAAAGGATAAGAAAGGAATAAAAGTATTTAAAAGGATACAGCAATTAATCAAAACAAAACATATAATTGGTTACTTGCATATAGCAATTTGAAAAACAGAACATTGGTTATACTTGGTAATTAGTCAAACAGTAAGAGAGCACAAAGGGCGAGGGGGATCTCAAGCCCCACATATATATATATCTATCTATACATATATATATATATATATATATATATATATATATATATATATATATATATATATATATATATATATATTGTTACAGGTCGCGGACAGATGTTATATTGACCGAGCGGTGGTGTATTACCGCGACCTAACAGGATCCCCAATTGGCCCGATTCCACCCGAACGTTGACCAGATCGCACCGCAGATATTCAATCGGGAAACCTCTAAAACGACCGAAAGAGAATGAAAAAGAAGAAGAAGACAGAGTACGGAGGAAGAACAGATTTATTATACACACACAAGCAAAAAGAAAGAGCGACCAAAATTATTTACAGCAATGGATGGAAGAAGCAGTCACACAGTGCATTGTTAGCTTAAACTATTCATTTTACTTAACCCCAAGACAACGAGTAGGACAGACGACGTTCAATCTTACACGGGGGATATTGCAGGCAGGTAGGGCTTGAGGTGGATTGCTGGAGAGGGAGGCCGGGTCGGAGGTAGCAGCTCTCAATTCCTCGCGGTTTTGGCGGGAAAACCCTCCGTCGCGTACCCGCTGCCGATGCTTTAGACGTCACGCGCTGGCTCGGGCACACCTGCTCCTCTCCTCCCGGTGGAGCCGTCTCCCTCCTTTCAGCGCGTCTCTCCTTAGCTGGTTCCCTTTTCTCTTTGGCTTGGAGCGTCTCGCCTCTCACCGCTCACAGCTCAGCTCACAGGTCATCTGATCTCTCATCTCTCATCTCGTGCTCGTCTGATGAAGCAGTCCCTTCCAGTCCCTTTTATTACCCCGGGCGGAATCAAGCCGCCGGCTGCGAGGGCACGCCTACCGGGTCGCGAACCGCGGTGCTGGTTGGCCAAGTGGGGTTGGCTCACTCCTCCCCTCTATGACGCGGTGGAGACACGCCTTTCTTCTCCGAGATGAGCACATGGGCAATGGCGGCTTGCGGGATTGAACGCCACTCGCACCCCTTTTTAAAAGGAACTTTGGAGAGCGGAGATGCTTGGGGAAATTGAAAGGGCCTACGCTTATTTTGTTTGATACAATGCAAAGTCAATCTAGTGGGAAACACATATTTAGCCTACATAGAATAAGGAAATACACTATTTAAAAAGATATATCATGGCCTACGTGTAAGTTTCATGGAATTAACTAGGAGGACGGCTGCGACCATTATTTACATTACGAGGGTGTTACACATAACAAAACCATACTTTTCACATTCGTTACACTTCCTCCAAAATTGTTACACTTCTCAAAAACCGTTACACTTCTCAAATTCGTTACACCTCTCAACACCGTTACACTGCACCCTCCTTTCTTCAGGCCCGGTCTCGGGCCTACAAAACTTTAACTTAGTGTGACACATAGGTGTAATTCCCTCTACTTTTAACCTGACCCTGAGTGTGACAATCTTAAAACACAAATAAGTATGTCCCCCTATTGCATTGCACCCTGTCTAACAGACTCAAGCCCACAGCTAACCGAATTACGGAATTATTCTCAAACTATACATTTACGGTGGGGAGCATTATTTACAATGACGTTATTTCTTATTTACAACGCAACCCAGGACCTGTGTTTTTTTTTTGTTTGTTTTTTAGGGAACAAGAAAAAAAAGAAATTCCTGTTGGGAGGGAGGAGACAGCACGCATTGCATCGATGCACCAGTACCAATACCACCAAAGCACCCAAAAGCACCAAAAGCACCACAAGCACCACAAAGCACCACTCGGTGCGCAGTCACCATGGTTCATAATAAACACAACAAAACAACTGGTGGTGGTCTTCTCTTTCTCTGCTGGGCCGATGTTCTTCCCGACGTCTTCTGGCTTCATGCGGCCTACTTGGAAATATAATAAAAAGCACAACTTGTGTCCATTTTTATTTAGGGCAACAGGGGCCAACTAAGGGTGGTCCACCTGTTTGGCATAGGTGCCACCTTACCGAGGTCCGCAAGCAAGATTCCCTGGCCACTATGGCCGGTCTCCAACAGAAGTGCCCTGCCCCAGAACCTGGGGTCCATCAAGTGGTACATCAACGCAATGCATGCTGGTTCTGGGAATCTCGTGCGCACAATGGCCTCCTCACGCACGCTCCCCTCGGCCCCCAATGGCGCACAGGTCATGTGGGAGACAAAAGAGACAATTGAGCGAGGGGTAAGGTCACAAGGGTACACATCAATAAGGCAATGCAAGGCGAAATGCGTACGGAGGGCGAAGTGAGAAAGCTCGTCCCTACCGTACGTCACCCCCCTGTCACCTACACTACCCTTGCCCTTACCCCATATGTACAAAAATCTACCCATTTACCAATTCGTCACTACTGTCATGTCTCCCCATATTTCCTCTATACCAAATTCGTCTCCACAATCCCTCTAACCAAAATTTGCCATCACCCAATTCATCATCAATCCTCATAAGGAGGAAGAGATGGAATTACGCACAATGTCACACCCACGTCATGATGCGTCTCACAATCCAAACATTTGCATCATAAAAAATAATCAAACCATGGCATGGTGTGGAGTACCTGTCACCTCAGGTGAGTGGATGCAGATGGTGCGAGGAGATCCTTCATCCTAACTACTTTCTAAATGACATTAACACACTTTACACTACCCGGGGTCTTTCCCTGCCAATCCATTGGCCAACTTACACTATGGGTTCTAAAAACCAATTCCCATTGACCAAACTGTGGTGCTTCTCAATGTGGGGTCTCACTCCCCCGATTCATCTCCCGGTGCCCTCGCACAATTTCTGGGCTGCGACGTGTAGCTCTCCCAGCAGGTCTACCCACCTGCACACCTCCATCACTGTAGTTGCCACCCGAGCTTACCTAGCTCCTCACCCTAACCTATCTAACTGGGACAGGCCACTCCTGGCTCTGTCACCCCACTCGGTGCCCTCTGGCACTGGGCTACCCGGGTCCGTCCTCCGGATCCTCGGGCCCCATCCACAACAACTACTACCGGCTCCTAGAGCCCACCTGCGGCCTCACCTGGCCGACATCCTCACAGTGGTGGAGCGCCCAACCAACTACACACACTAACAGGCTACACGCCCAGCCATTTCCACAACACTACTGCACCCATTCAAAGACCATTCTTTCACCCGCACCACAGATGCCAATATCCAACCACAATTTACCTGTACCCTCTACCTAACACTTACACTACCCGCCCCGGGTATCCGTGATGGGGGTCCACTCTTCCCCCATTCACACCTTCGCACCATCCACTCCACTCCACAATTTCCACCATACTCACTCCACGACCATCCATTCCAATACTCCATACCATTTATTCCATACACCTGTCCTTAATTCACCTGTCGTTGCACACCTGTGCAATCATACCTGGTGCCACCTGCACCCTCCTCCTCTTCCTGGACCAGTTGGTCACAGTTGGTCACAATTTCGGTCTTTGAGGCCGGCCGATAGGCACAGTGTGGTTCTCCTGACCACGTGGCCCTTGACTTGGTTTGTCCGCACAATGTGGGCGCTTCAGGATGAACTTTAGCCGGGGAGCGTTTGGGTGCGTGACACCTTTGGGCGCCCCGGTCTGATACTGCCACCCACGCGCAGAACAACTTGTGAGTGCACGCGGGTACCGGCGGTCCCACTGGCCTAGCGCTACCATGTTTAGACAGCGATATCCATCCCCCGGCACCGGCAAGCCAGGCACGGTAGGACACCCGCGGAGCCCCGGCGGACCAGGGACGCGCGAGCCTACGCGTTAGCGGGCTACGGCGGAATCAACAGCTTCGGCCACGTCCGGGCCGATATTCGGCCCGGCCGCACCGGGAATGAACTGGTTCGACGCCCGCGCTAGAGAGGTCGCGGGCGACTGAGATGTGTTAACAAATTAATTAATTAATTTGAGATGTCCGATTCCTAGTGTTTGGAAATTTGGAAGAGCTTGACCCTAGCCTTTCCCTTGCGAGGGCAAGGAGGAACTTAACACTTGACACTTAAGCTTAGTTTGAAGTACACCCTGCCAGCGTTCCCGATGGGATGGCAGGGCAACCAGAAGGGACGAGGATTCTCCTGACCACGTGGCTCTCGATCTGGGAAGCGAGAGGCGTTCCATTAGTGGACGCGCCCCTCACGCCCGACTTTTGGGCGGCCCCGGCAAGCCGTTTGTTTTGACGTTCCGTGACAGGCCCCGCACCCCCACCTCAGGGCCGACCGGGCGACCGGAATGAATCCCGGTGTCCCGATCCGAACCTTCAGAGCGGGCCGGCTGGGGAGTGCCAAGCACCCCGTACCTGCACTTTCCGTCCCTGCGGTCCCAAATACCGGAACCACCCGAATACCATTTTATTTGACAAAATGAGGTGCGGCCTACAGCCTTAGAAAACCAACACTATATAAGTCAATACCTCCAACGATACAGGCGCGCATTCGTGCCGCGTGACGTGGTGACGCCATCGCGCTTTCACCTTAAAAGATTTGATATAAATTGATTATTTGATACAAGCCTTAGAAAACCAACCCTACAGAAGTCAAATGGTCCAATAAAGGGTGATGGGAGGGTGATGGCAGGGTGATGGGAGGGTGATGGGAGGGTGGTGGGAGGGTGATGGCAGGGTGGTGGGAGGGTGATGGCCTTTGGCGAAAGATATCCGCCGATAGGGATACCGCGGGTACCGGCGGTCCCACTGGCCTAGCGCTACCATGTTTAGACAGCGATATCCGTCCCCGGGCACCGGCAAGCCAGGCACGGTAGGACACCCGCGGAGCCCCGGCGGACCAGGGACGCGCGAGCCTACGCGTTAGCGGGCTACGGCGGAATCAACAGCTTCGGCCACGTCCGGGCCGATATTCGGCCCGGCCGCACCGGGAATGAACTGGTTCGACGCCCGCGCTAGAGAGGTCGCGGGCGACTGAGATGTGTTAACAAATTAATTAATTAATTTGAGACAACACACATCAACACAACACACATCACCATCACTCACTCATACACTGCTCCACACACCTGTTCAGTTGCACACCTGTGCAATCACACCTGTTCAATCACACCTGTTCAATCCTCACACACACGGCATCATCTCAGCTAACTACTCCCCTCTGAAACTTGCGCTTCCCAGTCGTCCCTTTAAACTATTGCGCTCCCACGTCATTATCATCCACACTAATCTACCTGCGTCCCCCCTACAGGTATCAGTCACTAACTAACCTTAACGTTACCTAATGTCATCTTCTAGGGCCCTACACACGATATCCTAACCCACCCGGGCTAGTTTTCACTGCCATCAACCCCATAAACTATAGCACATTTGCCCCACTTTCTGTGAGGGATGGTGGATTTGCCATCCCACCACATCGGGGTGGTCCTACTATCAATTTGGCACACCAAATTTCAGCCAATCAAAAATTTTGCCAATCATCTGCCAATCACCGTACCAATCATCAAATTTTGCTTTTTTTTTCTAATTTTGGGTTCAAAACACTAACCTCATCACCCGTCTACTTATTACCTCCTCTCGGTGCGCCAATTCACGTCTACAGCCCGGCTTCGTACAGCCGAGCAATGAACGCGGGTCGTTTTGTGCCAGCGGCTGGATACGTCCCGCATTCGGGGCAGGGACGGGGGCTTACCCGGGCCGAGATCCCATGCACCACCTCGGCGTGGAGCCATCCAATGTCCCGATCTCGACCTGCCGGCACGTCTCAATAGAAATTGGTCACCATGACGACCCTTCCTATCGGGCTGCCCGCTCCGCCTAGTGGAGCCCGGACGCGACCGTTCCAAGCGAGGCACAGCATGGATCGCATACGGCGGTTCTTTCAAAACCGCCGTGGTTCAGATCCCCGCTGGTCCTCGCGGCACGCGAAGCTGCCCGACGCGCACCGAGGGCCCGATTCGGCTATAAGTCGTTCTAACCTCTAACCCGGTTACCGTCGATGCTTCACCTGCAGGCTTACATGCATACGCTACCCCTTTCTTGCTCATACCTCCAGCTGTTCCCATGCTCCTCGCACCCCTCCTTACACACCTCGGTACACTCATTCCGCTCACCGACTTGGTCACACACCTGACCACCGAACACCTTGGCACACATTCGTCGCTCGCACACCTCACCAACACACCTCTTCGCGCCCCTTTCTCGGTCACCTCATTTGTGACAATCACAGGTGTGCTCTCACCCGCACACCCAACCACGTGCCTCACTACCAATTCCAGCGTGCATTCCCACTCACGCTCTACCATTCCAGGTGTGCATCCTTCCATTCCAGGTGTACATCCTCGCTCACCTGCCACAACCAACTCACGCTCCGTGTCACTCTCACTACTCTCACCTCCACTCTCGGTCCCGCACTCATCCTTACTCTCGACAGCGCACTCTTTCCTCATGCACCTGTCCGTTACACACCTTTCTCGCGCACACTCTCGCGCACACTCTCCCGTTACACCCTCTGTAACACTCACCACAGGCGTACACTTTCTTGTTACATCCTCTGTAACACTCACCACAGGTGTACACTCTCTCGTTACTCCCTCTGTAACACTCACCACAGGTGTACACTCTCTTGTTACATCCTCTGTAACACTCACCACAGGTGTACACTCTCTCGTTACTTCCTCCGTAACACTCACCACACCGCGCTTCCATGTACCCCCTCGCACACGCGCTTCGACCAACTCACTCTTGACGGCACACTCACTCCTCGGCGTGCACTTTTTCCTCACACACCCCATGGTCGGACATTCTCGCACACCTCTTTTTCCGCACACCAGACGTGTCGCACACTTCACCAATGGCCTTTCACGAACACCCGGATCCAAACCAATCCCCAAGCCGACTGAAGCTTTCCTCACATCATATACATTGCCACTCACCTCCGTACCTCGTCGTCGCACCTCCTTTGCCACCTGCAAACTCTTTATTTGGTTCATGAGCACCTCATCATGATTTGAACACAGACCTTGTACATATTCCATTACTTCCTCCTTTATCTCCCTCTTAGTTTCTGTCCGTCCCTTCTTAATTTCACTCACCTCTTCTTCCACTTCCTCTAATTTTTGTTTAACCTCTTATATTTCTCGGTGCGTCTCCTCAAGTTCGTCCTCTAAGGCTACCGTGACCGTCTCTATGTGCATCCTCACCTGCCGGTCCTTTGTCTCCATTATCTCTGTCACCTCGTCCACCCTCATTGTCAGTTCCTCACGTACCATCTGACATTGCCTCTGTGTCGCTATCAAGTCATTTTTAATTTCTTTTTGTGTCGCCTTTAACCCTCCGTGTACTGCAGTGTTCTTTTGAACCTGCCCCACTAACTCCGTCTGTCCCTCTGTCAGCTGTTCCACCTCCTCCGTCAGATCTTCTATTCCCCCTTGTAACTTTGCCGTATTATTTCTCACCTCTTTCTCCATACGCTTCTCACCTCGCTTTACCTCCTCGCGTAGCCCCGAGACCTCCTCACTCACACCTCGTCGTATCTCCTCCATCTCTTTTGTAGATGCCACCCTCATCTGTCCCAATTCATCCCTCTGAGCATCCAATTTGGTTTCTACCCCGATTTTTACCTCCTCTATCTGCTCTCCCATTCGTTTGATTTCCCGGGCAGATTGTTCCCCTATTTCCCGCAATTTGTCCTCCATCCTATTTTCTAACCCCATTAACCCATTTTTCACCTCTTTTATCCCGTTGTCTAACCCCTCATAATTATTGTCTAACTTCCCAAATTTCTTGTCTAACCCCTCAAAATTATTGTCTACCTTCTCAACGGTACCCCTCGCTTCGTCCCTCATTACCCCCATTTGGTTTCCCATTACCCCCATTTGGCCCTCCAATCGCTCACCCTGAGCATCCATCCGGTTCCCCATTACCCCCATTTGCTCACTCTGAGCCCTCATTTGCTCACTCTGCAGGTTGAGGGACGCCTGCATTTATACCATAAATTTCTCCATGAGGGCCTGCATTTGGGCCGCGCTCATTGGTTCCGCGACCGTGGCCCCCTCAACCACGTGCGCGAGAGCGCCATTTTGTGCGTCTGAAACCTCCGCAACCACATTGCTATTTTTCTCCTCCGCCCTTTCCTCCACATACATTTCCCCGAGGTCCTGGGTCGATTCCACCCTGTCTATCTCTCCCACCGACATCCGATCGCCTTGATTGTCCATGGCGCGATCTCAAAATTCGGGTTTTGCTTTAAAACAAAACAAATTTCGTCAGCTCGTAATTTTGACCAAAAAATTTTTTTCTACACGTTTTAAAAATTTGGTTCGGGCCTCGAATCTCACTCCCAGACACCAATTGTTACGGATATAACACAATTGGTGTTCCAAAATTTGGGCCTAACAAATTTAGGCCCAGGTCCGAATCCAACTCCTGACAACCAATTGTTACGGGTCGCGGACAGATGTTATATTGACCGAGCGGTGGTGTATTACCGCGACCTAACAGGATCCCCAATTGGCCCGATTCCACCCGAACGTTGACCAGATCGCACCGCAGATATTCAATCGGGAAACCTCTAAAACGACCGAAAGAAAATGAAAAAGAAGAAGAAGACAGTACGGAGGAAGAACAGATTTATTATACACACACAAGCAAAAAGAAAGAGCGACCAAAATTATTTACAGCAATGGATGGAAGAAGCAGTCACACAGTGCATTGTTAGCTTAAACTATTCATTTTACTTAACCCCAAGACAACGAGTAGGACAGACGACGTTGACACTTACACGGGGGATATTGCAGGCAGGTAGGGGTTGAGGTGGATTGCTGGAGAGGGAGGCCGGGTCGGAGGTAGCAGCTCTCAATTCCTCGCGGTTTTGGCGGGAAAACCCTCCGTCGCGTACCCGCTGCCGATGCTTTAGACGTCACGCGCTGGCTCGGGCACACCTGCTCCTCTCCTCCCGGTGGAGCCGTCTCCCTCCTTTCAGCGCGTCTCTCCTTAGCTGGTTCCCTTTTCTCTTTGGCTTGGAGCGTCTCGCCTCTCACCGCTCACAGCTCAGCTCACAGGTCATCTGATCTCTCATCTCTCATCTCGTGCTCATCTGATGAAGCAGTCCCTTCCAGTCCCTTTTATTACCCCGGGCGGAATTAAGCCGCCGGCTGCGAGGGCACGCCTACCGGGTCGCTAACCGCGGTGCTGGTTGGCCAAGTGGGGTTGGCTCACTCCTCCCCTCTATGACGAGGTGGAGACACGCCTTTCTTCTCCGAGATGAGCACATGGGCAATGGCGGCTTACGGGATTGAACGCCACTCGCACCCCTTTTTAAAAGGAACTTTGGAGAGCGGAGATGCTTGGGGAAATTGAAAGGGCCTACGCTTATTTTGTTTGATACAATGCAAAGTCAATCTAGTGGGAAACACATATTTAGCCTACATAGAATAAGGAAATACACTATTTAAAAAGATATATCATGGCCTACGTGTAAGTTTCATGGAATGAACTAGGAGGACGGCTGCGACCATTATTTACATTACGAGGGTGTTACACATAACAAAACCATACTTTTCACATTCGTTACACTTCCTCCAAAATTGTTACACTTCTCAAAAACCGTTACACTTCTCAAATTCGTTACACCTCTCAACACCGTTACAATATATATATATATATATATATATATATATATATATATATATATATATATATATATATATATATATACATATATATATACATATATATATATATACATACATATTGTTGCGGAACCCAACGTCGGCCTCTTCCCCTTAAGAAGGGGGGATTAGTCCCCTTGTCCGCGACTGACCGACGTGAGTCCTGGGGGTCCCAACGCTCCTCCCGGTCGGGAGCAGCCAGGGTATTTGGTCTACAAAAAGTCCCAAGGACCTGAGTGCCACTCCTGACCGCGAGCAAGGGAGGGACTCCCGCTTGAACCCCGGTTTGGATGGTCTAGTTGCCGAGCGGTTTTTAGCAACCGAAAGTTCGAGTCATTAGCAAAGACTAAACCCGATCCTGAAACGTTGGCCAAATCGTGCCACAGGTGTCCAATGAGGGAAATCACAAAGACGACGGATGTAAGGGAAAGAAAGGCAAGGTAGGAAGAACAAATCTAATTTATTATTATTATTTACAAATCATCAAAATAACCAAGGAGAAAGAAGGATAAGAAAATAATGACAGAAAGGAGCAAGGAGACACAGTGCAATATTAGCTTATATTAAACAGTCTTACTTACTCCCAGGAACAAGACAAAGACAGACAATGAGCACACTTACACGGGGGATGATGGCCGGAACGAATGGCGGGAAGGATCCGGGTGGTTGGGATGATCGCGGCTTGAGTTGGGCAGCCGCCGGCTCTCCTCAACCGTCTCTCGTACGGCGACGTTGCTTCGAGGCTGCAACTGCCGTCACCTCTCAAAGCTGCCAGGGTCAAAACTGCGGTGGTTTCAAAGCTCCTTTGGTTCACGCTGCTGTGGTGTGCCGCATCTGACGTGGGGGCCTTGTGTGACGGGTTCTCTCTCTCTCCCTGTCTGAGCTCTCCCCCAAAGGCTTCCGCGCGCGCTTTGTATTGCCCCTCGGGCGATCAAGCCGCCGGCCTCCAGGACACGCCCATCGGCGAGCTTGCCTCGGCCCTGATTGGCCGTGAGGGCCCACCGATCCCGCCCCCAGAGGATGCGTTGGCAAGGCCACGCCTTGTTCCCAGCGCTGGGCCGACTCCTCCCACCGTCTGCTCCGAGGTGACCTCGTGGCTAATGGAGTCTTGCAGCGAAAACAACCACAACCCCACAGCAGCGGCAGAATGCAGCAAACCGCTCAATGCAGTTGGCAATTGACGAAAGGGGAAGGTGAAGGGAATCTACCTTATTTGAATTTGGTGCAATGGAGTGTTAATTAATGGAAGACAAGGCCTTGATCTAATACACATAATAAGGAGATAACTACTGAACAAGGAGGAAATCTATGATTGGCTACGTGTGGTATATGGAATAACTAACGGGAACGACCTTTGACCTTTATACACAACAAATGGAGGAAGGAGGGTGATATTTTACAACACAAAAAAAACACCATTCTCAAATCCATAACACTGCACCCTCCACCTCTTAGGCACGTCCCGGCCTATTACTTTTACCTTTAGTGTGGCACGTAGGTGTAGTTCCCTCTACATTTAACCTGACCCTGAGTGTGACAGTTTTAAAACCGAAATAAATATATCCCGCTGCTCCATTGCACCCTGCCTAACAGACTCATGCCCACAGCTAACCGAATTGCGGAATTGTCTTCAAACTACAACATGAATGATGGGGGAGCATTATTTACAGTTACGCTACTTGTATTTACAAAACTAACCCAGGACCTGTGATTGTTCTTTTGGGGGGGGGGGGGCAGCCTGCCCTGCATCGACGCACCATGAAGCACCAAAAACGCACCAAAACACCATCAAGCACCAATCGGTGCACAGTCACCACAGTTCAATAAAAAAACCCAACAAACCCTTGGTGGTCTTGCTCTTCGGCTCCCTCTGCTGGCTAATGCTCTTCCTGATGTTGTCTTTCTTGTTCTTCTTACTGGCGGCCTATTTGGACATAATAAAAGTGCACAACCGTGTCCATTTTTTATTTATGGCCCACAGGGACGACTAGGGGTGGTTCACCTGTGGGGCATAGGTGCCCTGTGACCAAGGTCCGCCAGCAAGATCTCGGGCCATCATGGCCAGTTCCAGCAGATGGGCCATGCCCCAACCCATGGGGTCCATCACTGGTGCTCAGCCATAGACATGTGGTCCACAAGTGGTGCATCAATGCAGACAGCTGGTTGCGGGAGTTCCGGGCACACAACGGCGGACTCCCGCACGCTCCCCTCGGCGCCCAGTGGCGCACAGTCCTCGGGTGGGAGACAAGGTGGGGGGGGGGGGGGGGGAGAAGACAGGTGAGCGAAGGGTAAGGTCACCAGGGTACACATCAATAAAGGCAATGCAAGGTGAGGTGCGTCTGGAGACTGAGCGGAGAAAAGCTCATCCCTACCGTACGACCCCCCCCCCCTGTTACCCACTCTACCCTTGCCCTTACCCCATATTTACAAAAATCTACACATCACACTACACCTTACAAATCCGTCGCTATCCTCACGTCTTCCCCATATTTCCCCTACACCAAATTCGTCCCCACAATCCCTCTAACCAAATTTGCCATCACCCAATTCATCATCAATCCTCATAAGGAGGGAGAGATGGAACAACAAAGCACAATGTCACACCCACGTCATGATGCATCTCACAATCCAAAACATTTGCACAAAAAATAATAAAAACATGGCATGGTGTGGAGTTTTGTCACCTCAGGTGAGTGGATGTAGATGGTGCGAGGAGATTCTTAATCCTAATTATCCTCTAAATGACTTTAATACAATTTACACTACCCGGGGTCTTTCCCTGCCAATCCATTGGCCAACTTATTCTATGCGGTTTTAAGAACCAAATTCCCATTGACCAAACTGTGGTGCTTCATCAATTTGGGGTCTCACTCCCCCGATTCAACCCCCTGTGCCCTTGCACAATTTCCGGACTGGGTCGTGTGGCTCTCCCAGCAGGTCTACCCACCTGCACACCTCCACCACTGTAGTTGCCTCCGAGCTTACCTGCTCCTTAACCGAACCTATCTACCTGGGGAAGGCCCTCTGGCGCTCTCCCCAATCGGTGCCCTCTCTGGCACTGGGCTACCCGGGTCCGTCCTCTGGATCCTCGGGCCCCATCCACAACTCTAACGGCTCCCAGAGCCCACCTGCGGCCTCACCTGGCCAACATCCTCACAGTGGTGGAGTGCCCAGTTAACTACACACACTATCAGGCCACACGCCCAGCCATTTCCACGACACTAATGCACCCATCCAAACACCATTCTTCCACCACGCACCACAGATGCCAATATCCAACCACAATTTACCTGTACCCTCTACCTAACACTTACACTACCCTCCCGGGTATTCGTGATAGGGGTCCACTCTTCCCCCATTCACACCATCCACTCCACTCCACAGTTTCCACCCTACTCACTCCACCCCATCCATTCCATACTCCATATATTCCATACCCATGTATTCCATACAACCATGCTCCATACCTCCTGTAGTTGCACACCTGTGCAATCACTCCTATACCTGGTGCTTCCTGCACCCTCCTTCCTCCCCGGACCATTTGGTCATCACAACACACAATCACCATTACTCACTCATACACTGCTCCACACACCTGTCCAGTTGCACACCTGTGCAATCTCAATTGTTCCTCATGCACTGCTCCATATACCTGTCCACTTGCACACCAGTGCAATCACACCTGGTGCCACTTGCACCCTCCTTCCTCCCAGGACCATTTGCGCAACACAACACTCAATCACCAGTACTCAGTCATACACTGCTCCATACACTTCCACGCTCAATACACTTTCGATCCTTAAAACCATTGCCTCAGGCACCCAGATTTTCCCACGCTCACACACACATCCTTCCGGAGCATTGCCCCGCAATTCCTCATTTCACCGATATCAATACTCACTCACTCGGCATCATCTAATCTACCTGGTGCCATGCTAAAACTCGCGCTTCCCAGTCGCCCCTTACATTATTGCGCTCCCTCGTCATTATCATCCAACTACCCTCTCTATGTCCCCGACTACCTGTCCAATATTGCTACCTACACTTACCGTTACCTATGGTCATCTTCTCTAGATCCCTACACACTATATCCGAACCCTCCCGGGCTAGTTTTCACTGCCAACCCCATAACTAGTGCTCCTTTGCCCCCGCTGTGAGGGATGGCAGAGTTGCCATCCCACCACATCGGGCATCTCTCACTACCACCCCCCCGCCCCCAGCCCTCTGATGCTATGAGCCCCCGTCGCAAGAGGTACTGGGTCCTGCCTCGGCATCTAGAGCCGAGGCGATCCACGAGGGCGCCTGCTCGCCGGCATAAGGTCTTATCCTGTCGGCATGGACGATCCAAGGGAGGGCCCGTGGCCCCATTTTGATCTTAACGGCCACGTCACAGATGTGCGACAGGACAACTCCCGGGCCTTGCCAGGGGGAGGTGAGTTTTGGGCCCCTGCCCTTCCGCCTCCGGGGATTAAAGAACCAAATATTCATCCCCGGAGCGTATTGACTCCCCTGGCTCCGGTCGTCATACCTGCGCTTCATCTTGGCCCCCGCCAGATGGAGCTGGCGGCGGGCGAAGGCATGGACCCGCTCCATGCCTTCCTCCAAGTGACGTGCGTAACCCTCCCTTGGCGGTGTATCCGTGGTGTCTGGCACGGGACCGCATAGCAAGTCGGCGGGAGCCTGTAAACCCCGCCCATACATAAGCAACGCTGGACTGCATGCGGTGGCCCCGTGCTGGCTGGTTCGGTAGGCCATTAACAAGTACGGGAGATGTTCGTCCCAGTCATCCTGACGGGTGGTGGTGAACAATGCCAGTTGTTGTATCAATGTTCGATTGAATTTTTCCACCATCCCGTCAGATTGTGGCCGCAAGGGCGTGGTCCTGGTTTTCCAAATTGACAGGAGTCTGCACACATCTTTTACTAATTGGCTTTCAAAATTTCGACCCTGGTCGGTGTGCAGCTCCTGTGGAATCCCGTGCCGACATACAAATCCTTCTACGAAGGCCTGCGCCACAAACCCGGCTTCTTGGTTGGGGAGGGCGTAGGCCTCCGGCCACTTGGTGAAATAGTCCATTACAACGAGGATATACTTATTACCTTGGCGGGTGTGGGGCAGCGGTCCTAGATTATCCATAGCCACCCGCTCAAGGGGGGCCCCCACCTGGTGTAATTGAAGGGGGGCCCTCATCCTCCGTGCTGGTCCCTTTTTGGCAGAATAGGCGTCGCATCTCCGACACCAGTCCTGTATGTCGCGCCCCATATTCACCCAATAGAACCTCCGGCAGACCCGAGATGTTGTCTTTGTCCTGCCCAAATGGCCGCCGGAGCAGGTACCATGCACCTGTTGCAATATGATGTTCTTAAATTTGTCAGGGACTATCACCAGCCAGGAAGTTCTATCAGAGGGAACCTCCACCCATTTGCGATACAAGATGTTGCCTTTCAATTCCAGGGTCTGCCACTGAGCCCAATACGCCTTTGTTTGCGCCCCGTGGGGGGTGACCTCTTCCCCCTTTGGTCTTTGCTCCAATTTGATCCACTTGAACACCGGCCCCAGAATGGGATCCTCCTGCTGGGCCGTGCTCCATGCCAAAGTTCCAAATTCTTCATCCGTGGTTAGTGGCAAAATTGGCCCTCTCACCCGGGTTTCCCGGACGACGAGAATCGGGGCAGAATCGCCCAATTGCTCCCACTCCTCGTGTCTCGCACAAAATTTGCAGTTTTCCCCCAGAGAAGGACTCTGAGAGAGTGCGTCTGCATTACCATGGGCCTTCCCGGCCCTATGGGTCACATCAAAATCGTACTGCTGCAACTTTTCCAACCACCTTGCAATTTGGCCCTCCGGTTCCTTGAACCGAAGGAGCCATTGCAAGGAGGAATGGTCAGTTCGAACCGAAAATTTCCGTCCGTACAGGTACGGGTGGAAATGGTTCATGGCAGCCAGCATAGCCAATAACTCTTTGCGAGTGACACAATAATTTCGTTCGGGCCTACTTAAGGCCCGACTATAATAACCAATCACTGTCTCCACGCCCTCCTGTGTCTGAGACAAAACTGTGCCCAATCCTTCCTGGCTCGCATCCGTGTCCAGGGTAAATGTCCCGTCACTAGTGGGGTACGCTAGAAGGGGTGCGGATGTCAAACACCCCTTCAATTTTAGGAAGGCCTCTTGGCACTCCCTTGTCCAATTAAATCGCGTCCCCTTCTCCATAAGCCGGTGGAGGGGACGGGCCAACTCCGCAAATTTCGCCACAAAACGCCGGTAGTAGGAGCAGAGTCCCAAAAATCCCCGCACCTCCTTGATGGTACGTGGTGCGGGCCACTCCTCTACCGCTGTAATTTTGCCTGGGTCCGTTTTTACCCCCTCGCGACCGATAACGTGACCTAGATAGGCCACCTCTCCTGCAAACAAAATGCACTTACTCGGGTTCAGCTTCAACCCTGCTTGTCTGAGGCACCCGAACACCTTGTCCAAATTAGCGAAAGCCTGGGGGAAAGTCTTGGCATGTACTAGGACATCATCCAGGTATACCAGGCATGATTGCCATGGCATGCCGCCTAGTACATGTTCCATTAATCGCTCAAAGGTGGCGGGGGCATTACACAAACCAAACGGCATCACAGTGAACTGATACAGCCCCTTACCTGTGGAAAATGCCGTTTTCTCCTTCCCTGTCCGATCCATCTCCACCTGCCAATACCCACTCTTTAGGTCCAAAGTTGTGAACCAATTTGAGCCCGCAAAGGCATCGAGGGTGTCATCAATTCTTGGCAGGGGATATGAGTCCTTGAGTGTCACGTTGTTTAGCTGGCAATAGTCCACGCAGAACCGCGTGGTCCCATCTTTCTTTTTAACCAGCACAACAGATGACATCCAGGGACTTCCCGAGGGCTCGATCACGCCTGCGTCGAGCATTTTTTCAAACTGCTCGTCAGCTTCCACCCTCTTGCGCCAAGGGAGCCGTCGGGCAGCCTGATGAATAGGCCGGGCCTCACCGGTGTGGATCTGATGTTTCACCAGGCCCGTACGTCCAATATCCTCGGTGGACAAGGAGAAGAGGTCCAAATGGGACCCAACCAGTTTGTGTAAGGCCTCCCTCTGGGTACCTCCCAACTCTACGCTACCACGATTTACCATCTCGCAAATGGGATCGGGCCAATTCCTAGTACCTATTGAAGGCTCCCCCTGGGGCCGGCTCGGCTGGAAGTTCTCGCCCCTCACTGACGCGACTTCTCTAACTGGTGTGCAGCCAGTTACTTTCGTGCCCCTCACTATAGTGCGTGGTTCTGTACTAATATTAATTACTCGGACGGCCACCACCGGCCCGTCCGTTTTTACAAGGGTGTGGCCCCCGATTAAACCAGGTATGGATCGCGCTGCCACCGGCTCGACCAGGCCGCAGGACTCCTGCCATGTCGGGCGAGCTGACCATCGGGCCGGCACTATGGCCGCGGCCCATGGAGGGATGGTCACGGCCTCAGGAGCCTCCAGATCCACCCTCTCGGCCGTGCTCACCCCCTCCAATGGTAGCACTTCCACTCCCCATTGCAGGATCCCCCGGCTCAAGTCGATTTTACAACCGCTGGCAGTCAACAAATCCAACCCTATTAAGCATGGGTCGCACACCTCCGCCACCCAAACCTCTATCTCCTTCTTTACCGATCCCAACTTGAGGGTCACAAAACCACGCCCTATGATCGGAGCCGTTGCCCCGGTAGCCAACTGCAAACTATGATTTTCCAGACGCTGGATTTTACCCCAGCCGTCTGCACTCGAATTAAGGATCACCGGGCTGATGATCGTGGTGCTGGCTCCTGTGTCCACAACGGCGTCTAACCCCACGCTGGCACTTTTGCATCGAATTATCAAACTACCGGTTCCAATTTGGCCACAATGAATGACTTGTCACGTCAATGAGGGCTCCTCTCCATCCCCTACTGCCGAACACCGCCCTGCATGCCCGGCACGTTCTAGTTTCCCGGGCCCTGGCGGGGGGGTGTCTGATGTCAACTAGGCCGATCTATACTGGGTGGAGTTGAGGGCATCGGCTGGTGGGGAATGTCCCGGCGCCGAGCTCGACACTCCCACGCACGGTGACCCAGCCGAGCACAGTTATAACACCTCACCTGGTAAGGTGCTTGCCTCCGGTATTCCAAATTCTCCCCCCCTGTATGTCCGAATTGGGGTACTCTGTCGTGGACTACCGGGTGCCACCGCTGGAGCCGCCTGCCATGGTCCAGGTCCCGCTAGGCGCCGATCCACCAGCCTCCGAACCATGCTCTCCAGGTCAGGGTCCCTGTCGGGGGCGGGCCCCCTAGGGGAGCCGCCCCCAATCACGGGCCCTGCCTGACGCACCGCCACTGCGTGGCACTCGCCTCCACGGGCCAGGGGCCTCGCTGCTTCCCAACGGGCTGCAGCGTCGGCCGCCTGACTCATGGTCTGCGGGCGACACATGGTGAGCTGTTGTCGGAGCTCCAGATCCGGAAGGGCCTGGATAAAGTGATCCAGCGCCAGGCTTTCCTGGGAACTCGCTGCCATGTCCACGTGTGCAATCCCCACTGTGCGGAGAATGTCGTGGGCAAGCTCCCCGATGGTCTCCTGGGGCTTGCGTTTTCGCTGCGCTCGCTGGGCTTTAACAAGCTCGCTTTGCTGTTCAATACCAAAACGATTAATTAAAGCCGCACGGAGAGCTGACAGGGTGAGAGCACCCGGTGGTAAAGCTGTCAGCACCTCCGCCGCCGCACCGCGCAGTGCTCCCACAAGGTGTACTCCACCTTCGTCCGGATTCCAACCATTGCCTCTGCACACATACTCAAACTGCGCCAGGTACGCCCTCAAGTCACTCGTGCCGTCGTACGGTGCGAGTGGGACCTTGTGGGCGCCCGAAGGCCGGACCCCGCACGTCACTCCTTGCAGAATCAATGCGGGACCAAACCGTTCGGGCTTCCACAGTACGCTATTCCCCCGGGGGGCTCCCGCGCATCCCCCGTCCCTCCAAACACTACCCCTCTTGGTGTCGATGCCTGGGTCACCCTTCCGCAAACCAATACCCACTCCATACCCGCACACCCTTGCTCACCAACACCCCCCTCACTCCCCATTGCCAGACCTCCTTGCACACCTCCTTTATCCATACCCTCCGGACCAGTCAGACACCTCACCATTGGTCCCTCACGAACACCCGGGTCTACTCCACCCCCCAAGCCGACTGAATCTCCCCTCACACCATATACATTTCCGAGTATATCGCCACTCACCTCGGCACCTCGTCGTCGCTCCTCCTCCGCCACCTGCAAACTCTTTATTTGGTTAGTGAGAACATCATCATGATTTGAACACAGACCTTGCACATATTCCATCACTTCCTCCTTTATCTCCTTCTTAGTTTCCCTCCATCTCTTCTTAATTTCACTCACCCCCTCTTCCACTTCCTCTAATTTCTCCCTTACCTCCTTCATTTCCCGATGCGCCCCCTCTATCTCTTCGTCTAACGCCACCTTAACCGTTTCTTTGTGCGTCCTCACCTCCCGGTCTTTCGTCTCCATTGCCTCTGTCACCTCGTCCAACCTCTTTGTCAACCCCGCATGTAGCATCCGACATTCCTTCTTTGTCACTATGAGTTCGTTCTTTATCTCCTTCTGAGTCGCCTTTAACCCCCCGATTATTGCAGTGTTCTTTTCTACTTGATCCACTAGTTCCTTTTGTCCCACCGTCAGCTGTTCTACTCCCCCTTGTTAGATCTTCTATGCCCCCCCTGTAACCTAGCCGTACTATTTCTCACCTCTTTCTCCATACGCTTCTCACCTCGCTTTACCTCCTCGCGAACCCCCGAGACATCCTCGCCCACACCTCGTCTTATCTCCTCCCCCATTTCTCCCATCTCTTTAGTAGATGCCGCCCTCATCTGTTCCAATTCATCCCTCTGAGCATCCAGTTTACCTTCCAACCCGATTTTCACCTCCTCTATCTGGTTCCCCATCCGTTTGATTTCCCGGGCGGATTGCTCCCCTACTTCCCGCAATTTGTCGTCCATTGTGTTTTCTAACCCTCCTAACCCATTCTTCATTCCTTCCATCTGGTTCTCCTGGGCAGCCATTCTATATTCCAACCCCGTTAACCCATTCTTCACCTCTTTTATCCCGTTGTCTAACCCTTCAAATTTATTGTCCAACCCCTTAAAATTGTTGTCTAACCCCTCAAATTTCTTGTCTAAACCCTCAAATTTATTGTCTAAACCCTCAAATTTATTTCCCAACTGTTCGCTGGTACCCCTCGCTTCGTCCCTCATTGCCCCCAACTGCTCACTGGTACACCTCGCTTCGTCCCTCATTTGGCACCCCATTCTGTTTTCCATCCCTTTGAAATTATCGTCTGTTTTTACCATAAAGGCCATCATCTGTTTCATAAACAAGTCCAAATTCATTGGCATCTCGGGCTCAGCGGCCGCAACCACGTGCGAAGCGCCGCCATTATGTGCACCTGAAACCCCCTCAACCATCTCACCATTTCTCTCCTCCTCCATTTATTCCCTCTAGTCCTGGGTTACCCTTAACCCCTCTTCTAATTCCCCCACCGGCATCCCGTCGCCTTGACCATCCATGGCACGATTTTAAATTTCGGATGTTATAAAATACAATTTTTGGGCCACTCGTAATTTGAGCGCGCTAAGCGCTTCAGGTCCGAATCTCGCTCCCGACACCAAATGTTGCGGAACCCAACGTCGGCCTCTTCCCCTTAAGAAGGGGGGATTAGTCCCCTTGTCCGCGACTGAACGACGTGAGTCCTGGGGGTCCCAACGCTCCTCCCGGTCTGGAGCAGCCAAGGTATTTGGTCTACAAAAAGTCCCAAGGACCTGAGTGCCACTCCTGACTGCGAGCAAGGGAGGGACTCCCGCTCGAACCCCGGTTTGGATGGACTAGTTGCCGAGCGGTTTTTAGCAACCCGAAGTTCGAGTCATTAGCAAAGACTAAACCCGATCCTGAAACGTTGGCCAAATCGTGCCACAGGTGTCCAATTCGGGAAATCACAAAGACGACGGATGTAAGGGAAAGAAAGGCAAGGTAGGAAGAACAAATCTAATTTATTATTATTATTTATAAATCATCAAAATAACCAAGGAGAAAGAAGGATAAGAAAATAACGACAGAAAGGAGCAAGGAGACACAGTGCAATATTAGCTGATATTAAACATTCTTACTTACTCCCAGGGACAATACAAAGACAGACAACGAGCACACTTACACGGGGGATGATGGCAAGAACGAATGGTGGGAAGGATCCGGGTGGTTGGGATGATCGCGGCTCGAGTTGGGCAGCCGCCGGCTCTCCTCAACCGTCTCTCGTATGGCGACGTTGCTTCGAGGCTGCAACTGCCGTCACCTCTCAAAGCTGCCGGGGTCAAAACTGCGGTGGTTTCAAAGCTCCTTTGGTTCACGCTGCTGTGGTGTGCCGCATCTGACGTGGGGGGCCTTGCGTGACGGGTTCTCTCTCTCTCCCTGTCTGAGCTCTCCCCCAAAAGCTTCCGCGCATGCTTTTTATTGCCCCTCGGGTGATCAAGCCGCCGGCCTCCAGGACACGCCCATCGGCGAGCTCGCCTCGGCCCTGATTGGCCGCGAGGGCCCACCGATCCCGCCCCCAGAGGATGGGTTGGCAAGGCCACGCCTTGTTCCCAGCGCTGGGCTGACTCCTCCCACTGTCTGCTCCGAGGTGACCTCGTGGCTAATGGAGTCTTGCAGCGAAAACAACCACAACCCCACAGCAGCGGCAGAATGCAGCAAACCGCTCAATGCAGTTGGCAATTGACGAAATGGGAAGGTGAAGGGAATCTACCTTATTTGAATTTGGTGCAATGGAGTGTTAATTAATGGAAGACAAGGCCTTAATCTAATACACATAATAAGGAGATAACTACTGAACAAGGAGGAAATCTATGATTGGCTACGTGTGGTATATGGAATAACTAACGGGAACGACCTTTGACCTTTATGCACAACAAATGGAGGAAGGAGGGTGATATTTTACAACACCAAAAAAACACCATTCTCAAATCCATAACAATATATATATATATATATATATATATATATATATATATATATATATATATATATATATATATATATATATATATATATATATATTCCTAGCACACGAATATATATATATTCCAAGCACACGTACACGTGTATATATATATATATATATATATACATATATATATATATATATATATATATATATATATATATATATATATATATATATATATATATATATATATACCGTGTATATACCAGACGTGTACCATACACATATACCCATATACACATATACCAGACCCATATACACATATGTGTATATATGTGTATACCAGACGTGTGGTCTGGTCTGGGACGTGTGTGTGTGTGTGTGTGTTTGTGTGTGTGTGTGTATGTGTGTGGGTGTACGTGTGTGTATGTGTGTGTATATATGTATGTGTGTGGGTGTACGTGTGCTTGGAATATATATATATTCGTGTATATATATATATATATATATATATATATATATATATATATACACGTGTATATATATATATATATATATATATATATATATATATATATATATATATATATATATATATACATATATATATATATATACTAGCTGAGGTACCCGGCTTCGCCTGGGTTGAATAAGAATAATACAAATATATGATGAAAAGAACATGTATATTTTAGAGCAATATCACAGTACATTTCCTACATGACGTTTTTTCAATTTTCAATTTCTCAAAACCTCTGGGTATACAACATTTCTGGTTTTCTTACTTGGTGCCAAGACATAAAGATTGCTTGGTTTTCCAACCCTCGAGCAGCCCACGTACAGCTGGCCATGGGCAAACACTTGTTCTGTGAAGTTCAGGCCTACAACCTTCATTGATTGCCCCTGTGCCCTGTTGATGGACATAGCAAAACATAGCCTGATGGGGAACTGAAGCCTCTTGAAGGAGAATGGAAGGTCAGGTGGAATAAGTGGTATCCTTGGAATGAATACTTTCTCTCCTCTGTATTGTCCTGAGAGAATGGTTGCCTCTAGGACATGCAGCATCATTTGCTGGATTGTCAATCGTGTTCCATTACACAGCTTTGGTGGATCAAGATTCCTTTGAAGCATGATTGGTGCTCCCACCTTGAGAATCAACCTGTGTTGGGAGTCCTTGAGGCTGACGACTGTTGAGAAACGCAGTTGGGAGGTTTACTGCCTGATCTTCATGTCACTTTGTCAAGAGAATCATAATTTCTTTCATGACCGGGCAGCGAACATCATTATGTGCGACTTTACATCACTCCTACGGACGTGAAAACATTTGTTTTCCTTAAAAATATATTTAAAATAAATAAAATAGTCCATAAATTAACAATAAAAGAAGCTAAAAAACAATTTAAAATACAATAAAAAGCACATTAAAATATATAAATATGTACGTACAGTATACTGTACGTATGCGCAACTGCTGATTCTCATTCAAAACAGAGGCGACGTACAGTATTCCTTTACTGTGTCTGTCTTAGCCATGGGTCCGAAGAAGGATAATGCTAGTGTTTCCAAGCGTGATGTGGTTACGATGGACGATAAGTTAAATCTGATTAAAAGGTATGGAAAAGGTGGAAAAGTGTCGGTGATAGCGCATAGACCTTATCGCGAATCGGAACCGCAATGCGTCATGGGATCGGAAAGGGGCAATAGCGCCGCCACAAACTACACCATGAAATTGCAGCTGGCCCGGTTTTTTAAACCATTGATATTAAAATAAAAAGTAGCGTATAACCACCAGAATTTAATGCTTATTCCGAATCTGTGTCTAAAACGTTTCTCCGATGTGTAGTTCTTGGGTTATAAGCGGACATCCAGACAGACACACACACACACACACACAGACACTCCTCCTTTATTTATATAAGATATATAATTATTATTTTTTTAAAGACATTGAGCAAATGGTAAAAGGTTTGGAGGAAGTAACGGGTGTAAATAGAAGGTATTGTAGAGAAAGAATGTTCATGGACACACAACGACTGACGAGGGGACTCAGTACGCCTTGAGGGAACCGGGCAGGTCTCGAGGGAACCGACAGGCCCAAAAACACAGATACGAGAAAGTCAACTAATACACACAAACTTGCACGAATTTCAAAACAAGATAGAACTGGAAGCACACAGTAAACATATACACAGCAAAATAAACAGTAGAAATTCGACAAAAACGAATGGGAGAAACTTATCGTTGATGATCCTGTAGCAGCACAGATGACACAACCTCTCCGGAGGAACTGGACCTGGTTTTTCCCAATTCTTCTTTCTGCTCTGCAGTTTAAACCACATCAGGTTGTTTATAATATAAAAGAAAGAAGGTTTGCCTTAAATGTAATTTCCTCCAGGGATTGCCAATTAACAGCTGAATTGAATGTGACGTGTTGGCAGGCCGACGAAATGGCACACATGTTCTTTAAAAAATGATTTTATTGTTTTCAAAAAATATCGAGGGACGAGAGAACAAAATGTGACGAGATTAAGCACATGGAAGACAGACAATGCATGACCATAATAATAAATCATTCACTTATACAATAAAAAATAAATTACCCCTCTATTGGGCCCACTTACACAAGCACACCCAGACAAACCAGGCAACTAGGGAGGGCTTGAGGCAGAAAAAAGAGCAAGGCAGAGATCACGACCCATTCAACAATCCACCAAAAAAATAAGTGTTCGTGGCAGTAGAGATACCCGGTAAAAAGCCAAGAGATCGCATATCGCTGGTAGTGGAGGGCGATATAGTCAGGTTGCCAAAATGTTGACCCTGCAATGTTAACTACTGCGACCTTTTTCACGGAAATGTGTTCTATATAGTTAGAAGAGTCAAATTAGCTTGGTTGCTACTTGTGCAACGTTGAGCATTTCTCAGAATTCAAGATGGCGGCCACCGCTATCTTGGATGTTGGCCAATTTTCAACTTTTGATCTCGAAGACCTAGAGGGTAATGTAATACCTCTTTCTAGGGGGTTTAGAGTATGGGGAGTCCATTTCTGGAGTTATCTTTTGGATATGGGGGTCAATGTCAAGGTCAAAATTAAGGTCAAAGGTCAAACTAAGAAACTTTAATGTATTGTTATTGTTCATAAGACATGACGACGGAACCAGAGGCATGTGACGCACAGTACCATGACCTCTATCGAGATGAGGTAACATAGGTAGATGGCGGGACCGCAGTGCCAGCAGATCAGTTCAGCGAGCAGACGTACATCAAGCAAGGGAAGGGTGCTGGAGGTATGAAGGGCATTTCGATGAGCGCCGAGCAAGTGGCTGTGTGGGTCAACAGTTTCAGTGTGTGCGCCCACCTCTACATCGCCAGAGAAGATATGGACAGTGAAGCTGGGAACGAGGAGAAGCCACATGGTGGAGCGGACGGGGAGGAGAAGAATAAGCACAAGGAGGAAGGAGAGGGAAGAAGGAGACTGGACGAGGTCGATCGGAGGAAGATCACGGCGGAGCTGGAGAAGTGCACTCACCCCCTCAACGAGCAGCATCCAGGTGTCTATAACATCTGCAACGGCCAAGTGGCGCCCGACACAGTGAACGTTCAGGATGCACTGGCCATTGGGAGTGAGCAGAGCAAGCAGTTCTCCACTTCACTAAGCAGTAACTTCCACACAAACATAAAGAAGAAGGTAAAATAAATGGAGGCGCTCAAGAAGGCAGTCACTGTCAAGGGGAAGGCCATCTATGACTTTGAGATGCTGTTCAGTCGGCTGTTGGTCGTGGGGCAGCAGCGCAGCGTGGAGGTAGCTGGCGTCTTCCAGTTCGAGCTGAGTCCAGTCCCTCCAGCCCTGATCGACGAGTACGGCTGCTTGAGGAAGGGCAACAAGGCCGTGCTCTTCAAGTGTCTCGGTGTCTCTGTCAAGACTCCACCTGCTCCAGACGTGGTGCTGGTTGACGCCGGCCAGCTGCTGTACCACGTCGTCTGGCTAGTCGCCGGGACCGCAGGAGACCTGGCTGCAAGCTTCGGCACTCGACTGGCCCACTACCCTCCTGGCTCCAAGAAAATCGTCCTGTTCAGCAGGTACGACCAATAAGCCCCTAACACAAAGGACCACAAGCGGACGAGGAAAGGAAGAGCCAAGGAAGTCTGGCTGACACCCAAACACCCCCCTTCCATGCCGAGAAGCTATTCTTCACAATGCCACGAACAAGAGTCTGCTCAACAGCATCCTATGCGGCTACCCCCTTCCATATAACATTCAGCTCGTCAACAAGCTGGACTGTGTCGTCACCCATGCTGAGGCAGGCGTCACCCTCTGCAGCTACATGCTGAAGGCGGTGGTGGATGGCGCCCAGACCATCTGCATCCTCAGTGACAACACCGACGTCTTCATCCTCCTGGTGTACTGGACATCGAGGATGCGGGTCGTCACAAAGATTCAAATGGAAAAGTGGAATGGCGATGTTCTGGACGTCAACGAAACCATCGAGCGGTTAGGCCCCAGAAAGTGCAGCCAGCTTCTCAGTGTCCACGCGTTGTCGGGCTGCGATATGGTGTCGTACCCCTGCGGAAAGGGAAATAAGTCGGCGCTCAAGCTCCTGGAGATAGACATCCCATGGCTCGATCAAGTGCTCGGACAGCCTGGCACTACCCACGCTCAGCTCAAGGTGACAGCAGACAGCTTCTTCTTACCCCTCTACAGACAGAATAGCTGTACGACAATGAATGGCGTACGTGCTCGCTTCTACCGCGGCCGTAAGAAGCCTCTGCCACTGAAGAAACTGCCGCCGACTGATGTCAACCTGCAACTGCACGTGCTCCGAGCTCACCTTCAGATGCTACTGTGGAAGGCAGCGGACTAATGTGACCCACCCGAAGAAGCTCGAGATATTGCCAACTTCAGCTGGAGCATCGAAGGCTCCACCATCACACCTGCCGTCTCAACAGCGCCAGTTGCTCCCCAAGCGCTCCTGGATGTAGTGAGCTGCAGCTGCACCGCAGAGGGCAAGGCATACAGCGGTGCACGCTGCAGCTGCAACAGCGGAGGCCTTTCATGCACGGACTACTGCAAGTGCGAGGGAGGAGTCGCCTGCTGCAGTCGTTTCACCAGCAAGCAGATGGACATCGAAGACGACGAAGGGGAGCTGGGTGTAGATGATGATGATGATGATGATGAAGAGTAGTAGAGGATTGTGACAGCTGATGGCTGGTAATACTGTGCTCAATGTCTTTATAGAGGTCATGGTACTGTGCGTCACATGTCTCTGGTTCCGTCTCATGTCTTACGAACAATAACAATACATTAAAGTTTCTTAGTTTGAAATTTGACCTTCATTTTGACCTTGACATTGACCCCGTATCCAAAAAATAACTCCAGAAATGGACTCCCCGTACTCTAAAACCCCCTAGAAAGTGGTATTACATGACCCTCTAGGTAATCGAGATCAAAAGTTGAAAATTGGCCAACATCCAAGATAGCGGCCTCAGGCCGCCATCTTGAAATCTGAGAAATGCTCAACGTTGCACAAGTAGCAACCAAGCTAACTTGACTCTCCTAACTATATAGAACACATTTCCGTGAAAAAAGTTCGCAGTAGTTAACATTGCAGGGTCTCATAAAGGACATATAAGGGTGGCAACGAGACTAATAGTAAGAGAGCAATTCCCACCGGCAGTCGGGACACAATCCAAAAGCGCCAAATGACGCTCTAGCTCTGCGAATGCTCAGATACTCCCTCCCCTCCAAAGCTTTGAATCTTGTTCGTTATGTGACATAGTGTGGCCTATCATGCGTCGTCTTCCTCCCGCCAACCCAATAAAACAACTGCCCACGGCTCGAGCCATCAGTGGCATTCATCCACCCATTGGGCCAACCAGAAGGTGCTCCAGCAATTGGAAGGGAAGGGTCCTCCAGTGTGGCACACCACGTGTGATGAAATCACCGTGATGGCGTCACAGCTCCGGAATTGTGCTGGCGTTGGAGGGTGAAGGGAGAAGAGTGAGCGAACTTTGCCGTGTTGCTGTGATCGGTGTTGTGATTGGTAATATGACCCCACTGCAAAGCCGCAATGAGCCGGCGAAGCGAAATCCTCTATTGAACTTGTTCACAATTATTATTTACTAGGGCATGCCCGTACGTGGGTGCAATGCCCGTACGTGGGTACGTGGGAACGTGGGTGCGAGTACGGTGACAATCCCCCCCCCCCCCTCTATTTACATGAAATGGTTTGGTCCATGAAATGTTTTGGTCCATTCGCAACGCCAAAGCGAACGGCGAACGGCTTGCGAGTACAGTGACAATCCCCCCCCTCTATTTACATGAAATGGTTTGGTCCATTCGCAACGACCACAGAACCCCCCCCTCTATTTACATGAAATGGTTTGGTCCATTCGCAACGCCAAAGCGAACGGCGAACGGCTAAATCGCCATAGCTCGGTAACTACTTGTCCGATTAATTTCAAACCTTGAAAAGGCACATCCTCGGGTCCCCAGCAATATACCTGGCAAGTTTAAAGTATATCGGACCCGTGGTTGTCGAGAAACAGCGGTCACAGACATACAGACATACAAACATACAAACATACAAACATACAAATGAAAAATCGGTCAGAGACCGAGGACTTGCCGGAATTTACTTTTTTATCGGCCATTTAGGACAAATATGGCGGCCGAACCACGTGACCGATGATGTCATCATTAACATATTTTATTCCCCGTGGAGAGTTGTTTACAATGAGCCATGTCTCAATTTTTTCTATTCAGGACTTTTGGAGATGTGGCATTGCAAAGTTTTTCGGTTTTTCCAAGATGGCGGCCGAACCACGTGACTGATGACGTCATCATTAACATATTTGATTCCCCATGGAGAGTTCTTTACAATGAGCCATGTCTCAATTATTTCTATTCAGTACTTTCGGAGATATGGAGGTGCAAATTTTTCTGTTTTTCCAAGATGGCGGCCGAACCACGTGACTGATGACGTCATCATTAACATATTTTATTCCCCATGGAGAGTTCTTTACAATGAGCCATGTCTCAATTTTTCTGTTCAGCACTTTCGGAGATATAGAGGTGCAAAGTTTTTCCAAGATGGCGGCCGAACCACGTGACTGATGACGTCATCATTAACATATTTGATTCCCCATGGAGAGTTCTTTACAATGAGCCATGTCTCAATTTTTTCTATTCAGCACTTTCGGAGATGTGGAGGTGCAAAGTTTTTCGGTTTTTCCAAGATGGCGGCCGAACCACGTGACCGATGACGTCATCATTAACATATTTTATTCTCCATGGAGTGTTCTTTACAATGAGCCATGTCTCAATTTTTTCTGTTCAGCACTTTTGGAGATATAGTGGTGCAAAGTTTTGCCGTTTTTCCAAGATGGCGGCCGACCACGTGACTGATGACGTCATCATTAAGATATTTTATTCCCCATGGAGAGTTCTTTACAATGAGCCATGTCTCAATTTTTTCTGTTCAGTACTTTTGGAGATATAGCGGTGCAATTTTTTTGCCGTTTTTCCAAGATGGCGGCCGAATCACGTGACCTATGACGTCATCATTAACATATTTCATTCCCCATGGAGAGTTCTTTACAATGAGCCATGTCTCAATTTTTTCTGTTCAGTACTTTTGGAGATATGGAGGTGCAAATTTTTCGGTTTTTCCAAGATGGCGGCCGAACCACGTGACTGATGACGTCATCATTAACATGTTTTATTCCCCATGGAGAGTTCTTCACAATGAGCCATGTCTCAATTTTTTCTGTTCAGCACTGAGATATCGAGGTGCAAATTTTTTCGGTTTTTCCAAGATGGCGGCCGAACCACGTGACCGATGACGTCATCATTTGGGCACAGTATATTAGAGGGCAAGACCAATATGTGTGCCAAGTTTGGCGATTCTACGTGCAACGGTGTAGACGCAGTGCTGCAAACAGACAAACAGACAGACAAACAGATGAAAAATCGGTCAGAGACCGAGGACTTGCCGGAATTTACTTTTTATCGGCCATTTAGGACAAATATGGCGGCCGAACCATGTGACCGATGATATCATCATTAACATATTTTATTCCCCATGGAGAGTTCCTTACAATGAGCCATGTGAATTTTTTCTATTCAGCACTTTCGGAGATATGGAGGTGCAAAGTTTTGCCATTTTCCAAGATGGCGGCCGAATCACGTGACTGATGACGTCATCATTAACATATTTTATTCCCCATGGAGAGTTCTTTACAATGAGCCATGTCTCAATTTTTTCTGTTCAGCACTTTTGGAGATATAGCGGTGCAAAGTTTTGCCGTTTTTCCAAGATGGCGGCCGACCACGTGACATATGACATCATCATTAACATATTTTATTCCCCATGGAGAGTTCTTTACAATGAGCCATGTCTCAATTTTTTCTGTTCAGCACTTTTGGAGATATAGCGGTGCAAAGTTTTGCCGTTTTTCCAAGATGGCGGCCGACCACGTGACATATGACATCATCATTAACATAGTTTATTCCCCATGGAGAGTTCTTTACAATGAGCCATGTCTCAATTTTTTCTGTTCAGCACTTTTGGAGATATAGTGGTGCAAAGTTTTGCCGTTTTTCCAAGATGGCGGCCGACCACGTGACTGATGACGTCATCATTAACATATTTTATTCCCCATGGAGAGTTCTTTACAATGAGCCATGTCTCAATTTTTTCTGTTCAGCACTTTTGGAGATATAGTGGTGCAAAATTTTGCCGTTTTTCCAAGATGGCGGCCGACCACGTGACTGATCACATCATCATTAACATGTTTTATTCCCCATGGAGAGTTCTTCACAATGAGCCATGTCTCAATTTTTTCTGTTCAGCACTTTGAGATATTGAGGTGCAAAATTTTTCGGTTTTTCCAAGATGGCGGCCGAACCACGTGACCGATGACGTCATCATTTGGGCACAGCATATTAGAGGGCAAGACAAATACGAGTGCAAAGTTTGGCGATTCTCCGTGCAACGGTGTAGACGCAGTGCTGCAAACAGACAAACAGACAGACAGATGAAAAATCGGTCAGAGACCGAGGACCTGCCGGAATTTACTTTTTTATCGGCCATTTAGGACAAATATGGCGGCCGAACCACGTGACCGATGATGTCATCATGAACATATTTTATTCCCCATGGAGAGTTCTTTACAATGAGCCATGTCTCAATTTTTTATATTGAGCATTTTTGGAGATATGGAGGTGCAACGTTTTTCGGTTTTTCCAAGATGGCGGCCAAACCACGTGACCTATGATGTCATCATTAACATATTTTATTCCCCATGGAGAGTTCTTTACAATGAGCCATGTCTCAATTTTTTATATTGAGCATTTTTGGAGATATGGAGGTGGTAGGTTTTTCGGTTTTTCCAAGATGGCGGCCAAACCACGTGACCTATGACGTCATCATTAACATATTTTATTCCCCATGGAGAGTTCTTTACAATGAGTCACGTCTCAATTTTTTCTATTCAGCACTTTGGGAGATATGGAGGTGGTAGGTTTTTCGGTTTTTCCAAGATGGCGGCCGAACTACGTAACTGATGACGTCATCATTAACATATTTTATTCCCCATCAAGAGTTCTTTACAATGAGCCATGTCTCAATTTTTTCTATTCAGTACTTTCAGAGATATGGAGGTGCAAAGTTTTTGAGGTTTTTCCAAGATGGCGGCCGAACCACGTGACTAATGACGTCATCATTAACATATTTTATTCCCCATGGAGAGTTCTTTACAATGAGCCATGTCTCAATTTTTTCTGTTCAGCACTTTCGGAGATATAGAGTTGCAAACTTTTTCCAAGATGGCGGCCGAACCACGTGAACAATGACGTCATCATTAAGATATTTTATTCCCCATGGAGAGTTCTTTACAATGAGCCATGTCTCAATTTTTTCTGTTCAGCACTTTCGGAGATATAGAGTTGCAAACTTTTTCCAAGATGGCGGCCGACCACGTGACTGATGACGTCATCATTAAGATATTTTATTCCCCATGGAGAGTTCTTTACAATGAGCCATGTCTCAATTTTTTCTGTTCAGTACTTTTGGAGATATAGCGGTGCAATTTTTTTGCCGTTTTTCCAAGATGGCGGCCGAATCACGTGACCTATGACGTCATCATTAACATATTTCATTCCCCATGGAGAGTTCTTTACAATGAGCCATGTCTCAATTTTTTCTGTTCAGTACTTTTGGAGATATGGAGGTGCAAATTTTTTCGGTTTTTCCAAGATGGCGGCCGAACCACGTGACTGATGACGTCATCATTAACATGTTTTATTCCCCATGGAGAGTTCTTCACAATGAGCCATGTCTCAATTTTTTCTGTTCAGCACTTTGAGATATCGAGGTGCAAATTTTTTCGGTTTTTCCAAGATGGCGGCCGAACCACGTGACCGATGACGTCATCATTTGGGCACAGTATATTAGAGGGCAAGACCAATATGTGTGCCAAGTTTGGCGATTCTACGTGCAACGGTGTAGACGTAGTGCTGCAAACAGACAAACAGACAGACAGACAGACAAACAGACAGACAAACAAACGAACAGATCAACATACTTGCCGGAATCTTTTCCGGCAAGTAACAAACAAACATACACACAGAGATTAATGGAATTATAGATAGATGCATACTTCCACATCCACAAGATGGCGGCCTCCATGGAACGATTTGGTGCGTCAAAGCTTCGAAATTCTCAAAGGATCCAGCAAAATCTGGCTTTTCAACATAATACGCGTTCATTCACAACACCGGCCCCGCCGGCTATTACTTACTGCATCGTGACGTCTGGGAGCGTGGCTTTGGTGGTCGGTTGCTGAAAGTCATGATGGCAGTCTGTTATGTGAAAGCATGGCATCGTCTTTAATAAACAACTTGATTCAAGCATTGTCCTGAAAGTACTTCATTGTGGCAACGGTGGGATGTTGAAGATCAACAACCAGTTTCACTTTTGGTCTTGTTTTCTTTCCCGAATTTGGACCTTGGCGGATTACCACAGGGGCATGTTCCGCGATTGCCACGGCAAGCAATGAATGAACTTGGTGCTGCCAGACGAGGGCATTGATTGTAAGGCCAGGCAGGCCATCAAGATTCAGATTGCTGCAGGAGACGAAGGACTGCGGCAGATCAATGCATCGACTCTCAGTGAGGATGATAAAAAGGATCCAGATAAATTATATGAATTATTCGAGGATCAGTTGGACATTCATATAAACTTACGGATTCACCGGCTGAAAATAATAAGATTCCGGCAGCAAGAAGGAGAGTCAGTCGATGATTTGGTCAACCGATGCAGACGGAAGGGAAGGTTGTGCAATTTCTCTGAAGCAGAACTCTTGGAACGGATTATTGAGTTAATTTGTCCTTGTGTTTATACTTCTCCCACCTCCCCCCCCACCCCCCCTCCCAGACCGCCTCCCCCCCAGGTCCTCTCCCTCCCACACATTCCCGATGTCCCTCACAAATGTTGTGTTTATGTGCTTCCCCTTCTTTCCCCATCTTGTCTACCGCTCCCCTTTTTATACACTTTGTTTGTTTGTCTGTTTGATTTGTTTGTGTGATAAATGTTAGCTTTCACGAGCCTCGCTTATGTATACAAAAAAATAAAAAATTGTTGTGAGCACACCACGTGATACCTTTCGAAAGCATCTGCTCGACCAGGAGGTCAGGTACAACATGGACATGGGTTTAAGTGAGGGACGCAAGTTCGAAGCAATGGTAATTGGAAAGCAGGCCATCCAGAATATGGAAGGGCCTTCATACATCCACCCATGGAACTGCCCAACATACAATGATTATTGTAAGTATTTTGGTGAACTGGGACACTGGGTCCGTTGTTGTGAAAATCCCAAAATAAGCACAATATATGCTTATGGATACAAGCGGAGCCGCCGTCCTGCCAGGGGTGGAAGAGGCCACAGTGTCAGCAGAAGCATGTTGAGAGGTATGCTTCTGGGAAGTAACAATAATGAGAACTCTGTGAATAAAGTGTCTGGGTTATTTTAATGAAGGCGATGATGACAGTTACGAAAGTGACACTGAAGCATATGAACACACCAAGCCATTTCACATGATCAGGGTATCCGCACTGTGTATGAAGGAGACGAGGGATGAAGTGTACACATTGCTGAACATTGGATGCCCTGATATGAAAGGTGAATACGAACTGCAGTTGAAAGTGGATACAGGTGCGTCAGGGAATACTTTGCCCACACGTATTGTGAAGGACATGTGTGGAAACAAATGGATGTCAAAACTGACTTCGCTTGGTGGGACCAAGCTTACTGCTCACAATGGCAGTGAGATCAAGTACCACGGAATCTCAAGCTCTTGTGTCGATATAAAGACTCAAATTGGTTCAAGTACAGGTTCTATGTGGTTGAAGTACCTGGACCTGCAGTACTTGGACTGCCGGCGTGTGAACGGCTCAACATCGTCACCATAATCAGCATTGCTGGACAATGGAAGACTTTTTTGAAGACTGTACCTCCAGCATCAAGGATTCTGAAACCAATGGGCCACAATGAACAGCCCTTCAAGGTGGATTCCGTGGATGATTTGAAGAGGCTGTTCCCAGACAGGTTTGACTGCATTGGGAATTTTAAAGGAAAAGTGAGGCTTCATCTAAAGCCTGAGGTAAAGGCATTGATTGACGCACCACGGAAGTGTAGTGTTCGCATCAAATAGAAGCTAATGGAGGAACTGATGAAATTGGAAAAAAACAGGGTATCATCAGGAAAGTGGACTAACATACGGCTTGGTGCTCTTCCATCTGTAATAGTGTAAATAAAGATGAGAGCTTAAGAGTATGTCTCGATCCGAAACACCTGAACTCTTGGCTGAAGAGGTGTCCACATAAGATACTGACAGACGATGAGCTGAACCCAGAATTTGCTGACACTAAAATATTCTCAAAACTAGATGCCCGGGCTGGCTATTGGTCTGTGCATCTGGATGAGGAAAGCCAGAATTTGACCACATTCCGCACACACTTCGGACGCTGGTTCTTCAAGAGATTGCCTTTTAGGGGTATGTGTCAACTAGGATCTGTTCCAGCAAGCCACGGACCGCATACTCAAGCAAGCACCAGGCTGTATTGGTATCTCCGATGATGTGGTGGTATCAGGACGAACTGAAGGGGAGCATTATCAAAAGCTTCTGAACCTGATGAAAGTAGCATGAAAAAAGGGTCATGTTTTCAACTCTTTGAAATGTATAATCGAGACCGACCATATAAACTTATTTGGCTCGATCAACAGCAAACAACGGCAAATTTTTTTTTGATCTCACGAGATCTTTGTCGGCGAGGTCATGTCTTTTCGAAGCTGTCCATGCGCTCACGCTTTCGAAGCTAAGTAATTTTTTCACAATTGTGTTTTTGTCGAGACTGTATCTATCTTTCGGTGTGTGTACCTATAGCGTGTCTTTAGGAAAATTTTTGGTGTTAATTTTTCGTACATGTATACACAATCGTCGGTTAATTCGTGTCGCGTATTCTGAGGCCTAGTACTAGTACTAGTAGGCTTAGGCTACCGTCTCCAACCTTGTGGTTTTGTTTTCTCTCAGCGGTTCGTCGAATGCGCTGCAATTACTTTCGTTCTCTGTTTCGTCCCAGTCGTTCACCCCATACTTCCTTGTTTAATATCTCTACTCAAAAAAAAAAAAACCCCAAAAAAATATTTCCTTCTCAGTTCTTATTCGTTTATTTGTTGTTCTTATGTGTTCGTTCGTTCTTCGTTCACGTTGTTCGTGATCCCACCTGACTACGTGATTCGTACGTGACTTCTCCCACCCCCCCCCCTTCCCACGCCTCCTCCCCCCAAGCCCTCTCCCTCCCACACTTCTCCCTGCTCTCAAATGTTGTGTTTGTGTGCTTCCCCTTCTCTCCCCATCTTGTCTTCCGCTCCCTCTTTTTATATATTTTGTTTGTCTGGTTGATTTGTTTGTGAAATAAATGTTAGCTCTTTCACGAGCCTCGATTCAGTATACAAAAAAACCCCCAAAAAACATGGAATCTCACCTGGTCCTGGGAAGATCTGCGATATCCGAAAGATGCCGTCACCGCAGGTTAAGGAAGAAGTGAGCCGATTCATTGGATTGATGAGCTATCTCTCACCACATATTCCACACTTTGCGGATAAGGTCGCACCCCTACGAGATTTACTGAAGAACTAGCCGAAACCCGTGGAACATCCACGGAAGGGAGGATGTGGTGTATGGATAGAGTGTACCATTATGGATGGCATAGGGGAGCGCTCATGGGATCTTCTTCTTCCGTTAAGCTCCAATTTTTTCTCTTTAAGTTAAGTCCAATCAGTCCTCTCTGCTCGAAGTGCTCAGGTCATGCCTTCCTGCTCTCATACTTTTATTTCCGTTCGGTGTAGAAAGAGATTGACATATTGTTTGTCTGTTTTCAGCTCGTTATCTTTAAGCTTCCTTACGTCTCGCCACCTGCTACACCTCTCTGAGTTACGAGGATTTATGCAACACACCCCGAGTATCGCAACGTCACTCCATTTAACTTTATTAAAATGACGATAAAGACGTGAAACCCGTGGAACATCCACGGAAGGGAGGATGTGGTGTATGGATAGAGTGTACCATTATGGATGGCATAGGGGAGCGCTCATGGGATCTTCTTCTTCCGTTAAGCTCCAATTTTTTCTCTTTAAGTTAAGTCCAATCAGTCCTCTCTGCTCGAAGTGCTCAGGCCATGCCTTCCCACTCTCATACTTTTATTGCCATTCGGTGTAGAAAGGGATTGACATATCGTTCGTCTGTTTCAGCTCGTTATCTTTAAGCTTCCTTACGTCTACCTGCTAAACCTCTCTGAATTACGAGGATTTATGCAACGCACCACGAGTATCGCAACGTCACTCCATTTAACTTTATTAAAATGACGATAAAGACGTCTCCTTATATATCCTAATTTAAAATGTTCAAGGGAATAAAAAGACCATTTGGTTCACACCACCCATGTTCACACCACTCGACTGTCCAATCAGCGAACGGCTCGCTTCACCTTCGCCCAGCAGACGCCAATACGATGGCGTCGTATCGGCAGTTAATCGGATGCTTTTGGGCCCCAACGTCGGCTAATTCAGATTTTTTGAGTATGGCTGTACGTGATAAATAAAGAGTGCGGTTCGTAGATCGTAAATCCATTAGTGCCGTGGGCATCGGGTCACTGGGTGCGGCGTAAAAGGGATAACAAAGTCGAGTCCTTACGCTATTATTACATAGATAGAGTGCCATTCCTGTGGCAGGAAGACCATCAGTTTGCATTTGGGCATCTGAAACAGGGTGTTGACGCAGACGCCTGTCTATCACACTATCATCATGACAAGGAGACCGTTTTGGAAGTGGATGCATCACAGAAGGGACTGGATGCATGACTTTTGCAGGACGACAAGCTTGTTGTTTTCCGTCACAAACTCTGACGCCCACTCAGTCTGCATCTTCAAACATTGAACGGGAAACTCTGACCCTTGTTGATGGCATACAGAAGTTCCATATTTACCTGTTTGGGAAACGCTTCAAGGTATACATAGACCACAAACCACTGGTCATGATCATCAGCTAGCCGCTTATAAGCATCCCCACTGCTCCAGTGCATTATTGTGAAAATCGAAGGCTACAATTTTGATCTGCAGGATAAGCGCGGCCGTGCGATGATGCTATCAGACACACTGTCGATGATGCTATCAGCGACCGATCCCAGAGAACAATCAGGAAAGGAATTGCAGTTGGACACACGTGTAGATGGTGTTGCACTTGATGATGATGATCCCCATCGCTTTTTCCTGATTGATTTCAGATCGAGGAAACAGGACCAGCTCAGAGAGTGTGGAAAGGCTGATTGAACCTTTCGAGCTTTGCATCAGGTTGTTCATCAAGGTTGGCCTTCCGTGATTACAGAGCTCCCTGTGGACCTAACTCCGTACTGGCCATCCGTACTGGACCTAAGTCCGTGATGAAATTGGTATTTGTGACGGGGTTCTATTCAAAGGTCGACAGGTAATAATTCCAGAGCAGCTATGTAACGACATCCTCGACCAGCTCCATGAGAAACATTTGGGGATCGAAAAGACAAAACGTCTACACGCGAATGTGTTGACTGGTGAAGCATATGTACCTGGACATTGAGAGAACTGTGAGAACATGTCGGGCATGTCAAGAGAACCAACTAGAACAAAGGCGTGAGGCTATGATAGCTCATGAGATACCAGCAGTATCATGGACAAAGGTGGCTGGTGATGTGTGCGCTACACGGGCAGACCTACCTCTTAGTGACGGATTATTACACCAAGTACCCAGTTGTGAAGAGAATGAAATGTGCGACGATCAGTGCAGTAGCTCAGGCACGAAGCTAAGGTCTGAGTACTTCAGTATGTTCGGCCCACCTCTGGAGATCATATCGGACAATGGACCTCAATATGTGGGTAAACCGTACCGTGATATGTGTACCAAATGGAATGTGAAACACATGACGACATCGCCATGGTATCCACCCAGTAATGGATTGATTGAGAGACAAGTTCAAACAGTGAAGAACATGATCAACAAGTGTATTAGATCAGGGAATGACATAGATATTTCACTGCAACACCTGAGGTGCACACCTGTATAATCCTACCTCTCAAGTCCAAGCGAAATGCTGTTCAAACGGCCGAAACGCACCAACCTACCAAGTCGTCTGTTGGTTCCTGCACAGCAAAGACATCAGGAAATTCAGGAACGATTGAAGGAATCTGGAGACCGGATGGCGAAGCAATACAACAGAATGGCTGGGCTGGAATTACTTGAATTGGCTATTGGACATCGAGTTCGGATTCTGAACAAGGACACGCACCAATGATACCCCAGGAAAGTTGTGGCTCGCTGTAACGAACCCCGCTCTTATATGGTGCAGACGCCTAACAGGACGTGTCTTCGAAGAACCAGGGTACACTTGCGAACCAGGGTACACTTGCATGAACTTCAACCACCCGATTGTTGCGCCAATTGGAAGGCCGAACCTACTCAATCAACACGTCAGTCAACCAACTGCTCAACGCATACATTTCAACAGTGACGATTCAACAATGAAAACTAACGGCTGTTCCAGCTCCAAGGATGACAAGAGAGCCGAGATAACAAGGCTGAGACAACAAGTCCGAGACAACAAGGCCGAGACAATAAGGCCGGACAACTCTCTGCACTCGACCAGATCAGTCCGTGTGATTCGAAAACCATTGAGATATTGTAGTGGTGAATAACGGCCATCAGAAATCAGCCCTTGTAATGTTGGTGCACAAATAATCCGTTGATTTAAATGGCGGACATTGGAATGATTCTATGTTTTCGCTAAGGAAACTGAGCAGTAATTACATTTTGGTTGAGTTATAACAGTAACCGCAGAGCTCATCTATGTGTGGCTTAACTTGCATCTGATTGTGTTTATTCTTTTGATTTAGTTTATAGTATTGTTTTGTTTGTTTATAGTAGTATTGTTTTGTTGCAAACCAACATTATAATTTCGATGAAAGGGAGATGTTGTGATTGGTACTGCGTTGTGACGTCTTGGCTCTTGGGGCGTGGCTTTGGTGGTGGTTGCTGCAAGTAATGATGGCGGTCTGTTCTGTGAGAGCTTGGCATCGTCTTTAATAAACAACTTTTTTCAACCATGGTCCTGAACTTACTACAGTCAGCACTATAAAAGGTTTCTCTTGAGGATTGCTGCGTTTTCTTACCTGGCACTTTCCACTTCAGACGGGGAGGATAGATCTCACTAACCTTAAGGCCAAAAAAAAACAAAAACATGTTTAGCGTCCTGCCTTTTTGAAAAAAAGGAGGAGGAGGCACCTTTTTTTTTCTTTTTCTTTTCAAAATGGCCGCCAGGCTCATTTTTCCCAAGATGGTCGCCTGCTTTTTTGTTTCTTTCGATTTCAAATAAATGTAGAATGTTTGGGTCTTGACGATCTGTGTTGACAAAATACAACATGTACTGAGTAACATATTAATAAAAGACTAGTAAAAGAGAACATTTCATATATTTGCATACTGTACTATATTTGCATATATTTGCTTACTGCATATATTTGCATACTGTACTATATTTGCATATATTTGCTTACTGCATATATTTGCTTACTGCATATATTTGCTTACTGCATATATTTGCATACTGTACTATATTTGCATATATTTGCTTACTGCATATATTTGCTTACTGCATATATTTGCTTACTGCATATATTTGCATACTGTACTATATTTGCATATATTTGCTTACTGCATATATTTGCTTACTGCATATATTTGCTTACTGCATATATTTGCTTTCTGCATATATTTGCATACTGTACTATATTTGCATATATTTGCACTCAGAGTCCCTTTTCCATCATGAACAGACCGAGCATACCACGGCTTAACGACTTTGCTTGCCGTTCGGATCGAAACACAAACGAAAACCATGATGAACACAAGTAAAATAATGGAGTGGATGGCAAAAGTGGATCAAATTTATCGAAAAAGTCTATCTCGAAATCAGAGCATGCAGAAACTACAGCACGCGAGCACGCTAGCGCTAACATTCAAGAGCACGCTCACACGTTTTGCTAGTCTACAACAACCAGCCGCATATTACTGCCGGACCTGTATGTACGTGTATCACAGACGGGATTATTTTGTGTGAGCGGCCATGAAACAATTATGATGGAGACTGTCAAATGGAGAGAGTGAGAAAATTGATTGCTCGCGATCAGTCGAACGATGTTAAAAAAGAAAAAGAAAAAAAGGAGGCGGCCTCTAAAAAGGAAGCGGGCGGGACGCTAAACATGAATATTTTTTTGTTTGGCCTAAGCTAACAGCTCACAACTCTGCCTCCCTGCAGCATACAAAAACAGGTCCAACTTCAACGAAACATGAAATTCTTAATACAGGGAAAAATGAACTACTCTGTGGGAGCACGCACAGTCAATGCTAAGGCCTTACATTTTAATCACTGCTTTGTAATTGTACCCCAAAAACGTAACAATATATTTCACCACATGAAACTTTGCTCATTGCTGTGGTTTCCTTTTGAAGCAGATGTAAATCATCTAACAGACCTCTCGTTTTTTAACAGGACGAAAGATGAACTTTTAAAAGGGATTCAAAGTTTCAAACCAGGAGATGAGACTGTAACAGCTGCCAAAATCCTTATGCTTGGGCATGTTGGATCGGGGAAGTCCAGCTTCGTGAACTCAATCAACACAGTTTTTGCTGGTCGCCTTTGCCAGGATGCCATAGCTGGTACTGCAGGAGGAAGTTTCACTGTGAAGGTAAATGTATTATTCAATCCAATGTATGTTAATCTCCTGTCTCAGAATATAATGTGCTGTACTGTGAAGCAGTTTTAATCTTCCCAGTGCCATTCTCACAATGTTGATAATGTTTTGAAATGTGCCAAGTAAACTGTGTGATGATGTTGAGTCGAGACTGTTAATTGTGCTTCACTCGTTTTTCCTTTTTTAAATGCAATTTCGCCAGCCACAAAGTCAAAGACCACTCAAGGTAGGGGCTACACAAAGGAAAACACTGGATACATATTATACAGGATAAAATGTATTTTTGCATCCCTCTTGAATTGAGGTAGGTTATGATTGAGGGGTAGCAGGATGCAGGCAAAGACTTCCAAAGTTATGAAGTACAAGGAAGGAAATTATACAGAGTTACCTCATCGCCTTCGTCCTTCAGACCGATGCAAGAAACTGCCAAATGTGTGGAGTGGCTAAAAGTAAATTTAGGTGGAACAACTTGTGAGACACCCTCTGAGCACATTCCATGAAAATATCTGTCGAAAAGGTTCAAAGAAGCAACATAGTATCAGACAGAGAGGATCCAGGGATCATGCCAATTCCTGTCCCACCATATTGGCAGCATGTCACTGGATTCTGTCAAGGAAGGATCTGTGACAGGCCAGAGCACTAGCCCAAATATGGCAACAACACTCCAAGATAGGTCTTATCGTGGTCTTGTATAGATACAGCATAGCAGCTGGATGAAGGTGTGGTGATACCTAGGTAGCACAAAATAAGCAGCCAAGGCATTGAGAGGCTCTTTTGGCTAGACCAGAGATGTAATTTTCCCAGATGAAGTTTGAACTGATATCCAATCCAAGCAGATGGTAACAATAAGTTCCTGCAAAGGTGAATGATTTATCGACAGGGTTGGAAAACAGTGTGATCTTGAGCTTGACACAAACACCAAGTGAGTCTTTTTGGGGTTGAAAGTTATGAGCCTGTCATTTCCCCAGTTATTCATACTCATGAGGTCCTGATTGAGAGTGGCACTGGCCCGGACACGGGAAGGAGGAGACGTGGTTTCTGGGTATGTAGTAAACAGTGTTGATTCATCTACTGGATGTAAATGATTAACTGTGAAAGAATACAATCAGGCAGGTCATTTATATATAACAAGAACAATGTGGGACCCAACACAGAGCCCTGTGCAACACCAGCATTAAATTATGGGCAGGGACAGCTGTCCTTTGTGTACAACAAAGTTTGGCAATTTGCAAGGAAGTCAGAAATTGTAGCAAGCTATTTTCCAAAAATGTCATTTGATAAAATCTTCAGTAAGGCCACTGCAAGGACTGTGCACTCGCATGGAGTTGTACATTTTTCCCTGTATTAAGAATTTCATGTTTCGGTTAAGCTGGACCTGTTTTTGTGTGCTGTAGGGAGGCAACAGTTTAATCTGTTGTGAGCTGTTGGAGGTCATCTAGCTTAAGGTCCATGTGATCTATCCTCCCCATCTGAACAGGAAAGTATCAGGCAAGGAAACGTAGCGATCCTCGAGAGGGAACCCTTTGTAAAGCTGATCACAGCAACACGGCAAATTTCGCTCCCTTTTCGCCCCTCTCCCTCCAATCACGGCTGGATGAATGCCACTACTGGCTGGATCTGTGGGCAGCTGTGCCACACTTTGTTAAAAAAAAAAAGTGACATGTTGAGAGATACTTCAAACGTGGTTTAGGGCTTCATCACGATTATCCAAAGTTGTTCAGTGATCCCCCAAACCCCAACCTTCCACCCCACTCCCTTCCACAGATCTTCTGACGTCCTTGTTCTCTACTGTTGTTGTGCTTGTGTGCTTCCCTCTCACTCCCCATCTTGTCTCCCTCTCCCTTTATGTTTTTGTTGTACACCGCTCCTTTCCTATGCCATCTCCAGGCACTGCATAACGTCATTGCCGGGCACCGAAGGGGGCTCGGCAATGAGGCGCTCTGAAAGAGAGTACTCAGTTTTCACTCCGGTTTTTTCTTGTTTTCTTGTTGTACACCGTTCCTTTCCTATGCCATCTCCAGGCGCTGCATGACGTCATTGCTGGGCACGGAAGGGGGTCCAGTGATGACACGCGCTGAAAGGGAGTACTCAGTTGTCACTCCAGTTTCTTGTTTGTTTTCTTTTTTTCTTTCTTGTTTGTCCGGGTGATATCTCGGCCATCCTTTGAGCTGGGAAGCTTAAATTTTGGCACAATAGTGAGAAAGTGCTTTGGCAAAAACGATCTTTATTTTGTTTTTTGACAAGTCAATTAATTGATTCGTTATTTAATTGTTATCGATAAATTAAGTATTCATTTATTTCCTTTCTCATCTGGGCATTACGTCAGGCACCTTTTGAGTTAGGAAGCTGATATTTGGACACGATAGTGAACAAGTGATGTGGCAATAAAGGATATTTTTGATTTATTGATTAATCAATTATTTATTGATTCAAAAATTAATTAATTAATTTTTTTATTAATGACTTGAGCGTGGTGTGGAGAGCAAACTCCCATCCACGGGGTCGCAGGTGGCAGATAGCGAAACGGCCTCCAGATATGGAGGTTAGCTGCGAATACACAATAAGCAGTCCCCGACCAAACACGGGTTTCCCTTTGGCAAGGCATAGTACCCAGATGCCACCCGAACCAGGGTCACGGTGAAGACATTGGGAGGCAGGATGTTGGATGGTGGATGAAGCAAATTCGAACAGTCTTGGTTCATTCCACTTAGTGGCAAGGCGATACGAACAGTTACTGCTGATTGTTTCGGTGAGGCACAAATGCCCTGAAATAGGGTACTGCTCACACTCGTATGGACTGGCGACCGCGAGTGTAAATACTAGCTACCGAAAGCAAAACATGACACAAACAATTTCAAAACATTCATCCCGCATCGCTCGTCGCGCGGGCAAACAAGGAGCGCGTCCTGCTAATGAGGCTCAGGTTGCAGTCGAAAAATCAGCTACTGAACTTTACACTGCACTAAATACAAAAAACAAATCAAGACTGATGAAAGGAATGAAAGACGTATATATTGCTACCTTAAATGTGCAAACACTTTTAAAAGTATCAAAAACACCAGAACTAATATCCTCAGCTGAAGCAACAAAACAAGACATCATCTGCCTACAAGAACATCGATTTATACATGATGACATGCTGATAAAAGAAGAACATGTTGGCAAAAATTGGACACTAATAACCTCTTCTGCCTGGAAAAATAGCGTAAATGCATCTATTGGTGGAGTAGGTATGCTTGTTAGTCCCCACGCATACAAAGCTCTCAATAAAGTCGAAAAGATATCATCGAGAATTATGATAGCTACTTTTAATGGAAACCCTCAAACAACAGTAATTAGTTGTTATAGTCCCACAAATGTACACGATGAAGTAGAAGTTGAGAGATTCTATCAAGACGTATCATCAGTAACCAGACAGGTACCGAAACATCACATGTTAACTCTTGGAGGGGATTTTAATGCACAACTCGGCTCATCAGAAGGCTTTAAATTTTCATATCATGTTCGCACTAACAGAAATGGCACAATGTTGAAAAACTTCTTAAAAGAGAATAACCTTTTATGCGCAAATACCACTTTCCAGAAAAGACCAGGACAGCTATGGACACATTCAGCACCAAATGGAACAAAAGCACAACTTGACTTCATTATTGTTAATCGGAAATGGAAAAACAGTGTCAGAAATTGCAGAACATTCAACTCTTTTATAAGCGTAGGATCAGACCATCGCATTGTATCTGCAAGGATCCACTTGAGCCTTCGAGCAAATAAAATGAAATAAAAAAGTAAACCACTTTATGACTGGTCTTGTCTCAAAAAGAACACACAGATTAGTGTCGCCTTTTCACTTTGTTTGAAAAATAGATTTTCTGCTCTTCAAGAACAAAATACAACAAACTCGCCGAATAAAACATTTGCCAATTTTGAGACAGCCTGCAGAGAGTCTGCTTCTGGTACCATTCCTTTGAAACCAAAGAGGAAAAGTCGGATCCCATCGGAAACAGAGGAAATATGCCAGAAATGCAAAGAGCTACACAAAATGGCAGAAATTAAAAACTCTGCACCTTCAATGGAAAACATCAGGAATTACAACGAAGCACGAACTGCACTTACCGATTCTTATGAGAGAGAACAGATTGACTATCTCCAGAGAAAAATTGATGTGATAAATAATGCTACGAGTAACAAGCAATCTGCTGTGGCCTGGAAAACTGTAAACGAGATAAGCGGACGGAAATGCATAAACAAATCCAAACTAAAAGCATCCAGCCAAGAGGAACGATTGAAACTCTGGCAAGAGCATTTCCAAAGCTTATTAGGGAAGCCACCTACAATCAAGGATGAAGTAATAACTCCTGTGATTTCAGAGGAACTCGACATCAAAAAAGGTCCCTTCACCATAGATGAACTCCATAAAGCTCTTAAAAACATTCAAAACGGGAAAGCCTGTGGTCTAGATGACATTCCAGCCGAGATTTGGAAACTAGGTGAATTCGATGAGATTTTACTGAATTTATGTAATGCTGTATACCATCAAAATCCAATAGATAGATGGACAGAAGGATGTATATTGCCTTTCCAGAAAAAGGCGACCTAGGGCTTACAAAAAACTATCGAGGAATCACTCTAACATCAATAGCGGCCAAAATATACAACCTGATGTTATTAAACAGAATCAGACCGCGTATAGAACCAGTTCTGCGAAAAAATCAAAATGGCTTTCGTACTAGTAGATCGACCTCCGGGCAAATCCTTACTATTAGACGTCTTCTTGAAGGCGTTAAAGCTAAAAATCTTCCTGCTGTTTTCCTATTTATTGATTTCTCGAAAGCTTTCGACTCCATCCATCGAGGTAAGATGAAGGAGATACTGCTAGCATTCGGGATACCTCAGGAGACAGTTAATGCCATCATGATGCTGTATAAGAACTCGCATGCAATAGTCCGATCACCTGACGGCGATACAGACTGTTTTGACATCATGGCAGGAGTTTTACAGGGTGATACCCTCGCTCCCTACTTATTCATAATATGTCTCGATTATGTGCTACGCAAAGCAATCGACACCAACAATGAACTTGGATTTACCCTAAGTAAACGGAAAAGTCGGCGATACCCATCCAAGAAGATTACAGATGCAGATTATGCAGATGATCTTGCGGTTCTAGCAGACTATAATAATGATGCAGTGACACTACTACACAAGATTGAAGAAGTAGCCAGCCAAATTGGTCTCTACATAAATGCCTCGAAGACAGAGTACATCACTCTTAATCAAGATCAAGTTGTAGACATAAAATCACTCACTGGTGAAAACATCAAACAGGTTGACGAATTCACATACCTGGGAAGCAACATCGCCTCCACAAAAAGAGATGTTGACATCAGACTTGGAAAGGCTTGGGGAGCTTTAAACAGTCTAGGCAAGATTTGGAAATCTGCGCTTCCAATAGAGCTGAAACGAAACTTCTTTAGAGCAGCTGTTGAATCAGTTCTTGTATATGGGGCAATTACATGGACCTTGACATCATCACTAGAAAAGGCCCTGGATGGTGCATACACTCGCATGCTCAGAGCAGCCCTTAACATCTCATGGAAAGAGCTCCCCACAAAATGTGAATTGTATGCAAAAATCCCACCAATCAGTGTAAGCATACGTCAACGTAGATTAAGATTCGCTGGGCACTGCTGGAGAAACAAAGATGAGCTTTCAAGCGATGTTTTACTTTGGTTACCAACTCACGACAAACAGGCACCAGGGAGACCTGCGAAAACATATATCGATCAGCTTACAAATGATACTGGGTGTCTGGTTAACGAACTACCTAATGCCATGAGTGACAGAGATGAATGGAAGAAACGTGTCATGGAATGCCGAGCAAGCTCGACGCAGTAAGTAAGTAAGTAAGTAAGTAATTAATGACTTATTTCATTAATTTTCTAAAAGTTACGGCTTCGGATGAAGCACTGGTGGTTTAGGGATGCTATTAACAAATGTATTAATTATTTTATTATTTAATGATAATTATTTATTTATTTTCTTTCTCAACTGGGCAATATCTCAGGAACCTTTTGAGTTAGGAAGCTGATATTTGGACATGACAATGACAAGTGATTTGACTGTAAAGGGTATTTTTGATTTATTGTACACCAATCCTTTCCCATGCAGCGCCTTGAGATGGCACAGGAAAGGATTGAATAAATATTGTACACCGCACCTTTCCGATGCCATCTCCAGGCATTGCAAATCGTCATTGCTGGGCACCGAAGGGGGCTCGGCAGTGACGCATGTTGAAAGGGAATACTCAGTTTTCACTCTGGTTGTTTACTTGTTTGTTTGTTTGTTTGTTTGTTTTCTTTCTTGTTTTCTTGTTTGTTTGGCCGGGCGATATCTCAGCCATCCTTTGAGCTAGGAAGCTGAAATTTCGGCACGGCATTGAGCAAGTCGTTTTTCAAAAAGGGTATTTTTTGTTTTTTGAACAATCAATTAATTGAGGAGTTATTTAATTATTAGCAATTAATTAAGTACTTATTCAATTAATCAAATTTCCTTTCTCTTCTGACCATCAACTCAGGCACCTTTTGAGTTAGGAAGCTGATATTTGGACATGCCAATGACCAGGTGATTTGGCTGCAAAGGATATTTTTGATTTATTAATTAATCAATTAATCAATGAATCGATTAATTATTTAATCATTCGATTAATGACTAAAAATTTTTTTTTTTAGGTTAAAGATTCTGATGAAATGGTGGTGGTTTATGTGTTCTCTGACCGAATTGATTAATAATTTAATTTTTTTACGATTATTATTTATTTATTTTCATTATTAATCATTTATTTATTTTCTTTCTCATTTGGCCAATATCTCAGGCACCTTTTGAGCTCAGAAGCTAATATTTGGACATGACAGTGACAAAGTGATGTGGCTATGAAGGATATTTTTTATTTATTGATTAATCATTTAATCGATTAATTATTTACTGATTAATTGATTAAGTATTGATTAATCAATTAATTATTTAATTTTTTATTATTGACTTATTTAATTAAATTTCTAAAAGATACATCTTTGGATGAAGCACTTGTGGTTTAGTTATGCAATTAGCCAATTGATTAAGAAAATATTTAGTGATAATCTTTTATTGATTTTAATTATACAATTAATCAATCAATTAGCGTACACCTCTCCCTCCCAATGCAGCCTCTATGAGGTGCACTGCGGTATTGCCAGTGACGGAGGCGCCCCGGCAATGCCGTGCTGTAGGATATTTAATTATTTGGCATGGGGGAGGTGTACTTTGAATGTATCTGTACTTGTCAAGGATATTTTTGATTTATTGATTCATCAATTAATCAATGAGTCGATTAATTATTTAATTATTCCATTAATTCCAAAAAAAAAAAAAAAAAATCAGTCACAGATTCTGATGAAATGGTGGTGGTTCATGTGTTCTGTGACCGAATTGATTAATAATTTAATTTTTTAATGATTATTATTTATTTATTTTCATTATTAATCATTTATTTATTTTCTTTCTCATTTGGCCAATATCTCAGGCACCTTTTGAGCTGGGAAGCTGATATTTGGACATGACAGTGACCAAGTATGTGACTATCAAGGATATTTTTGATTTATTGATTAATCATTTAATCGATCAATTATTTATTGATCAATTAAGTACTTATTAATTAAGAATAAATAATTATTTATTGATTAATCAATTAATTATTTAATTTTTTATTAATGACTTATTTAATTAAATTTCTAAAAGATACATCTTCGGATGAAGCACTTGTGTTTAGTTATGCCATTAGCCAATTGATTAAGAAAATATTTTGTGATAATCTTTTATTGATTTTAATTATACAATTAATCAATCAATTTGTGTACACCTCTCCCTCCCAATGCAGCCTCTTTGAGCTGCACTGCGGTATTGCCGGGCGCCCAAGGCGCCCCGGCAATGCCGCGCTGTAGGCTATTTAATTATTTGGCATGGGGGCTGTGTACTTTGAATGTATATGTACTTGTTGTACACCGATCCTTTCCTATGCCATCTTCAGGCATTCCAAATCGTCACTGCCAGGCACCGAAGGGGGCTCGGCAGTGACGCACGCTGAAAGGGAGTACTCAGTTTTCACTCTGTTTGTTTGTTTGTTTGTTTGTTTGTTTGTTTTCTTTCTTCTTTCTTGTTTGTTTGTTTGTCCGGACGATATCTCAGCCATCCTTTGAGCTAGGAAGCTGAAATTTCGGCACAATAGTGATCAAGTCCTTTCTCAAAAACGGTATTTTTTGTTTTTTGAATAATCAATTAATTGAGGAGTTATTTAATTATTAGCAATTAATTAAGTACTTATTTAATTAATCAAATTTCCTTTCTCTTCTGACCATTAACTCAGGCACCTTTTGAGTTAGGAAGCTGATATTTGGACATGCCAATGACCAGGTGATTTGGCTGCAAAAGCTATTTTTGATTTATCAATTCATCAATTAATCGATTAATTATTTTATTAATCGATTAATGACAAAAAAATTTTTTTTAAAGTTACAGATTCTGATGAAATGGTGGTGGTTTATGTGTTCTCTGACCGAATTGATTAATAATTTAATTTTTTAAAGATTATTATTTATTTATTTTCATTATTAATCATTTATTTATTTTCTTTCTCATTTGGACAATATCTCAGGCACCTTTTGAGCTCGGAAGCTAATATTTGGACATGGCAGTGATCAAGTGATGTGGCTATCAAGGATATTTTTGATTTATTGATAAATCATTTAATCGATTAATTATTTATTGATTAATCGATTAATTATTTATTGATTAATCAATTAATTATTTCATTTTTTATTAATGAGTTATTTAATTAACTTTCTAAAAGATACATCTTCGGATGAAGCACTCGTGGTTTAGTTATGCTATTAGCCAATTGATTAAGAAAATATTTTGTGATAATCTTTTATGGATTTTAATTATACAATGAATCAATCAATTAGTGTACACCTCTCCCTCCCAATGCACTCTCTTTGAGCCGCGCTGTAGGATATTTAATTATTTGGCATGGGGGCGGTGTACTTTGAATGTATGTGTACTTGTTGTACACCGCACCTTTCCTATGCCATCTCCAGGCATTGCAAAACGTCATTGCCGGGCACCGAAGGGGCCTCAGCAGTGACGCACGCTGAAAGGGAGTACTCAGTTTTCAATCTGGTTGTTTGTTTGTTTGTTTTCTTGTTTGTTTGTTTGTCCGGGCAATATCTCAGCCATCCTTTGAGCTAGGGAGCTGAAATTTCGGCACAATAGTGACCAAGTCCTTTCTCAAAAACGTTATTTTTTGTTTTTATATTAATCAATTAATTGAGGAGTTATTTAATTATTAGCGATTAATTAGGTACTTATTTAATTAATCAAATTTCCTTTCTCTTCTGACCATTAACTCAGGCACCTTTTTAGTTAGGAAGTTGATATTTGGACATGCCAATGACCAGGTGATCTGGCTGCAAAGGCTATTTTTGATTTATTAATTAATCAATTAATGAATTAATCGATTAAGTATTTTATTATTCGATTAATGCCAAAAAATTTTTTTTTTAAGTTACAGATTCTGATGAAATGGTGGTGGTTTATGTGTTCTGTGACTGCATTGATTAATAATTTCATTTTTTAATGATTATTGTTTATTTATTTTCATTATTAATCATTTCATTATTTTCTTTCTCATTTGGCCAATATCTCAGGCACCTTTTGAGCTGGGAAGCTAATATTTGGACATGACAGTGACCAGGTGATGTGGCTCCCAAGGATATTTTTGATTTATTGATTAATCATTTAATCAATTCATTATTTATTGATTAATCGATGAATTGCTTTTTGATTAATCAATTAATTACTTAATTTTTTATTAATGACTTATTTGATTAAATTTCTAAAAGATGCATCTTCGGATGAAGCACGAGTGGTTTTGTTATGGTATTAGCCAATTGATTAAGAAAATATTTTGTGATAATCTTTTATTGATTTTAATTATACAATTAATCAATCAATTAGTGTGCACCTCTCCCTCCCAATGCAACCTCTATGAGCTGCACTGCGGTATTGCCGGGCGCCGGAGGCGTCCCGGCAATGCCGCGCTGTAGCATATTTAATTATTTGGCATGGGGGCCATGTACTTTGAATGTATCTGTACTTGTTTTCTTGTTTGTTTTCTTGCTTTCTTATTTTCTTGTTTGTTTGTCCGGACGATATCTCAGCCATCCTTTGAGCTAGGAAGCTGAAATTTCGGTACAATAGTGAGCAAATCCTTTGTCAAAAAACGTATTTTTTGTTTTTTGATTCATCAATTAATTGAGGAGTTATTTAATTATTGGCGATTAATTAAGTACTTATTTAATTAATCAAATTTCCTTTCTCTTCTGACAGTTAACTCGGGCACCTTTTGAGTTAGGAAGCTGATATTTGGACATGCCAATGACCAGGTGATTTGGCTGCAAAGGCTATTTTTGATTCATTAATTTAGCAGTTAATCGATTAATTATTTAATTATTTGATGAATGACTAAAAAATTTTTTTTTTTAAGTTACAGATTCTGATGAAATGGTGGTGGTTTATGTGTTCTATGACCGAATTGATTAATAATTTGATTTTTTAATGATTTTATTATTTATTTATTTTCATTATTAATCATTTATTTATTTTCTTTCTCATTTGGCCAATATCTCAGGCACCTTTTTAGCTGGGAAGCTAATATTTGGACATGAGTAACCAAGTGATGTGACTATCAAGGATATTTTTGATTTATTGATTAATCATTTCATTGATTAATCGAATAATTATTTAATTATTAGATTAATTACTAACAAAAAATGTTTTTTTCAGTTACAGATTCTGATGAAATGGTGGTGGTTTATGTGTTCTGTGACCGAATTGATTAATAATTTAATTTTTTTTAATGATTATTATTTATTTATTTTCATTATTAATCATTTATTTATTTTCTTTCTCATTTGGCCAATATCTCAGGCACCTTTTGAGCTGGGAAGCTAATATTTGGAGGTGACAGTGACCAAGTGATGTGGCTATCAAGGTTATTTTTTGATTTATTGATTAATCGTATAATCGATTAATTATTTATTGATTAATTGATTAATTATTTATTGATTAATCAATTAATTACTTAATTTTTTATTAATGATTTATTTAATTAAAATTCTAAAAGATACATCATCGCATGAAGCACTCGTGATTTAGTTATGCTATTAGCCAATTGATTAAGAAAATATTTTGTGATAATCTCATCAAAATCCTGGTGGTGTCTGTTCAAATCCGTTTCTGGTGTTTGTTCCCCCTCCATCCCCTCCCTTACCTCAAATGGCCACACAGTTGACATCGCACGTGACAAAGCCGAATGCCTCAACTCTGTGTTTGCCTCAAAATCCTTAGTCCCAAACCCATCTCTCTCTGTTCCCACCTTTCCCAGTCGAACCCAACTGCTCCTGGACTCTGTGTCCTTCTCTCCTGACAAGGTGGAGGAGTTTTTGTCAAACCTCGACTCTGATTCTGCAACTGGACCAGACGGCATCAGCCCACAGGTCCTAAAATCCTGCTCTGCCGCTCTATCTCAAGCTCTCTCTGTTCTTTTCACCCTATCTTTTGCTCAAGGTCATCTGCCAGCATCCTGGAAATCAGCTAACATTACCGCTTTACACGAAAAGGTGCAAAAACAGATCCTTGCAATTACAGACCAATCAGCCTGCTCCCAATTATCAGCAAAGTCATGGAATCCATCATTGCTTCGGATATGAAATCTTTCCTCTTCTCCAATGGCTTGATCTCTGATCATCAATTTGGTTTCAGACCAGGTCACTCTACTCTGGATATGCTGCTTCTGCTGTCTCAACAATGGATGGAGGTCCTCAATGCCAAACAGGAAATCAGAGCTGTCTCCCTTGACATATCACGTGCCTTCGATACGGTCTGGCACCCAGCTCTGCTCACCAAACTTTCCTCCTATGGTATCCATGGAAATCTCCATGCATGGCTTGCGGACTTCCTCTCTGGTCGTAGTCAACGTGTGGCCCTGAATGGATTTCTCTCATCTCCCCTTCCTGTTCAGGCTGGAGTTCCCCAAGGCAGTGTGCTGGGCCCTGTGCTTTTTCTGGTCTTTATCAATGATCTCTCTGACTCTCTGGAAAATCCTCTCTATCTCTTTGCTGATGACTTCACTCTCTGCCGTTCCATTCCTCTTCCCTCAGATCGGCAGTCTGCAGCCTCCTCACTCTCTGAAGACCTGGACAAAATCACAGTCTGGTCAAACAAGTGGAACATGTCTTGCAATCCTGACAAATCTCACTCTCTTACTATGTCTCTCCAAAAAGATCGACTGGACAACCCTCCCATCTACTTTCTCAACAATCCTCTCCAAGAAGTTCTGTCGCTCAAGCTTTTGGGTCTCACTATCTGCCATGATCTTTCTTGGGAAAACCACATTTCCAAGCTGGCCTCCAAAGCCTCAAAATTTTCCTCAAAATCTTGTATCCCAAACCCATCTCTCTCTGTTCCCACCCTTCCCAGTCGAACCCAACTGCTCCTGGACTCTGTGTCCTTCTCTCCTGACAAGGTGGAGGAGTTTTTGTCTAACCTCGACTCTGATTCTGCAACTGGACCAGACGGCATCAGCCCACGGGTCCTAAAATCCTGCTCTGCTGCTCTATCTCACCCTCTCTCTGTCCTTTTCACCCTCTCTTTTGCTCAAGGTCATCTGCCAGCATCCTGGAAATCAGCAAACATTACCGCTTTACACAAAAAGGTGCAAAAACAGATCCTTGCAACTACAGACCAATCAGCCTGCTCCCAATTATCAGCAAAGTCATGGAATCCATCATTGCTTCGGATATGAAATCTTTCCTCTTCTCCAATGGCTTGATCTCTGATCATCAATTTGGTTTCAGACCAGGTCACTCTACTCTGGACATGCTGCTTCTGCTGTCTCAACAATGGATGGAGGTCCTCAATGCCAAACAGGAAATCAGAGCTATCTCCCTCGACATATCACGTGCCTTCGATACGGTCTGGCACCCAGCTCTGCTCGCCAAACTCTCCTCCTATGGTATCCATGGAAATCTCCATGCATGGCTTGCGGACTTCCTCTCTGGTCGTAGTCAACGTGTGGCCCTGAATGGATTTCTCTCAACTCCCCTTCCTGTTCAGGCTGGAGTTCCCCAAGGCAGTGTTCTGGGTCCTGTGCTTTTTCTGGTCTTTATCAATGATCTCTCCGACTCTCTGGAAAATCCTCTCTATCTCTTTGCTGATGACTCCACTCTCTGCTGCTCCATTCCTCTGCCCTCAGATCGGCAGTCTGCAGCCTCCTCACTCTCTGAAGACTTGGACAAAATCACAGACTGGTCAAACAAGTGGAACATGTCTTTCAATCCTGACAAATCTCACACTCTTACTTTGTCTCTCCGAAAAGCCCGACTGGACAACCCTCCCATCTACTTTCTCAACAATCCTCTCCAAGAAGTTCTGTCGCTCAAGCTTTTGGGTCTCACTATCTGCCATTATCTTTCTTGGGAAAACCACATTTCCAAGCTGGCCTCCAAAGCCAGTTGCCGACTGGACATCCTCCGTCGTGCGAAGTCCTTCCTCGGCACACCTGAGCTCCTCACCACATACAAGGCTTTCATCCGCAGCTCAATGGAATACTGTTCTCCCCTATGGGCTGGTGCTCCTGCCTCACACCTGGCTCGGCTTCACGCTGTTGAATCCAAAGCTTTCAAAATCATTGGAATCTCCCACGATGAAGCTATCTCTGAGGGACTTTCACTCACTCACCGCAGGCAGGTAGGTGGTCGTTCTGTCTTCTACCGACTCCTCTCCGGCCTTGCTCCCCCAGCTCTCTCTGTGCTCTGTCCCCCAAATATTCCTACAGGTCGCACAAGATCTGCCAGCAACCCTCTGATGGTTAAACTGCCAAAATCTCGGCTCTCTGCTCACCTTCACTCTTTCATTCCTCTTTTCTCCCGCCTCTGGAACAAACTCCCACACTCCCTTCAATCCCACTCCTCCCTCCAGGTCTTTAAAACAGCTGTTCACCACTATCTCTTATCTTCCACCATCCAAAACCTTGATCTTTTCTACCCCCACTAATTCACCCCAGATCCACCTTGTTTGAAATTCCAACTTCTTTCTTGGAAGTCCTGGCAGTGTCCATATGTTTATACCTCTCCCACCCCCCCCCCCCCCTTCACATGCCTCCCCCCCAAAGCCCTCTCCCTCCCACAGATCTCTCGATGTCTCCATGTGTCTCGGTCCCTGCTCTCAAATGTTGTGTTTGTGTCCTTCCCCCTCTCTCCCCATCTTGTCTACCGCTCCCGATGTTATTTGTTTTATGTGTCTGTTTGTCTTTCTGTGTGATTAATGTTCGCTCTTTCACGAGCCTCGATCTTGTATACAAAAAAAAATAAAAAAAATAAATCTTTCATTGTTTTTAATTATACAATTAATCAATTGGTGTGCACCTCTCCCTGCCAATGCAGCCTCTATGAGCTGCACTGCGTTATTGCCGGGCGCAGGAGGCGCACCGGCAATGCAGCGCTGTAGGATATTTAATTATTTGGCATGGGAGCGGTGTACTTTGAAATTATCTGTCCTTGTTTGTATTCTTGTTGTCTTGGTTGTCCAGGCAATATCTCAGCCATCCTTTGAGCTAAGAAGCTGAAATTTCGGCACAATCGTGAGCAAGTACTTTGGCAAAAAAAAGTATTTTTTGTTTTTTGATTAATCAATTAATTGATGAGTTATTTAATTATTAGCGATTAAGTAAGTACTTATACATTTCCTTTTTCTTCTGGGCAATATCTCTGGCATCTTTTGAGTTCGGAAACTTATATTTGGACCTGCCGTTGACCAAGTGATTTGGCTGCATAGGCTATTTTTGATTTATTCATTAATCAATTGATCTATTAATTATTTAATTATTCGATGAATGACCATTAATTTTTTTAAGTTACAGATTCTGATGAAATGGTGGCGCTTTATGTGTTGTATGAGTGAATTGATTAATTATTGAAAAAATTTATGGTTATTATTTATTTATTTTCATTATTAATTATTTATTTATTTTCTTTATCATCTGTGAAATGTCTCAGGCACCTTTTGACTGAGGAAGCTGATATTTGGACATTACAATGAGCAAGTGATTTGGCTGGAAAGGGTATTTTTGATTTATTGATTAATTAATTAATCGATTAATTATTTAATTATTCGATGAATGACTTAATTAATTACTTTTTTAAGTTACAGATTCGGATGAAATGGTGGTGGTTTATGTATTCCATTAGCCAATAGATTAACTATTTAATTTTTTTATGAATATTATTTATGTATTTTAATTATTAATCATTTATTTATTTTCTTTCTTATCTGGACAATATCTCAGGCACCTTTTGAGCGAGGAAGCTAATATTTGGACATCGCAGTGACCAGGTGATGTGGCTATAAAGGATATTTTTGATTTATCGATGAATCATTTAATCGATAAATTATTTATTGATTAATCAATTCGTTATTTAATTTTTTATTGATGATTTATTTAAATCAATTTATGAAAGATACATCTTCCGATGAAGCACTCGTTGTTTGGTTATGCTATTAGCCAATTGATTAAGAATATATTTTGTGTTAATCTTTTATTGATTTCAATTATGTAATTAATCAATCAAATATTGTATACCTCTCCCTCCCAATGCACTCTCTTTGAGCCGCGCTGCAGGATATTTAATTATTTGGCATGGGGGTGGTGTACTTGAATGTATCTGTACTTGTTGTACACCGCACCTTTCCTATGCTATCTCCAGGCGCTGCATATCATCATTGCCGGGCACCGAAGGGGGCTCGGCAGTGACGCACGCTGAAAGGGAGTACTCAGTTTTCACTCTGGTTGTTTGTTTTCTTGCTTTCTTGTTTTCTTGTTTGTTTGTTTGTCCAGGCGATATCTCAGCCATCCTTTGATCTGGGAAGCTGATATTTCGGCACAATAGTGAGCAAGTCCTTTGTAAAAACTGTATTTTTTTGTTTTTTTATAAATCAATTAATTGATGAGTTATTTAAATATTAGCGATTAATTAAGTGGCATTGTAGGTTATTATTATTAATTATTAATTAATTAATTAAGAGGTTATTAAGTGGTACATACATTATTAATTAAGTGGAATATACATTTCCTTTCTCTTCTGCCCATTATCTCAGGCACCTTTTGAGCTATGAAGCTGATATTTGGACATTCCAATGACCACGTAATTTGGCTGCAAAGGCTATTTTTGATTCATTGATTAATCGATTCATTATTTAATTATTTGAATAATGACTAATCTGTTTTTTTTGTTACAGATTCGGATGAAATGGTGGTGGTTTATGTATTCTATTAGCGAATTGATTAATTATTTAATTTTTATATGATTATTATTTATTTATTTTCATTGTTAATTATTTCTTTATTTTCTTTCTCATCGAGGCAATATCTCAGGCACCTTTTGAGCTCGGAAGCTGATATTTTGACATGACAATGAACATGTGATTTTTTGTATACATAGTCTAGGCTCATGGAAGAGGTAGTATTCGTACACTGAACGGATCAGGAAAAAACAGGGCCAAAGGAAAAGTTGAGAGAGGGGGAAACACAAACAACAGAGTTGAAGGCCAAAATAGACGACAAAGAATCCGGAGGAATGAGGGACAGGAGAGGATGCATGGGGTGGACAAGGTGGATACAGAATGAAACTCTCAGGAGGAAAAACTGGAAATTTGGAAGGAGGAAGGATTGGGGTTAACGAGTGTAGAAAGGACCATCATGGTTTTGGATTGGGGACGATCTGATATCATGGTGAACAACTGCCCTGAAGACCTGGAGGAAAGAATGAGATTGAAGAGAATGTGGAAGTTGGTTCACAGGCGGGGAAAAAAGGAAAGATTGAGTGGAGGTGAGCAGTGATCCTGGATTAAGGTAGTTTCAAAAGAATGGGGTTGATGGTGGACTGTGTGAGCTCTGAGCTATATTTGAGGCAGGCAATCCAGACCACATGGGAGAGTAGTATTACATCACGCTGCGGATGAAAGCCTTGTTGGTGGTTAGAAGCTTAGATGTGCCAAGGAAAGACTTTAAATGACGGAGGCTGCCCAGTTGGGGCATCTGGCTTTGGAGGCCAACATTGAGATGTGGCTTGCCCAAGAGAGATCATGGCTGGCAGTGAGACCCAATAGTTTGAGTGACTGACCCTATTTGAGAGGGTTGTTGAGAAAGCAGATGGGAGGTTTCACAGGATGGTCCTTTCAGAGAGAGAGAGAGAGAGTTTGTGAGATTTCTCAGGATTGAAAGACATATTCCAAGTGTTTGACCAGAATGTGATTTTTGTCAAGGTCTGAGGAGAGGGAAGAGGCTGCTTCCTGGCTGTCAGAAGGATTAGGGATGTCACGACAGAGAGTGGAGTCATCAGCACAGAGATAAAGATGATTTTCCAGAAAGGCAGAGAGATCATCGATGAAGATTAGGATTAAGATGGGGCTGAGAACACTGATTTGGAGCACTTCATCCTTAACAGGGAGAGGAGAAGAAAGGGTTCCGTTGAGAGCCCTACGTTAGCTGTAAGAGTGGAGGAAGTCAGTAATCCAAGAGTGGAGTTGGTATTGAATTCCAAAGGCAGATAGTTTGGAGAGCAAGGAGGGATGTCGGACTGTATCGAAAGCTTCATATGTTGAGAGCGCCCTGATCTCATGTCTGATATTGAGGGCATCCATCCATTGTTGGGGGAGAAAAGAAGCAGCATGTCCAATGTAGAGTCACCAGGTCTGAATTCAAATTAATGATCTGAGATGAGGTTGTTGGAGAAAATGAATGATTTAATGTCAACTGAAATTATGGATTCCATGACTTTGCTGATGATTTGAAGTAAGCTAATTTGTCTGTAGTTGAGGGGATCCGTTTTTACACCTTTTTATGTAAATGAAGTTTGGTTGTAAAGGGTATTTTTGTACACCGCACCTTTCCTTCGCCATCTCCAGGCGCTGCATAACGTCATTGCCGGGCACTGAAGTGGGCTCGGCAGTCACGCACGCTGAAAGGGAGTACTCAGTTTTCACTCTGGTTGTTGCACACCGCTTCTTTCCTCTGCCATCCCCAGGCGCTGTGTAACGTCATTGCCGGTCACCGCAGGGGCCGCGGCAATGACGCACGCTGAAAGGGAGTACTCAGTTTTCACTCTGGTTGTTTTCTTATTTCCTTTCTTGTTTTCTTGTTTTCTTGTTTGTTTGTTTGTCCGGGCGATATCTCAGCCATCCTTTGAGCTAGGAAGCTGAAATTTCGGCACAATAGTGAGCAAGTTCTTTCTCAAAAAGAACATTTTTTTTTTGTGTACAAGATCGAGGCTCGTGAAAGAGCTAACATTAATCACACAAAAGGTCAAACCGACACATAACACACACAAAATAAGCGGAACGGTAGACAAGATGGGGAGAGAGGGGGAAGGACACAAACACAACATTTGAGAGCAGGGACATCGGGAGGACTTGGGGGGAGGTGGGAGATGTATAAAACATATGAACACTGCAAGGACTCTGGGGTGAATTAGCGGGGGTAGAAAGGATCAAGGTTTTGGATGGGGGAAGATAAGAGATGGTGGTGAACAGCAGTTTTAAAGACCTGGAGGGAGGAGTGGGATTGAAGGGAGTTTGTTGCAGAGGCGGGAGAAAAGGGGAATGAAAGAGTGAAGGTGAGCAGAGAGCCTAGATTTTGGTAGTTTAACCATACGAGGGTTGCAGGCAGATCTTGTGCGTCCTGAAGGAATATTGGGTGGACAGAGCACAGAGAGAGCTGGGGGAGCAAGGCCGGAGAGGAGTCGGTAGAAGACAGAAAGACCACCAACCTGCCTGCGGTGAGTGAGTGAAAGGCCCTCGGAGTTAACTTCATCGCAGGAGATTCCAATGATTTTGAAATCTTTGGCCTCAACAGCGTGAAGCCTAGCTAGGTGTGAGGCAGGAGCACCAGCCCAGAGGCGGGAACAGTATCCATTGAGCTGCGGATGAAAGCCTTGTTTGTGGTGATGAGCTCAGGTGTGCCAAGGAAGGACTTCGCACGACGGAGGATGCCCAGTCGCGCACGACGGAGGCGACTGGCTTTGGAGGCCAGCTTGGAAATGTGGTTTTCCCAAGAAATATCATGGCAGATAGTGAGACCCAGAAGCTTGAGCGACAGAACTTCTTGGAGAGGATTGTTGAGAAAGTAGATGGGAGGGTTTTCCAGCCGGTCCTTTCGGAGAGACATTGTAAGAGTGTGAGATTTGTCAGGATTGAAAGACATGTTCCACTTGTTTGACCAGTCTGTGATTTTGTCCAGGTCTGCAGAGAGTGAGGAGGCTGCAGTCTGCCGATCTGAGGGTTGAGGAATGGAGCGGCAGATCGTGGAGTCATCAGCAAAGAGATAGAGAGGATTTTCCAGAGAGTCGGAGAGATCATTGATGAAGACCAGAAATAGCACAGGGCCCAGAACACTACCTTGGGTAACTCCAGCCAGAACAGGAAGGGGAGATGAGAGAAATCCATTCAGGGCCACACGTTGCCTACGACCAGAGAGGAAGTCCGCAAGCCATGAGTGGAGATTTCCATGGATACCATAGGAGGAGAGTTTGGTGAGCAGAGCTGGGTGCCAGACCGTATCGAAGGCACGTTATATGTCAAGTGAGACAGCTCTGATTTCCTGTTTGGAATTGAGGACCTCCATCCATTGTTGAGACAGCAGAAGCAACATGTCCAGAGTAGAATGACCTGGTCTGAATCCAAATTGATGATCAGAGATCAAGCCATTGGAGAAGAGGAAGGATTTGATATCCGAAGCAATGATGGATTCCATGACTTTGCTGATAAATGGAAGCAGGCTGATTGGTCTGTAGTTGCAAGGATCTGTTTTTGCACCTTTATATGTGAATCGATAATGTTTGCTGATTTCCAAGTTGCTGGCAGATGACCTTGAGCAAAAGAGAGGGTGAAAAGAACAGAGAGAGGGTGAGATAGAGCGGCAGAGCAGGATTTTAGGACCCATGGGCTGATGCCACCTGGTCCAGTTGCAGAATCAGAGTCGAGGTTTGATAAAAACGTCTCCACCTTGTCAGGAGAGAATGACACAGAGTCCAGGAGCAGTTGGGTTCGACTGGGAAAGGTGGGACAGAGAGAGATGGGTTTGGGCAAACACAGAGTTGAGGCATTCGGCTTTGTCACGTGCGGTGTCAACTGTGTAGCCATTTGAGGTAAGGGAGGGGATGGAGGGGGAACAAACATCAGAAACGGATTTGACCAGACGCCACCAGGATTTGGAGGAAGGAGACAGGTTTGAGAGTTCAATCTTGAGTGTGGAGAGATAGTGCTTCTTGGCACTCCTGAGGGTAGACCCACACTTTTTCCGAGCTTGGTGGAAGGAACTGAGATTGCCTTCAGATGGATTAGCCTTCCAAGAGGCAAAGGCAAGTTGTTTCAGTGCAACTGCCTCACCACAAGATTCAGTGAACCATGGATGGGAGGAAGGGTAAGACAACTGAAGACGAGATGGGATAAATCTGTGCATGAGAGAGAGAGCATTTTGCTTTGGAAGAATTCCCAGGAAGAATTGATGTTAGAGGCAGTAGATATGGGAGACAAGTCCAGATGATTGAGGGCTGCTTGCAGACCGTGCCAGTTGGCCTGAGTGAAATGCCAGACTTGTCGACGCTGAGGAGGCTCTCTGAGAATGGCCAGAGAGATGTCCACTTTAACAAGCACATGATCAGAAGAACCGATTGGAGCAGAAGAAGAGCAGCAGACATTTGCAGGGAAACGAGTCACAACCAAGTCCAGAAGAGAAGATACTCCATTGACAGATCCGGGTCGGGAAATTGACAGATTGTGTCAGTCCCAATGAGTCTTTACAAGTCCTTTGCTGAGGTGCCATGGCTTGTGAGAGATGAGCCCACACCCAGCCAGCTGGCATGATGACAGTTGAAGTCGCCACATATGAGGAAGAGAGAGTTTGGATGAGTTGATAGAAGTTGGTCCATGTTGTCCGACAGTGAAATGTAAATGGAGTCATCACTGTTTGGAGGATTGTACAGAACACATATGAACAAAAGGTGGGAGTGGAGAGGAAGCCGTAGCCAGAGGTACTCCTGGGGGTGAGGTGGAGAGAGGGCAGTGCAAGGAGAGTGAGGAAGAGAGTTTTTGATAAAGATAGCCACCCCACCACCAGGACGAGGCTCAGGTCTATCGTACCGGAGGAGTGAGTAATCAGGAAGGGATATTAAGGAATCAGAGACATCTTGAAGGAGGAAAGTTTCTGTTAAGCAGATGAAGTCTGGATTGTCAGAAGCAACCTGAATGGAGAGATCAATCAGGTTTGAGCGAAGATCCTGGATGTTTGAGGTCCATACCGTTAATGAGGAGAGAGGGGGAGCATCGGGTGCAGTACAGGGGAGGGGTGGGGTAGGGTCAGATGAAGGGTGAGAGGGGGAGGTAGGGAGAGCAGTTGATAGTGTGTCAGAGATTACAGAAGAGTTCCACGAAAGGGAAGGATGAGGAGGACGAAAGGTTTGATGGTGATGGGATGAGGCACAGTAAGGGGTTGTTTGAGGGGGGGCGGGCAGAGGAAAGTAGAAGGTTGGGGGAGGTGGAGGTATGAGATAGAAGGGAGACAAAGTGCGGAGGAGGCGGCTTTGAGGAGTAGAAGAGAGGAGGGAGAATTGGAGAGGATTGGTATGGGGGGAGATTTGAACGGGAGGGGTTGGGGGAGAGTTTTGAAGGGGAGGGGTGAGGGGGGAGTTTAGGAGGGGTGGGGCAAGTGGGGAGTTTACAAGTGGAGGGGCAAGGGGGGAGTTTAGGAGTGTAAGGGCAAGGGGGTGATTTGAAGGGGAGGGGCAAGAGGGGAGTTTAGAAAGTGCATGATTAATGAAAGACGAACATTTATAACAATTTGGGTTTATTGTGATTTTCAAGTTAGCAATCCGATTAAGAACGATGGAGGAGGGATGGAATGAATGAGAATTTAAAACATGTAGTGAGGGCTTTGTATAAGAGATTGAATTTTTTTTTTTTGAAGTGGAGTGAGTTGGATTGGAAATCGAAAAAAACCTTTTAAATAGGAAGAAAAACAGCATGTTGTAATATACCACTGAATAAAACACTGCAGGGGAAAGTTTAAACATATTTAAATCATATTTAAACAGAACCGTGAAGAACAATCTTTTATTCACAAAATACCAATGGGGAGAGGGCCGAGAGGGACAACCACGAGTCACGTGAACAGGGCAAAAGGTGTAAGGCAAGGAGATAATGGGAGCGGGGCGAGACAGCACACCTGGGCAGAATCACACGATGAGACAAAAGCACACGTGGAGAAAGGGAAATAAATGTTTTGATTTTTGGTTTGTTTGTTTGTTTTTTCAGGGGGTGGGGATTTAAAACGTTAGACAAAGAGTATTATGTTTGGGGTAGGAGGTAAAAATCTAAGACCAAGTAAAACACGAAGTAGGGAACTTAAGTTAACATCCACCGATGGGGGTAGCCTCAGGGTACAAGGCCGTACACGCGGAGCAAACAGAACACCATTTATTAATTACGAGTTACAGGAAATTCAAACCAAAACTAACTATAAACAAACAATAACGCATAGACGATAAAATAACGAGTTGAAAGTTGACAAACACACGAATGGAAAAATAACTTCACTTTGGATGCCCGGAGAGAACCAAATCTCAAGGTCGGAAGCTTCAACAAGTCGGCCGCGCGGTACGAAATACTCGACTATTTTATACAGGTACGAAAGATTAACATTGAGAATCTTCTGAAGGACACACTATAGGTACACACACGTAAGATAAATACAGTTTCGACAAAAATACAATTGTGAACAATTACTTAACTTCGAGCGTGCGTGAAGATCGTGGAACAGCTTCGAAAAACGATTGCTAGCTTGTATTGCCAGCTCAGGTGACAGTTGAAGGGGGATTTTGAGAATATGGTGGAGGGGAGGGTGGGGGGCGGGGGGTGAGTTGTGGGGTTGTCGTGGTTAGTGTTAGGCTAGGTGTGAGGGTTGAAGGGGGATTTTGAGGGTCGGGTCGGGGGGGGGGGGGGGGGAGATGTGGGGTTGCCGTGGGTATTGCTAGCTCGGGTGATGGTTGAAGGGGGATTTTGAGGAGATGGTGGAGGGGAGGGTGGGTGGGAGATATTATATATATATATATTTGAATACAACATCGAGGCACGTGTGAGAGCTAACATCAATCACAAAAAACAACAAAGAACGGACAAACAAAACATACGGAATTTGAAGGAGGTGGATTTGGGGTGAATTAATGGGGATAGTAGAGATCAAGATTTTGGATGGGGGAAGATAAGAGATGCAGGTGAATAGCTGTTTTAAAGACCTGGAGTAAGGAGTGGGATTGAAGAGAGTGAGGGAGTTTGTTACAGAGGTGGGAGAAAAGAAGAATGAAGGAGTGAAGTTGAGCAGAGAGTCTTGATTTTGGCAATTTCACCAGAAGAGCGTCACTGGCAGATCTTGTGTGACCTGCAGGAATATTTGGGGGACAGAGCACAGATAGAGCTGGGGGAGCTAGGCCGGATAGCAGTCGGTAGAAGACAGAAAGACCACCTACCTGCCTGCTGTGAGTGAGTGAAAGGCCCTCGGAGTTAGCTTCATCGTGGGAGATTCCAATGATTCTGAAAGCTTTGGTTTCAACAGCGTGAAGACGAGCTAGGTGTGAGGCAGGATCACCAGCCCAGAGGGTAGAACAGTATTCCATTGAGCTGGGGATGAAAGCTTTGTATGTGGTGAGGAGCTCAGGTGTGTCAAGGAAGGACCTCGCATGACGGAGGATGCCCAGTCAGTGACTGGCTTTGGAGGCCAACTTGGAAATGTGGTTTTCCCAGGAAAGATCATGGCAGATAGTGAGACCCAAAAGATTGAGTGACAGAACTTCTTGGAGAGGATTGTTCAGAAAGTAGATTGGAGGGTTGTCCTTTGGGTCTTTTCGGAGAGACATTGTAAGAGTGTGAGATTTGTCAGGATTGAAAGACATGTTCCACTTGTTTGACCAATCTGTGATTTTGTCCAGGTCTACAGAGAGTGAGGAGGCTGCAGACTGCCGATCTGAGATATGAGGAATGGAGCGGCAGAGTGTGGAGTCATCAGCAAAGAGATAGAGAGGATTTTCAAGAGAGTCAGAGAGATCATTGATGAAGACCAGAAAAAGCAGAGGGCCCAGAACACTGCCTTGAGGAACTCCAGCCTGAACAGGAAGGGGAGATGAGCGAAACACATTCAGGGCCACACGTTGACTACAACCAGAGAGGAAGCCCGCAAGCCATGCGTGGAGATTTCCATGGATCCCATAGGAGGAGAGTTTGGTGAGCCGAGTGTGGTGCCAGACTGTATCGAAGGCATTTGATATGTCAAGGGAGACAGCTCGAATTTCCTGTTTGGCATTGAGGACCTCCATCCATTGTTGAGACACCAGAAGCAGCATTTCCAGAGTAGAGTGACCTGGTCTGAAACCAAATTGATGATCAAAGATCAAGCCATTGGAGCAGAGGAAAGATTTGATATCGGAAGCAATGTTGGATTCCTTGACTTTGCTGATAATTGGGAGAAGGCTGATTGGTCTGTAGTTGCAAGGATCTGTTTTTGCACATTTTTTGTGTAAAGTGGTAATGTTGGCTGATTTCCAAGCTGATGGCAGATGACCTTGGACAAAAGAGAGGGTGAAGACACCCGAGAGAGGGTGAGATAGAGCGGCAGAGCAGGATTTTAGGACCCGTGGGCTGATGCCATCTGGTCCAGGTGCAGAATTATCGGCGAGGATTGACAGAAACTTCTCTACCTTGTCAGGAGAGAAGGACACAGAGCCCAGGAGAAACTGGGTATGACTGGGTACGGTGGGTACAGAGAGGGACGGGTTTGGGTCACAAGTTTTTGAGGCAAACGCAGAGTTGAGGCATTCAGCTTTTTCACGTGCTGAGTCAGCTGTGTGGCCGTTTGAGGTAAGGGAGGGGAATCAAGGGGAACAAACACCAGAATCAGATTTGACCAGATGCCACCACGATTGGGAGGAGGGAGACAGGTTTGAGAGTTCAGTCTTGAGAGTTGAGAGATGTTGTTTCCTGGCTCTGCTGAGGGTAGACACACACTTGTACCAATCTTTGTGAAAGGAACTCAGATTTCCTTCAGTTGGATTTGCCTTCCATGAGGTGAAGGCAAGTTGCTTCATAGCAACTGCCTCACCACAAGCTTCAGTGTACCATGGACGGGAGGAACGGTGTGACAACTGAAGATGAGGTGGGATAAATCTGTGCATGAGAGAGAGCAGTTTACTTTGTAAGAATTACAAGGAAGAGTTCATGTCAGAGGTAGTATAGATGGGAGACCAGTCCAGATGATTGATGGCTGCTTGAAGACCGTGCCGGTCGGCCTGAGTGAAATGCCAGACTCCTTGGCGCTGAGGAGGCTCTCTGAGAATGGCCAGAGATATATCCACTTTAACAAGGTAATGATTAGAAGATCCGATTGGAGCAGAAGAAGAGCAGCAGGCATTGGTGTGGAAGTTAGTCAAAACCAAGTCTGGAAGGGAAGATACTCCATTGACTGAGATCAGGGTTGGGAAATTGACAGATTGTGTCAGTCCCAGTGAGTCGCAGAAGTCCTTTACTGAGGTGCCATGGCTGGTGTGAGAGGAACCCACACCCAGCCAGCTGGTATGATGGCAGTTGAAGTCGCCACATATGAGAAAGAGAGAGTTGGGATAAGTGGTTAGGGTTTGGTCCATATTGTCAGACAGCGAAATGTAAATGGAGTCATCATTGTTTGGAGGACGGTACAGAACACATGAACAAAAGGTGGGAGCGGACAGGAAGCCATAGCCAGAGGTACTCCTGGGGGTGGGGTGGAGAGAGGGAAGTGCAAGGAGAGTGAGGAAGAGAGTTTTTTTGATAAATATAGCAAACCCACCACCAGGTCGAGGCTCAGGTCTATCATACCAGAGGAGGAAGTAACCAGGAAGAGATATTGAAGAATCAGAGACATCTTGAAGGAGGAAAGTTTATGTTAAGCAGATTACATCTGGTTTGTCAGAGGCAACCTGTATGGAGAGATCAGTCAGGTTTGAGCAAAAGCCCCGGATATTTGAGGTCCATACCGCTAAGGAAGAGGGAGGGGGAGCATCGAGTACATTACAGGGGAGGTGAGGGGTAGGGTAAGATGAGGATTGAGAGGGGGAGGTAGGGAGAGCTGTTTATAGTGTGTCGGAGATTGCAGAAGAGTTAGGAGAATAGGAAGGATGAGGAGGACAAAAGGTTTGATGGTGATGGGAAGATGCACAGTGAGGTGTTGTTTGAGGGGGGGGGGGGGGGGGCAGAGGAAAGTAGAAGGTTGGGGGAGGTGGAGGAATGAGATAGAAGGGAGACGAAGTGGGGAGGATGCAGCTTTGAGAAGGAGGTGGGAGGGGGGAGAGTTTGGAGGGGAAGGGCAAGGGGGGAGATTTGGAGCGGAGGGGCAAGGGGGAGTTTAGAAAGTGGCTGATTAATGAAAGACGAACATTTATAACAATTTGGGTTTATTGTGATTTTCAATTAGCGATCCGATTAAGAACGAAACGTTTGTTTGTTTGTTTGTTGATAACTCCCTCTTTCCTTCCCCTCCCACTTTCCCTTCCCCCTTTCCTCACCCCTCCCCCTTTCCTTCCTCCTCCTTCCCTTCCCCTCCCTGCCCCTTCCCTCCCTCTCCTCCCTCTCTTCCCTCCACCTTCCCTCTCTCTCCCCCCCCTTCCTCCTCCCCTTCCTTTCCCCCTCACTCCTCCCCTCCTCACCTCCTATCCTCCGCCCCTCTCCTTCCCTCCTCTCCCCCCCCCCCCCCTCATTCATATTCCCATCAGGAAGCGACTCATTGTTACCCAGCAACACCGCGTACTTTTTCTCGTGTGTTATAAACGGGGGTGCAATTTAGGGAAGTCTTAGTATTATTGTAATTATTGTCTTTAAAAAAACAGTGTGTAATTGTATCACTGATAATTAATTCACCACGATTTCATTGCTTGACATATGTTTGCAACTTTCGTCTGAACATGGTATAAAACTGACAATTGTTGTTCAACTGATTAATTGGTGATACAATCCAAACAAAACACTGGATATACAGTACAACGATTTCTCAACAATATTATTTTTTGTTCCATAGTTTCGCTTCTGGAATACGAAACCAATTGATGGCAAGGGTATACCCGTGCAACTTTGTGATACCATGGGGTTGGAAGATTCTGACAAGAGTGGGATTCTTGAAGAAGACCTAATCAGCACCATCATGGGACACGTTAAAATGGATTACGAGGTATTTTTGCATGTCATGTTTTGTTTTACTTTTTGAAGTGTTAAGTCCATCGTCAAGGTTGTGACCAATCTGCTGAACGTGGCCCTGAACGCGGCATCGCTCAGTCGCAACCGGTTCGACCCATGAGAATGGCGGAATTGAGTGTGATTGTGGAAGGAGGATGCCGGGACGACGATCGTGGCCAAGACAAAGGGCAGCCGAGCGGGTGGAGCTCACTCAGCGCTCGGAGTGAGTTCGCCGGTGGGATACGAATGAAGTGCTTTGGGAGCTGGGGCAGGACGCACTCGGTCTCATGATGATGTGCAGATGCTCACGGTCACGGATCCTGAGCCAGCAGATCTTGCTGCTCTGCCTCGCCAAGTCCATTTGCGCCGCCCACTTGGAAGGCCTGAGTGCAGGTGCAACAACCTCGCTCTGCGCTCCGTACTCACTCTGGGCGTTCGTAGGGACTGCTCGACGTTTATGGACACGATGCAGACGATCTCGTTGCTGTTTCCGGCCCTTTGTGTGCCCTGTCTGAACAAGCCTTGAGCCGTGGGGACTCCGAGCTTGGATGCATCTCACGAGTAGATTAAAAAAGTATATTTTAGTTTTAAAAAAGATGAAATGCAGTACCACATAAATGTACAGTACCTTCAGAAAGTATTCACACTGTTGAGGAGGTCGTTGCAAGTATACCTCATGCCAAGGTGTTCTCAGTGCTTGATGCAAAGTCAGTATTCCTACAAATCAAACTGGACAATAAATCATCTTATCTGACTTGTTTCAATACACCGATTGGTTGGTATAGATGACTTCGTCTTTCCTTTGGATTGAAATGTGCACCTGAAATTTTCAGAAGATTATGGACCAGATGATTGAAGGCATTGATGGAGCATTCACAATCATGGATGACATTCTTGTAGCTGGTCCAGACGTGGAGTTCCATCATCGAATCCTGAAAAATTTCATCGAGAGAGCAACAAATTACAATCTGAAGTTTAATCTGCAGAAGTGCAAAATCCACAAGTCACGGGTACAGTATGTCGGTCATGTACTGTCTGCTGATGGATTATCTCCTGATCCGGCCAAAGTAGAGGCAGTTCACAGTATGCCAATTGCGACCTTTAAGGAAGCTGTGAGACGTTTCTTCGGATTTATCACGTATCTGTCGAAGTTCATCTCACGTTTGAGTGGCGAGTTAGTTCCACTCCGAGAGCTGCTGAAATCGGATGTTGAATGTCAATGGCAACCACCTCAAGCGAGAGCATTTGAGAAAATGGAGAAACTTTGTGTGGTGTTGTGCACAGAAGGTACGCTCGAGGGGGGGGGGGGGCAAAAGGAGGAGGAGTTCCGGCTAGTGGACAGATCATGGAGAGGATTGGAACGGGACGGGCGTTCGATGTTGGATTGAATAAAACAGTTGGACCTTACTGAATTCTTCATTCTTGGATAACTTTACGACACAACAAACTGGCGACGAGAATGGGATTGAACTTGAATCCACCGACACCCTTTCTGCAAAACCCGGGTGTGCCTTCGACGCATTTTACGGCCTGGACTCGTGTCTTTGAAAACTACGTGCTGGTGATACAGGAGACTACACCTGCTGATGCGAGAAAGCGCGAACTTTTGATACATTGCTTGGGCACCGAAGGTCAGAGACTCTTCTATACATTAACAGTAGCTGATAATAGCTATGAGACTGCACTTGCGGCCTTGAGGAATTTTTTTGTCACAAGAGTTCATGTCGTGGCAGAACGATATAAATTTCGGCAACGTGGTCAGGAAAATGGCGAGTCTACGTCACAATACATTGATTGCTTCATTAAGGGAGATGTTCGTCACCTGTGAGTTTGGAGAGCTGGCAGATGAAATGATCCGGGACCAGCTGGTCAAGAAAACGAATTCACCTCGCATTGGAGAGCGGTTACTGCGAGAAACGGAACTGACATTACAGAAAGCTATAACCATCGCTAGACAGACTGAGTCGGCAATGGCAGAGGCCAAGATCATAGGCCAAGGGACTGTTAGTGCCATACAGGCCATACATCCTGCGCAGACACTGGATTCGCAGAGCAGCAAAAGACCCTTTAAACTCGCTGGGAGAGGTATTTCAGATCAGCGATCCCAACCGGCTCAAGGGAAGACGTGTTATAGATGCGGTTCTTTAAACCACACAGCTAATTACTGTGGATGCCCAGCAAAGGGGGCACAGTGCAACTGCTGCAAAAAGGGAGGACATTTTGCTAAAGTATGCCAGAGCTCAAAAGAGGTTCACGAAGTGACTGTACCTGACGTGAATGTGTTGGGTGTAGACAATAGGACTCGAGATGCTGATAAGATAATGTGCACTGTCCATTTTACTGCTGCTGGGGGAGAGGCCATCGACATTGAACTAATGTTAGATACAGGCTCGGCAGTATCGATACTTCCTGAATCTGTCTCCAGGCAATGTTTCAATAATGTGTCACTGACTGAGCCAAAACTACACCTGGTTCGCTTCTTCAGAAAGCCGATTCCTGTGCGTGGTTGCCTGCATGCCAATGTGACTTTCGAGAATCACTGTGCACCTGATGAATTCTCCATAGTGCGGAACGGCACTGCCATTCTGGGCAGAGACCTGGTTGCTGCACTCGACATGCAATTGCTGAATGTTAGCATCACTTCTACCACCCAAAACAGGGCAAATCGAACTCCAGTCGCAAATGTCACAGGTGACAGCAAGGTGGACATCCTGGGCTGTGCAAAGGGGTCTATTCATCTCGTTAAAATACGACCCAATGTGACTCCAGTCCAAAAATAAATGTTAGCTCTTTCACGAGCCTCGATTCAGTATACAAAAGAAAAGAAAAAAAAAAAAAAAAAAGCTGCGCCGCTTGCCTTTTTCTGTGAGAGATGCTGTTTCTTAGGAGTTGAAAAAGCTCGTTAAATTGGATGTAATTGAGCCAATTGAATCTTCAGAGTGGGGTTCACCAATTGTAGTGACAATGAAGAAAAACGGAGGGATTCGTCTGTGTGTGGATTTAAGAGAACCAAATAAAGCGGTGGTGATTGACGCATATCCTCTTCCACATGTGGAGGAGATGTTTTCCCAGCTGCGAGGCAGCACACTTTTCTCCACACTGGATCTGCAAAGTGCGTACCACCAGGTTGTATTGCATGAGCACAGCAGGGACCTCACTGCCTTCATTACGCATGAGGGAATGTTTCGCTTCAAACAAATCCCTTACGGGCTCGCTTCAGCACCCAGTTGTTTCCAGAGGATGATGTCTGCCATTTTAAAAAACTAGCCCGGAGCTCAGTGTTACCTCGACGTTTTAATCGTTTGTGGAGGGACTCCCGAAGCACATGATAAAAACCTCAGAGAGGAACTTCAACATATCGATGCAGCTGGGCTGAAACTAAACCTGCTCATGTTGTTGCAGTGTCACAAGCACCCCCACCAAAAGGCTTGCAGAGTTTGTGCTCTTTTCTCGGACTCACGTCATGGTATGCAAAATTCATCCCTAACTTTGCAACAGTCGTGGAACCTCGGGGAGAATTACTACAGGGACCATCCACCTTCTCCTGGTCAGTCAAGGCACAGCAAAGTTTTAATTCAGTTAAAGAACTGATTGTCAGTAGTCCAGCTCTCGCTCTTTTTGATCCAGAGCTACACACCATAGTGACAACTCTTGCCTCTGATTATGGTCTTCGAGCGGTCCTGACACAAATCCATGCTGACAAAACAGAGAAAACCATCGCATTTGCATCCCAAACGCTGACTGAATCGGAAAGAAAATATTCCACGGGGGAAAAGGAAGCACTTGGATGCGTGTGGGTGACAGAGAAGTGGAGGACTTATCTCTGGGGCAGACATTTCGCATTACGCACTGACCACAGTACTCTCACTACACTGCTTTCCACAAAAGGATTGGGAAGAGCTGGAATGCGCATGGCCAGATGGTCCGCACGGCTTCTGTCATTTAATTATGACATTCAGTGCAAGACTGGCTCTGAAAATGTAACAGCTGATTGCTTGTCTCGCTTGCCACTGCCTACTTCAGAGCCAAGCCTAGAGGATGATGTCGAGGTTGTCGCGCTCACATCAACACTCACTGCTGTGACAGCTGAAGAATTCAAAACTGCCTGTATTTCCTGCCCTGTTCAAGCAAAGTTGCGGGAAATGCTTATAAAGCGCTGGCCGAAAACGTCGAAAGGCCTGGATCCTGATCTCCTTCCTTACTTCAGGTTGCAAAGTGAACTGTCATTACAAGAGGACTGCGTGATGAGAGGTACTCACTGCCTTCTTGTCCCTGATACATTACAACCACAGTTCATCAAATTAGCGCATGACACTCACCAGGGCATAGTGAGGACAAAGCAGCGGTTGGGGGATCTGTACTGGTGGCTGGGAATGGACGCGCACGTAGAGTCCGCAATAAAAGCTTGCATTACTTGTCAGCAGCACGACAAGACAGCTGTGACACACGCATCACCACTGCAGCTGGTTCCTTATCCTGACATAGCTTGGGGAAAACTGGCAATGGACATAGTGGGACCCTTCCATTCTGCACCACTGGACTGTCGTTTCGGTATCACACTCATCGATTACTTTCGCAAATGGCCAGAAATTACCTTCACTTCCCAGGTCACTTCTTCCACTACAGTGATCAAGTTCCTGTCATCTGTCTTCAGCAGAGAAGGTAACCCAAAAGAGTTGATATCCGACAACGGTTCACAATTCACCTCTCGGGAATTTGAAACCTTTCTGAAAGACAGAGACATTACACACAGAAAGTCAGCAGTCTACTACCTGCAAGAGAATGGAGAAATAGAACGATTCAATCGAAGCTTAAATGAAAGCTTGCTCACTGCTAACATTGAGGGGACAGACTGGAAAACATTTACAACAGACTTTCTCCAAACGTACCGGGCAACCCGACATGCCACAACACAGCAATCACCTGCTGAACTGCTTCATGGGAGAGAGATGCACACCAAGCTGCATGTATCTGGGTTACAGATGCCAAAGGCCAACAAACCATCACGCAAAGACACAGCACTCACAGTACAGGAGAAGCAGAACAAGCAAAAGGCGTACGCCGACAAACGGTGGTGGGCAAAGCATGTGAACTTTTAATGTGGCTCCTTCGTCCGAGTGAGAAAACCTGGCATCCTCCGAAAGGGACAATCAAAATTTTCAGCCCCTCTCCAAGTTATGGAGTGAAGAGGATCTCACATTTTTTATTTTTTATTTTTTTTGTATACTGAATCGAGGCTGGTGAAAGAGCTGACATTTACTTCACAAACAAACTTCACAAACAAACAAACTTCACAAACAAACAAAATATATAAAAAGAGGGAGCGGAAGACAAGAGAATGGGAAGCACATAAACACTTGAGAGCACACAACATTTAAGAGCAGGGAGATGTGTGGGAGGGAGAGGGCTTGGGGGGAGGAGGCACGGGAGGGGGGTGGTGGTGGGAGAAGTATAAAACACCAGGACACCAAGGACTTCCAGGACAGAAGTTGGTATTTGAAAAAGTGGAATTGGGGTGAAATTATCGGGGATAGAAAAGATCAAGGTTTTGGATGAGGGACGATAAGAGATGGTGGTGAACAGCTGTTTTAAAGACCTGGAGGGTGGAGTGGGATTGAAGAGAGTGAGGGAGTTTGTTCCAGAGGCGGGAGAAAAGAGGAATGAAGGAGTGAAGGAATGCTTCTTCACGAAGGAATCCTTCACATGTACAAACTGTCCGAAGGACGGATCTGGAATGCTTCTCATTTCGCATCTGCCTGCCAAGGGAATGAAAGAGACACCGAGCAACCGCTCCTTCCTAACATCACCGCACCACCAGCTCAAGACACATCAGAATCTGTGCCGGCGGCTGGGATGCCAGAGTTCGCAGACCTCCAGTCTGGACACGAGATTATGTGATGATGTAATCTAAAGATCTTAGCAAGACGAAGAAGCTATGATAAATTGTTGCATGTCTTTTATTACTTGTTTTATGGTTAATCCACGCTGTGCCATTACGACATTTCATCTTCTAGTTAACTATATATATTGTTGGTCACTGAGTTATGGTGTGCATGTGGTTAAAGAAAGGGGGACATGTGGTGTTGTGCATAAAAGGTACGCTAGAGGGGGCGTGGCCAATAGGAGGAGGAGTTCCAGTTAGAGAACAGAGCATGGAGAGGATTGGAATGGGACGGGCATTCGATGTTGGATTGAACAAAACAGTTGGACCTTACTGAATTCTTCATTCTTGACGTACTTTACGACACAACACTTTGCTGTCATCTGCCTGTTCTTGCATACTACGATGTCAACAAACCAGTCGAGATTCACTGTGATGCTAGCCTAAGTGGTTCTCATCCAGGACAACCGACCCGTTGCATACAGTTCCAGGACTCTCACGAAGACACTGTTTGCACAAATAGAGAAGGTGATGCTATCCATGCCTGCAAGAAGTTTCACTGTTATATATTTGGGGAAACGGTCACCGTCTCCAATGACCATAAGCCTCTGGAAATTATCGCCAGGAAGCCATTGCTGTCCACTCCGATGAGACGACAGAGCATGCTACTGCGATTGCAATAGTATGATCTCAACATTCGATGCAGTAGAGGGGAGAATATGCAGCTTCCAGACACCCTTTCTGGAGCCGACCTGCAAGATACTCGTTAAGAACTGGACAACTTGGAGCATATTTCAAGGTTTGACTTTCTATCTGTCTCTGATGAGAGGTATGCGGATCTTCAAAAAGCCACTCAGTCAGAACTCACTCAGTTACAGTGCATGATTCTTGACGGATGGCCAGACACCAGGCAAGGTGTATCACCCTGTCTTTGACCATACTGGAATTCCCAGAGTGAACTTTCAGTTGCGGATGGCATCCTATACAAAGGCATGTGAATTGTCATCCCACCTACTCTGAGACCCCCGCATGCTGAGCCTGATTCACGAATCACATCTCGGAATAGTCAAGTGCAAGCAATGAGCTGTGGAGGTATAGAGCTATAGAGCAAACTGTTCAGAACTGTTCCATGTGTGCAGATGATCAAAATTGCCTGCCTGTTGACTGTTGAGCCCCTGAAACCGACTCCGACACCAAAATCTACTTTGGAGTGAAATTGGGACTGATCTGTTCAAGTTTGATGCAAAGACATTCCTGAATACGGTTGACTATTGCTCCAGATTCATTGAGGTGGCTGAAGTGAAGGATTTACGCTGTTGTACAACCCTTGAGCGACTGAAAGCACAGTTCAGTCAACATGGCCTACCGGAGACTCTATGGAGTGATAATTGGACTATGTACAGCTCGCAACTTATGAGAAAATTCTGCAAAGATCACGGAATCATTCTTAGAACGGTTAGTCCCAATATCCACGTTAAAATGTAGAAGTCGAGAGTGCTGTACAAACTGTTAAACTACACTGGCGAAAATGTCAGACAAGCACCTGAACTTGCTAGATTATTGGCTGGCACACAGCTATTGCCGGCTAAACTACTGATGGGAAGACGTCTGAGGAATATCCTTCCCATTGCCCGAGGTCTTCTGGTGGCTCTGGCTTACGACCATGATGCTGTGAAAAGACACTTCAACATGGAAAAAGTGAAAAAGAAGTTCTACCATGATTGTCACACTCTCAAAGATCTTCCACCATTACATCCGCATGATGAAATTAGAATGAGCCTCCAACAGATTCCAAACGGTGGATACCAGCTGTAATTGTGAAGCAGCATTCAGAGCCACGTTCTTACATTGTTCGGTCCCGAGAAACGGGTGATACTTATCGCCATAACCGTCGACATTTACATAAGAGCACCAGTGTAGCCATTGAGGGTGCTTCACTTGATCGGTCTTTCATTGATACTGATAATGCTACCTGTGAGGGTCCATGATGGCTCAAGCTGTTTGTCAGAATTTTAGCCTCCAGCTTGTGATACTGCACCTTCTGTAGATCTGGAGGAGCCTGGCAGAGCAGTCACCCAGCCAGTGTCTACAACTCTGTCAGTTACCCCGTGCGTAATTTGCACACGAAGTGGTGGTATCAGTCGTCAACCAGACAGACTCAACTTGTAGTGAACTGTAAATATTGTCCGTTCCAATATTGGATGTTTTTTTTCCAATACTGAGTTGGATTTGATTTGTTGCAATGTAATGTGCATTTATTACTTGCAAAATCGAAGATTTTTCAAGCATATTGGTCGGTTGCGTTTGTGGTTCTGTCTGTCTGTCCGTTTGTTTGTCACTGGCCTACAGGTCTCAATTCTAAACCGATCGTCACGAAACTTCACCAAGTTGTATAGATCGTTCCAATTGAGAAGTCTATTGTTGTTGGGATCAAAAGGTCAAAAGGTCAACATAGGCCAAAGGTCACCAACTTTGCTAAATTTCTAAAATCCTCAATTTTCATCCGATTGACTTGAAATATGAAGAGGACTTGCATATCTGGTCACTGAATTGAACCACCAAGTATATTTGAGGTCAACATCGGCCAAAAGGTCAACATAGGCCACATTTCTACAATCCTCAATTTTCATCCAATTGACTTGATATTTGAAGAGGATTTACATATATGGTCACTGAATTCAACCACCAACTATTTTTGAGGTCAACATCGGCCAAGTTTTTTAAATCCTCAATTTTCATCCGATTGATTTTAAAATTTTGCTTCGGATCAAATCCTTCCTCTTCTCCAATGGCTTGATCTCTGATCATCAATTTGGTTTCAGACCAGGTCACTCTACTCTGGACATTCTGCTTCTGCTGTCTCAACAATGGATGGAGGTCCTCAATGCCAAACAGGAAATTAGAGCTGTCTCCCTCGACATATCACGTGCCTTCGATACGGTCTGGCACCCCGCTCTGCTCACCAAACTCTCCTCCTTTGGTATCCATGGAAATCTCCACGCATGGCTGGCGGACTTCCTCTATGGTCGTAGCCAACGTGTGGCCCTGAATGGTTTTCTCTCATCTCCTCTTCCTGTTCAGGCTGGAGTGCCCCAAGGCAGTGTTCTGGGCCCTGTGCTTTTTCTGGTCTTCATCAATGATCTATCTGACTCTCTTGAAAATCCTCTCTACCTCTTTGCTGATGACTCCACTCTCTGCCGCTCCATTCCTCATCCCTCAGATCGGCAGTCTGCAGCCTCCTCACTCTCTGCAGACCTGGACAAATCACAGACTGGGCAAACAAGTGGAACATGTCTTTCAATCCTGACAAATCTCACACTCTTACGATGCCTCTCCGAAAAGACCGACTGGACAACCCTCCCATCTACTTTCTGAATAATCCTCTCCAAGAAGTTCTGTCACTCAAGGTTTTGGATCTCACTATCTGCCATGATCTTTCTTGGGAAAACCACATTTCCAAGCTGGCCTCCAAAGCCAGTCGCCGACTGGGCATCCTCCGTCGTGCGAAGTCCTTCCTTGGCACACCTGAGCTCCTCACCACATACAAGGCTTTCATCCACAGCTCAATGGAGTACTGCTCTCACCTCTGGGCTGGTGCTCCTGCCTCACACCTAGCCCGTCATCCAATTGACGCTGTTGAAACCAAAGCGTTCAGAATCATTGGAATCTCCCGCGATGACGCTATCTCCGAGGGCCTTTCACTTACTCACCGCAGGCAGGTTGGTGGTGTTTCCGTCTTCTACCGACTCCTCTCCGGCCTTGCTCCCCCAGCTCTCTCTGGGCTCTGTCCCCCAAATATTCCTACAGATCGCACAAGATCAGCCTGGAACCCTCTTCTGGTTAAACTGCCAAAATCAAGACTCTCTGCTCACCTTCACTCCTTCATGGCTCTTTTCTCCCGCCTCTGGAACAAACTCCCTCACTCTCTTCAATCCCACTCCTCCCTCCAGGTCTTTAAAACGGCTGTTCACCACCATCTCTTATCTTCCCCCATCCAAAACCTTGAGCTTTTCTACCCCTGCTAATTTCACCCCAAATCCACTTTTTTTTAGGTGACTTTTGACTTCTTTCCTGGAAGTCCTTGGTGTGCTTGCGTTTTATACCTATCCTGCCTCCCCCCAGGCCCTCTCCCTCCCACACATCTCCCGATGTCCCTGCTCTCAAATGTTGTGTTTGTGTGCTTCCTCCCCTTCTCTCCCCATCTTGTCGACCGCTCCCCTTTTTATATAGTTTGTTTGCTTGTTTGTCTGATTTGTTTGTTTGATAAATGTTAGCTCTTTCACGAGCCTCGACTCTGTATACAAAAAAAATAAAAATAAATTGAACAGCATTTGCACATTGAATCACTAAACAGGGAAACTAACTATTTTTGAGATCAAAAGGTCAAAGGTCAACTCAAGGTCAACCTTCCAAAATAATCATTTTTCATCTGAAGAATCGTCACTTTTCTTCCTATTCACCCGAGCTTTGATCAAGATTGTCAATTTTTATCTTCATGAAATGGACAATTTGCTGTATCAATGGAATTTTTTTTCCTTGGGAGTGGGGGGCGGATTTTGCAAGTATCGTGCTCCGCATGACGTCTTCTTGTTTACGTGTTTGATCTGTTGTTTATGGCTTTGGACGAAGTTGGACTTTGCAAGTGATCTCTGCTTCTACTTTTCTTACTGCATTAGTTTGCATCCGCACTATTTCCTTATGTAACAATAACTTGTTCACTGCACTTTTCCATATTGAGGGGACAGATGTAATGTATGTTGAATTGCCTGCAATTTAGAAGCAAATACATTGTTACCCTGCGCTCGCGAAGCGAAAAACGGGGTGAAGCATTCTGGTACCATGTCTACATTTCAGTAAAGTAAAGTGTGTGTGCCTTGTCTGCATTTTAAAAATTCATTTTCTCGGCAACCGTTGGTCCGATTGACATCAAATTTTCACCATGGGAGGGCCTCCTCCTGTAGAATATTTTAGTGTGTATTATGACGTCATCGGTCACGTGGTACAGGCGCCATCTTGGAAAAACGTTACACCTCTATATCTCCCAAACCGCTGAATGGAAAAAAATGGAAACCTTACTCATTGTCAAGTACTTACTGTTGTGAAAATCAACCAAATCCACAACTTGTCCCATAGATAGGTTTAATTTCAATTAGATCGTAACATCATCCTGTAAAATACACCATGCAACATATATGTCAGGATCAAGGCATCATATGAGAAAGATTGGATATATCAGTCAATGCAAGCAAGCCTAGAATATAAGTGGGTACGTACCATTCAATTCTACATGTCATTGTATAAAGTCGCAGGAGTGGCCTCGAGTCGCGGACGTCCCGAGGTCTTATAGACACCGCCCAGTGGTTTAAGTGAGCGTCACACCTGGGTTCAACTTACATTTTCACCACATTCTCCCCGCCGTTAGAACTATGCTGCCACTAGGCAGGAAGCGAGCGCGCGTCAGCATTAATGGGTAGAGGAAGTCATTATATCATTATTAGGGTGTCAAAGAAATATCCCTATTGATTCTTGTCTTTGCGCCATTGTGTTATGTTTCGCACACTGTGAAAGCGTCTTTAGGGCTTCCTGGAAAGCGCTATACGAAACAAATCCATTATCAGTAGTACAGGTCAGTCGGTCCATCCGTAGAGGTCAGTGTGGCGAATTACCCTGCCAGCACAGGTTCGGAAACTACCGGGTACGACGTCCCCAAATCCGGAGTCCCCTGCTTCGGAGTAGCCGCTGGAGGCAGGTGTCGGAGGGGCACCTCAGTGCCCTCACCGCTTCAGGCAGGGGTGTATCAGGCGGAGGGAGGGACGGCAGATGTTCTCTAGGCGCACTCATAGCCTGGTTAGCAAACATGTCTGATACTGGCAGACGATGAGCCTGTGGGTCACAATAGTCTAGTCTCACAGGCCTATGTGCTGGATAAGGTGTACCTTTGCGATATGCAACTCATTACATAAGGTGTACCTTGTCGAAGAGCGAATGTCCATTCGTCGCAATGCAACGCATTTCAGGCAGATGTGTCGATGTGGAAGATGTGTAAATCAGTAAGCCATGTCTATTCATCGCAAGGCAACACATTACAGGAAGATGTGTCGATGTGGAAGATGTGTAAATCAGTAAGCCTCTTTACAGTAAGCTGTAACAGTAAGTAAGATTACATGACAGGAGGCCATGACAGTGTAAGTCAATTACAGTAAGTCTGTACCGGCCTAGGAGTTGTAACAGTAAGTAAGATTACATGACAGGAGGCCATTACAGTAAGTCCATTACAGTAGGTTTGTACCTGCCTTGGCTCCCAAGATCGACGCGGCGATACCGGCTATACCGGCTACCGTCCCGGAGGGATTGTCCAGGAGAGAAAACGTCGAGATCGAGAAATGGAAAACGTCCCGGATGGATCGACATCCAAGAGAATGGCCCGGATGGATGGATCGACATCCAAGAGGATGACCCGGATGGATGGATCGACATCCAAGAGGATGGCCCGGATGGATGGATCGACATCCAAGAGGATGACCCGGATGGATGGATCGACATCCAAGAGGATGGCCCGGATGGATGGATCGACATCCAAGAGGATGGCCCGGATGGATGGATCGACATCCAAGAGGATGGCCCGGATGGATGGATCGACATCCAAGAGGATGGCCCGGATGGATGGATCATCATCTCACCCCCTCACTCATCCATCCCCCTCCCCCCCCCCGTCGTGAAGTGTGAGATAACAGCCGCGCACCGCGCACTGAAGTCGAGCGACCTTCACAGTCTGGGTCAGAGGGAACGCAATCAGGCAGCGGCCGGGCGAGGCATCTCGCAGTCTCGAAATGTGTGGAGGCGAGCCAGGAGACCTGTCCTAGAAGCAACAAGCCCAGAGTCAAGGGCGATCCGGCAGGCCGGTGCCCACGTGGCTTGCTCAGGAGACGAGGGAGTCGGGCGCAACGCTCAATGTCACCGTGTCATGGGGTCACCGTGCACCCCCAAATGCCCCGTGCCTTATCGATTAACGGCATAAGTCCTCGATGTTGGCTAGTCGCCCTCGAAGGCCGCCACGTTATGACACGCACTTTCGGGCAGGGGCGGTCAGATTGAGTATTTCTGCTATCTATAGAGGTACCCAGGTAGACGAACTCTGATGACGCAAGCGCGGGAAACAGTTAAATGGCGCTGTAAAGCAAACGCGTGATTTAGTCGATGACGTCATCAATTGGTTCGGGCGCGTGCGGGCGGGTTTGACGGCGAGTTCCAGCTGAGCGGTATCCCCAGACGGAGTAAAGTAGCACTCCGAAATGTAAAGTCTCGCGTCCATTGGGCAGCAGCATTCGAGCGGGCTCGAGATCGGTGTACGGAATACGAACCTGGCCGACGAGCGAAAAGTATTATCTAGGGCGCACCGCGTACGAGGGAAACCGAAAGTTGAGCTCGGCCCGTTGAACCAGTGCGGCTTCGCCGAGTCGAGAGGGCGAGCATGCTTGGCAGCGATAGACTGCACGACCTGAAGTAGCGTCTCGTTTGTTTAGCTGTCGGGTCAAAGGATCGAATACATATCACGCCCTGAAGTAGCGTCTCGTTTGTTAGCTTTCGGGTCAGAGGATCGAATACATATCACGCCCTGAAGTAGCGTCTCGTTTGTTAGCTTTCGGGTCAAAGGATCGAATACATATCATGACCTGAAGTAGCGTCTCGTTTGTTTCGCTTTCGGGCCGTGTTTTGTCCGGAGTTTTAGACATAGTTAGTCATATAGAATACACATGGTATACGATCATCTATCATAAGCATAAGCCCGAGTGTCGTGAAAGGCTATGAAGGTCCCGCTCGACGTCCTTAGAAACTCATCCGTGCTGCGGCGAGTCCTCGAATGGTGCCAAGCGAGTCTCCATTGAGGCGATTCCGGGCAGCGGAGTTCGCCGGCCTCGTTGAGTAGCCACATGTAGGTGGGATTTCGACGAGCCGCGATCAGAATCGCTGGCCTCGCAGAGTGGTGCCCGCGAAGGGCGCAGTGCGCGATTCGCGCGTAGGAGGTGATTCCACCGAGCAGCGATTGATCGGGTTGTGCCCGCGATGGGGCAGCGCGCGATTCGCGTGTAGGTGGGATTTCGACGAGCCGCGATCAGAATCGCCGGCCTCGCAGAGTGGTGCCCGCGAAGGGCGCAGTGCGCGATTTGCACGTAGGAGGTGATTCCACCGAGCAGCGATTGATCGGGTTGTGCCCGCGATGGGGCAGCGCGCAATTCGTGCGTAGGAGGTGATTCCGACGGGCAGCGATTGGAATCGCCGGCCTCGCAGAGTGGTGCCCGCGTTGGGCGCAGCGTGGCTTCGCGTGGGAGGAGGTGATTCCGACGTGCAGCGATTGGAATCGCCGGCCTCACAGAGTGGTGCCCGCGTTGGGCGCAGCGTGGCTGCATGTAGGAGGAGGTGATTCCGAGCAGCGATCGGAATCGTAGGCCTCTCGTAGGCCTCACAGAGTAGTGCACGCGACGGGTGCAGCGCGCGCGATTCGCACGGGGAGATGCTTCCGAGCAGCGATCGGTTGGGCACAGAGTAGTGCACGCGACGGGTGCAGCGTGCGGCATCACGTAGGAGGAGGTGATTCCGAGCAGCGATCGGAATCATAGGCCTCACAGAGCAGTGCACGCGATGGGTGCCGCGCGCGCGATTCGCGCGTGGAGGTGCTTCCGAGCGCGGCATGACAGTCAAGGGAGTCGTGAACACTCGCGTGGTCATCTCATCTCGGCCGAGGCATGCAAATCAGTTGGTCGGGCCGTCGGCTCCAAGCGGGTCCGTCGTTCCGACGGGGTTTCGGCTGCAGGACGTTGCCCAGTAGCATCGTTATCCAGGCGTCTTGCCGGAGTCCGTCATGCCTGCTCCGGCGTTCGGGCCTCAGGAGAGCAGTTCGCATTTTGACGACGCGGTCCTGCAAAAGGCTTGCGAGGTCCCCATCGCATCCGGTCCTTTTGAGGCAGACCGGCGGCGAGAGTAGTCGGAGCTCCGTAGCTGGAGCTAGCTCGACGGGTCCTCCGCCGGTCATTCTTCTCCGAGGTGGGCCTCGCAGGAGCATGGAGAATGTCGGGAACACTCGTCTGTGATCTGCGTTCATCCGGCCATTGCAAGACTCGTGTCCCGCCATTTCCGAAGATCATAATTGAAATTAAGTGTTGTGAAAATCAACCAAATCCACAACTCGTCCCATAGATAGGTTTAATTTCAATTAGATCGTAACATCATCCTGTAAAATACACCATGCAACATATATGTCAGGATCAAGGCATCATATGAGAAAGATTGGATATATCAGTCAATGCAAGCAAGCCTAGAATATAAGTGGGTACGTACCATTCAATTCTACATGTCATTGTATAAAGTCGCAGGAGTGGCCTCGAGTCGCGGACGTCCCGAGGTCTTATAGACACCGCCCAGTGGTTTAAGTGAGCGTCACACCTGGGTTCAACTTACATTTTCACCACACTTACCATGGGGAATAAGATATGTTGATGAAGATGTCATCGGTGCCTTCGTTATGACGTCATCATTTGACAAATACAACACTTATCCATCCGATTATTCTTCAAAAAAATTCAGCAACTGTTGGTCTGATGGACACGAAATTTTCACCATAGGAGCGCCTCCTCCTTTAGAATATTTTAATGATAATCATGACATCATAGGTCATGTGTTGCAAGCGCCATCTTGGAAAAAACGAAAAACGTTGCACCTCGATATCTCCAAAACCACTCTGTGGAAAAAATTGAAACGTGGCTCATTGTAAATAACTCCATATGGGGAATTGGTGTTAACGATGACGTCATTGGTGCCATTATTATGACGTCATAATTTGACACGGACAACGCTCAGTCTAATCAGTTTGAAATTTATTGAGCATGATCAATGCAACAATTATTTCGAGAATATAAATTTATGATGTCATCGCTCACGTGGTCTGGCAGCCATATTGGATCAAAACAAAGAAACGTTCAAAAACAGAAGAGTTGGCTCACACCAAGTTGACTGTGCACTGTGCAGGGTAAGTATTATATGAATACCATCCAGTTGTTGTTGTTGTTGGTTGTCCCGAGGGACCCAGACAATAGACAGACTTCCGGTGTATCGGATGGCCTAACGTTGGAGTCCGCCAATCGTCATGAACCTTCACCAAGTTGTAGAGGTCGTCACAATTGTGAAGCCTATTCATTTTGAGGTCAAAGGTCAGTGTCGTGCTTTGCAAGTGTCGTGCTCTGCATGACGTCTTCTTGTTACTTGCCGGAAAAGATTCCGGCAAGTATGTTGATCGGTTCGTTTGTTACTTGCCGGAAAAATTTTCCGGCAAGTATGTTGATCTGTTCGTTTGTTACTTGCCGGGAAAATTTTTCCGGCAAGTATGTTGATCTGTTCGTTTGTTTGTTACTTGCCGGAAAAGATTCCGGCAAGTATGTTGATCTGTTCGTTTGTTTGTTACTTGCCGGAAAAGATTCCGGCAAGTATGTTGATCTGTTCGTTACTTGCCGGAAAAATCTTTCCGGCAAGTATGTTGATCTGTTCGTTTGCCTGTCTGTCTGTTTGTCTGTTTGCAGCACTGCGTCTGCACCGTTGCACGGAGAATCGCCAAACTTTGCACACATATTCGTCTTGCCCTGGAATAGACTGTGCCCAATTTATGACGTCATCGGTCACGTGTGTCGGCCGCCATCTTGGAAAAACCGAAAAATTTTGCGCCTCCATATCTCCGGAAGTGCTGAATAGAAAAAATTGAGACATGGCCCATTGCAAAGAACTCTCCATGGGGAATAAAATATGTTAATGTTGACGTCATAGGTCACGTGGTTCGGCCGCCATCTTGGAAAAACGGCAAAACCTTGCACCTCCATATCTCTGAATGTACTGAATAGAAAAAATTGAGACATGGCTCATTGTAAAGAACTCTCCATGGGGAATAAAATATGTTAATGATGACGTCATATGTCACGTGGTTCGGCCGCCGTCTTGGAAAAACCGAAAAATTTTCCACCTCCATATCTCTGAAAGTGCTGAATAGAAAAAATTGAGACATGGCTCATTGTAAAGAACTCTCCATCAGGAATAAAATATGTTAATGATGATGCCATCGGTCACGTGGTTCGGCCGCCATCTTGGAAAAACGGGAAAACTTTGCACCACTATATCTCCAAAAGTGCAGAATGGAAAAAATTGAGACATGGCTCATTGTAAAGAACTCTCTATGGGGAATAAAATATGTTAATGATGACGTCATCTATCACGTGGTTCAGCCGCCATATTTGTTCTAAATGGCCGATAAAAAAGTACATTCCGGCAAGTCCTCGGTCTCTGACCGATTTTTCATTACTTGCCGGAAAAAATTTTCCGGCAAGTATGTTGATCTGTTCGTTTGTCTGTCTGTCTGTCTGTCTGTTTGTCTGTTTGTCTGTCTGTCTGTTTGCAGCACTGCGTCTACACCGTTGCACGTGGAATCGCCAAACTTTGCACACATATTGTTCTTGCCCTGGAATAGACTGTGCCCAATTGATGACGTCATCGGTGACGTGGTTCGGCCGCCATCTTGGAAAAACCGAAAAACTTTGCACCTCTATATCTCCGAAAGTACTGAACAGAAAAAATTGAGACATGGCTCATTGTAAAGAACTCTCCATGGGGAATAAAATATGTAAATGATGACGTCATCAGTCACGTGGTTCGGTCGCCATCTTGGAAAAACGGCAAAACGTTGCGCCACTATATCTCCAAAAGTGCTGAACAGAAAAAATTGAGACATGGCTCATTGTAAAGAACTCTTCATGGGGAATAAAATATGTTAATGATGACGTCATCTGTCACGTGGTTCTGCCGCCATCTTGGAAAATCCGAAAAACTTTGCACCTCCATATCTCCGAAAGTGCTGAATAGAAAAAATTGAGACATGGCTCATTGGAAAGAACTCTCCATGGGGAATAAAATATGTTAATGATGACGTCATCGGTCAAGTGGTTCGGCCGCCATCTTGGAAAAACTTTGCACCTCAATATCTCCGAAAGTGCTGAACAGAAAAAATTGAGACATGGCTCATTGTGAAGAACTCTCCATGGGGAATAAAATATGTTAATGATGACATCATCAGTCACGTGGTCGGCCGCCATCTTGGAAAAACGGCAAAACTTTGCACCACGAAATCTCCAAAAGTGCTGAACAGAAAAAATTGAGACATGGCTCATTGTAAAGAACTCTCCATGCAGAATAAAATAGGTTAATGATGACGTCATATGTCACGTGGTCGGCCGCCATCTTGGAAAAACGGCAAAACTTTGCACCTCCATATCTCTGAAAGTACTGAATAGAAAAAATTGAGACACGGCTCATTGTAATGAACTCTCCATGGGGAATAAAATATGTTAATGATGACGTCACCGGTCACGTGGTGGGCTGCCATCTTGGAAAAACGGCAAAACTTTGCACCACGAAATCTCCAAAAGTGCTGAACAGAAAAAATTGAGACATGGCTCATTGTAAAGAACTCCCCATGGGGAATAAAATATGTTAATGATGATGTCATATGTCACGTGGTTCGGCCGCCATCTTGGAAAAACGGCAAAACTTTGCACCTTCATATCTCTGAAAGTACTGAATAGAAAAAATTGAGACATGGCTCATTGTAAAGAACTCTCCATGTGGAATAAAAAATGTTAATGATGACGTCATCGGTCACGTGGTTCGGCCGCCATCTTGGAAAAGCTTTGCACCTCTATATCTCCGAAAGTGCTGAACAGAAAAAATTGAGACATGGCTCATTGGAAAGAAATGTCCATGGGGCATAAAATATGTTAATGATGACGTCATAGGTCACGTGGTTCGGCCGCCATCTTGGAAAAACCGAAAAACTTTACACCTCCATATCTCCGAAAGTGCTGAACAGAAAAAATTGAGACATGGCTCATTGTAAATATCTCTCCATGGGGAATAAAATATGTTACTGATGACGTCATCAGTCACGTGGTTCGGCCGCCATCTTGGAAAAACCGAAAAACTTTGCACCTCCATATCTCCGAAAGTGCTGAATAGAAAAAATTGAGACATGGCTCATTGTAAAGAACTCTCCATGGGGAATAAAATATGTTAATGATGATATCATCGGTCACGTGGTTCGGCCGCCATCTTGGAAAAACCGAAAAACTTAGCACCTCTATGTGTCCAAAAGTGCTGAATAGAAAAAATTGAGACATGGCTCATTGTAAAGAATCCTCCATGGGGAATAAAATATGTTAATGATGACGTCATCGGTCACGTGGTTCAGCCGCCATCTTGGAAAAACCGAAAAACTCTGCACCTCCACATCTCCAAAAGTCCTGAATAGAAAAAATTGAGGCATGGCTCATTGTAAAGAACTCTCCATGTGGAATAAAAAATGTTAATGATGACGTCATCGGTCACGTGGTTCGGCCGCCATCTTGGAAAAGCTTTGCACCTCTATATCTCCGAAAGTGCTGAACAGAAAAAATTGAGACATGGCTCATTGGAAAGAAATGTCCATGGGAAATAAAATATGTTAATGATGACGTCATAGGTCACGTGGTTCGGCCGCCATCTTGGAAAAGCTTTGCACCTCTATATCTCCGAAAGTGCTGAACAGAAAAAATTGAGACATGGCTCATTGGAAAGAAATTTCCATGGGGAATAAAATATGTTAATGATGACGTCAGATGTCACGTGGTTCGGCCGCCATCTTGGAAAAACGGCAAAACTTTGCACCTCTATATCTCCAAAAGTGCTGAGCAGAAAAAATTGAGACATGGCTCATTGTAAAGAACTCTCCATGGGGAATAAAATATGTTAATGATGACATCATCTATCACGTGGTTCAGCCGCCATATTTGTTCTAAATGGCCGATAAAAAAGTACACTCCGGCAAGTCCTCGGTCTCTGACCGATTTTTCATCTGTTTGTCTGTCTGTTTGTCTGTCTGTTTGCAGCACTGCGTCTACACCGTTGCACGGAGAATCGCCAAACTTTGCACACATATTGGTCTTGCCCTGGAATAGACTGTGCCCAATTGATGACGTCATCGGTGACGTGGTTCGGCCGCCATCTTGGAAAAACCGAAAAACTTTGCACTTCTATATCTCTGAAAGTACTGAACAGAAAAAATTGAGACATGGCTCATTGTAAAGAACTCTCCATGGGGAATAAAATATGTTAATGATGACATCATCAGTCACGTGGTCGGCCACCATCTTGGAAAAACGGCAAAACTTTGCACCACAAAATCTCCAAAAGTGCTGAACAGAAAAAATTGAGACATGGCTCATTGTAAAGAACTCTCCATGCGGAATAAAATATGTTAATGATGATGTCATATGTCACGTGGTCGGCCGCCATCTTGGAAAAACGGCAAAAACTTTGCACCGCTATATCTCCAAAAGTGCTGAACAGAAAAAATTGAGACAAGGCTCATTGTAAAGAACTCTCCATGGGTAATAAAATTTGTTAATGATGATGTCATATGTCACGTGGTTCGGCCGCCATCTTGGAAAAACCGAAAAATTTTGCACCTCCATATCTCTGAATGTGCTGAATAGAAAAAATTGGGACATGGCTCATTGTAAAGAACTCTCCATGGGGAATAAAATCTGTTAATGATGATGCCATCGGTCACGTGGTTCGGCCGCCATCTTGGAAAAACGGCAAAAACTTTGCACCACTATATCTCCAAAAGTGCAGAATGGAAAAAATTGAGACATGGCTCATTGTAAAGAACTCTCCATGTGGAATAAAAAATGTTAATGATGACGTCATCGGTCACGTGGTTCGGCCGCCATTTTGGAAAAGCTTTGCACCTCCATATCTCCGAAAGTGCTGAACAGAAAAAACTGAGACATGGCTCATTGGAAAGAAATGTCCATGGGGAATAAAATATGTTAATGATGACGTCATCGGTCACGTGGTTCGGCCGCCATATTGGAAAAACCGAAAAAATTCGCATCTCCATATCTCCAAAAGTGCTGAATAGAAAAAATTGAGACATGGCTCATTGGAAAGAAATGTCCATGGGGAATAAAATATGTTAATGATGATGTCATCGGTCACGTGGTTCGGCCGCCATATTTGTCCTAAATCCCCAATGAAAAAGTAAATTCCGGCAAGTCGTCGGTCTCTGACCGATTTTTCATTTGTTTGTCTGTCTGTTTGTCTGTTTGTCTGTTTGTCTGTTTGCAGCACTACGTCTACACCGTTGCACGTAGACTCACCAAACTTTGCACACGTATTTGTCTTGCCCTCTAATATACTGTGCCAAAATGATGACGTCATCGGTCACGTGATTCGGCCGCCATCTTGGAAAAACCGAAAAACTTTGCACCTCCATATCTCCGAAAGTGCTGAATCGAAAAAATTGAGACATGGCTCATTGTAAAGAACTCTCCATGTGGAATAAATTATGTTCATGATGACGTCATCGGTAACGTGGTTCGGCCGCCATCTTGGAAAACCTGAAAAACTTTGCACCTCCACATCTCCGAAAGTGCTCAATAGAAAAAATTGAGACATGGCTCATTGTAAAGAACTCTCCATGGGGAATAAAATATGTTAATGATGACATCATAGGTCACGTGGTTCGGCCGCCATCTTGGAAAAACCGAAAAACTTTGCACCACTATATCTCCAAAAGTGCTGAACAGAAAAAATTGAGACATGGCTCATTGTAAAGAACTCTCCATGGGGAATAAAATATGTTAATAATGACGTCATCAGTCACGTGGTCGGCCGCCATCTTGGAAAAACGGCAAAACTTTGTACCACGAAATCTCCAAAAGTGCTGAAAAGAAAAAATTGAGACATGGCTCATTGTAAAGAACTCTCCATGGGGAATAAAATATGTTAATGATGATGTCATATGTCACGTGGTCGGCCGCCATCTTTGAAAAACGGCAAAACTTTGCACCACTATATCTCCAAAAGTGCTGAACAGAAAAAATTGAGACATGGCTCATTGTAAAGACCTCTCCATGGGGAATAAAATATGTTAATGATGATGTCATATGTCACGTGGTTCGGCCGCCATCTTGGAAAAACCGAAACCTCCACATCTCCGAAAGTGCTGAACAGAAAAAATTGAGACATGGCTCATTGAAAAGAACTCTCCATGGGGAATGAAATATGTTAATGATGACGTCATCGGTCACGTGGTTTGGCCACCATATTTGTCCTAAATGGCCAATAAAAAAAGTCCATTCCGGCAAGTCCTCGGTCTCTGACCGATTTTTCATTACTTGCCGGAAAAATTTTCCGGCAAGTATGTTGATCTGTTCGTTACTTGCCGGAAAAAATTTTCCGGCAAGTATGTTGATCTGTTCGTTTGTCTGTCTGTCTGTCTGTCTGTTTGTCTGTTTGTCTGTCTGTCTGTTTGCAGCACTGCGTCTACACCGTTGCACGTGGAATCGCCAAACTTTGCACACATATTGTTCTTGCCCTGGAATAGACTGTGCCCAATTGATGACGTCATCGGTGACGTGGTTCGGCCGCCATCTTGGAAAAACCGAAAAACTTTGCACCTCTATATCTCCGAAAGTACTGAACAGAAAAAATTGAGACATGGCTCATTGTAAAGAACTCTCCATGGGGAATAAAATATGTAAATGATGACGTCATCAGTCACGTGGTTCGGTCGCCATCTTGGAAAAACGGCAAAACGTTGCGCCACTATATCTCCAAAAGTGCTGAACAGAAAAAATTGAGACATGGCTCATTGTAAAGAACTCTTCATGGGGAATAAAATATGTTAATGATGACGTCATCTGTCACGTGGTTCTGCCGCCATCTTGGAAAATCCGAAAAACTTTGCACCTCCATATCTCCGAAAGTGCTGAATAGAAAAAATTGAGACATGGCTCATTGGAAAGAACTCTCCATGGGGAATAAAATATGTTAATGATGACGTCATCGGTCAAGTGGTTCGGCCGCCATCTTGGAAAAACTTTGCACCTCAATATCTCCGAAAGTGCTGAACAGAAAAAATTGAGACATGGCTCATTGTGAAGAACTCTCCATGGGGAATAAAATATGTTAATGATGACATCATCAGTCACGTGGTCGGCCGCCATCTTGGAAAAACGGCAAAACTTTGCACCACGAAATCTCCAAAAGTGCTGAACAGAAAAAATTGAGACATGGCTCATTGTAAAGAACTCTCCATGCAGAATAAAATAGGTTAATGATGACGTCATATGTCACGTGGTCGGCCGCCATCTTGGAAAAACGGCAAAACTTTGCACCTCCATATCTCTGAAAGTACTGAATAGAAAAAATTGAGACACGGCTCATTGTAATGAACTCTCCATGGGGAATAAAATATGTTAATGATGACGTCACCGGTCACGTGGTGGGCTGCCATCTTGGAAAAACGGCAAAACTTTGCACCACGAAATCTCCAAAAGTGCTGAACAGAAAAAATTGAGACATGGCTCATTGTAAAGAACTCCCCATGGGGAATAAAATATGTTAATGATGATGTCATATGTCACGTGGTTCGGCCGCCATCTTGGAAAAACGGCAAAACTTTGCACCTTCATATCTCTGAAAGTACTGAATAGAAAAAATTGAGACATGGCTCATTGTAAAGAACTCTCCATGTGGAATAAAAAATGTTAATGATGACGTCATCGGTCACGTGGTTCGGCCGCCATCTTGGAAAAGCTTTGCACCTCTATATCTCCGAAAGTGCTGAACAGAAAAAATTGAGACATGGCTCATTGGAAAGAAATGTCCATGGGGCATAAAATATGTTAATGATGACGTCATAGGTCACGTGGTTCGGCCGCCATCTTGGAAAAACCGAAAAACTTTACACCTCCATATCTCCGAAAGTGCTGAACAGAAAAAATTGAGACATGGCTCATTGTAAATATCTCTCCATGGGGAATAAAATATGTTACTGATGACGTCATCAGTCACGTGGTTCGGCCGCCATCTTGGAAAAACCGAAAAACTTTGCACCTCCATATCTCCGAAAGTGCTGAATAGAAAAAATTGAGACATGGCTCATTGTAAAGAACTCTCCATGGGGAATAAAATATGTTAATGATGATATCATCGGTCACGTGGTTCGGCCGCCATCTTGGAAAAACCGAAAAACTTAGCACCTCTATGTGTCCAAAAGTGCTGAATAGAAAAAATTGAGACATGGCTCATTGTAAAGAATCCTCCATGGGGAATAAAATATGTTAATGATGACGTCATCGGTCACGTGGTTCAGCCGCCATCTTGGAAAAACCGAAAAACTCTGCACCTCCACATCTCCAAAAGTCCTGAATAGAAAAAATTGAGGCATGGCTCATTGTAAAGAACTCTCCATGTGGAATAAAAAATGTTAATGATGACGTCATCGGTCACGTGGTTCGGCCGCCATCTTGGAAAAGCTTTGCACCTCTATATCTCCGAAAGTGCTGAACAGAAAAAATTGAGACATGGCTCATTGGAAAGAAATGTCCATGGGAAATAAAATATGTTAATGATGACGTCATAGGTCACGTGGTTCGGCCGCCATCTTGGAAAAGCTTTGCACCTCTATATCTCCGAAAGTGCTGAACAGAAAAAATTGAGACATGGCTCATTGGAAAGAAATTTCCATGGGGAATAAAATATGTTAATGATGACGTCAGATGTCACGTGGTTCGGCCGCCATCTTGGAAAAACGGCAAAACTTTGCACCTCTATATCTCCAAAAGTGCTGAGCAGAAAAAATTGAGACATGGCTCATTGTAAAGAACTCTCCATGGGGAATAAAATATGTTAATGATGACATCATCTATCACGTGGTTCAGCCGCCATATTTGTTCTAAATGGCCGATAAAAAAGTACACTCCGGCAAGTCCTCGGTCTCTGACCGATTTTTCATCTGTTTGTCTGTCTGTTTGTCTGTCTGTTTGCAGCACTGCGTCTACACCGTTGCACGGAGAATCGCCAAACTTTGCACACATATTGGTCTTGCCCTGGAATAGACTGTGCCCAATTGATGACGTCATCGGTGACGTGGTTCGGCCGCCATCTTGGAAAAACCGAAAAACTTTGCACTTCTATATCTCTGAAAGTACTGAACAGAAAAAATTGAGACATGGCTCATTGTAAAGAACTCTCCATGGGGAATAAAATATGTTAATGATGACATCATCAGTCACGTGGTCGGCCACCATCTTGGAAAAACGGCAAAACTTTGCACCACAAAATCTCCAAAAGTGCTGAACAGAAAAAATTGAGACATGGCTCATTGTAAAGAACTCTCCATGCGGAATAAAATATGTTAATGATGATGTCATATGTCACGTGGTCGGCCGCCATCTTGGAAAAACGGCAAAAACTTTGCACCGCTATATCTCCAAAAGTGCTGAACAGAAAAAATTGAGACAAGGCTCATTGTAAAGAACTCTCCATGGGTAATAAAATTTGTTAATGATGATGTCATATGTCACGTGGTTCGGCCGCCATCTTGGAAAAACCGAAAAATTTTGCACCTCCATATCTCTGAATGTGCTGAATAGAAAAAATTGGGACATGGCTCATTGTAAAGAACTCTCCATGGGGAATAAAATCTGTTAATGATGATGCCATCGGTCACGTGGTTCGGCCGCCATCTTGGAAAAACGGCAAAAACTTTGCACCACTATATCTCCAAAAGTGCAGAATGGAAAAAATTGAGACATGGCTCATTGTAAAGAACTCTCCATGTGGAATAAAAAATGTTAATGATGACGTCATCGGTCACGTGGTTCGGCCGCCATTTTGGAAAAGCTTTGCACCTCCATATCTCCGAAAGTGCTGAACAGAAAAAACTGAGACATGGCTCATTGGAAAGAAATGTCCATGGGGAATAAAATATGTTAATGATGACGTCATCGGTCACGTGGTTCGGCCGCCATATTGGAAAAACCGAAAAAATTCGCATCTCCATATCTCCAAAAGTGCTGAATAGAAAAAATTGAGACATGGCTCATTGGAAAGAAATGTCCATGGGGAATAAAATATGTTAATGATGATGTCATCGGTCACGTGGTTCGGCCGCCATATTTGTCCTAAATCCCCAATGAAAAAGTAAATTCCGGCAAGTCGTCGGTCTCTGACCGATTTTTCATTTGTTTGTTACTTGCCGGAAAAATTTTCCGGCAAGTATGTTGATCTGTTCGTTTGTTACTTGCCGGAAAAATTTTCCGGCAAGTATGTTGATCTGTTCGTTTGTTTGTCTGTCTGTCTGTCTGTTTGTCTGTTTGCAGCACTACGTCTACACCGTTGCACGTAGAATCGCCAAACTTGGCACACATATTGGTCTTGCCCTCTAATATACTGTGCCCAAATGATGACGTCATCGGTGACGTGGTTCGGCCGCCATCTTGGAAAAACCGAAAAACTTTACACCTCCATATCTCCGAAAGTGCTGAACAGAAAAAATTGAGACATGGCTCATTGTAAATAACTCTCCATGGGGAATAAAATATGTTACTGATGAAGTCATCAGTCACGTGGTTCGGCCGCCATCTTGGAAAAACCGAAAAACTTTGCACCTCCATATCTCCGAAAGTGCTGAACAGAAAAAATTGAGACATGGCTCATTGTAAAGAACTCTCCATGGGGAATAAAATATGTTAATGATGACGTCATCAGTCACGTGGTCGGCCGCCATCTTGGAAAAACGGCAAAACTTTGCACCACGATATCTCCAAAAGTGCTGAACAGAAAAAATTGAGACATGGCTCATTGTAAAGAACTCTCCATGGCGAATAAAATATGTTAATGATGACGTCATATGTCACGTGGTCGGCCGCCATCTTGGAAAAACCGAAAAACTTTGCACCTCCATATCTCCGGAAGTGCTGAACAGAAAAAATTGAGACATGGCTCATTGGTAAGAACTCTCCATGGGGAATAAAATATGTTAATGATGACGTCATATGTCACGTGGTCGGCCGCCATCTTGGAAAAACCGAAAAACTTTGCACCTCCATATCTCCGAAAGTGCTGAATAGAAAAAATTGAGACATGGCTCATTGTAAAGAACTCTCCATGGGGAATAAAATATGTTAATGATGATATCATCGGTCACGTGGTTCGGCCGCCATATTTGTTCTAAATGGCCGATAAAAAGTACATTCCGGCAAGTCCTCGGTCTCTGACCGATTTTTCATTTGTCTGTTTGTCTGTTTGTCTGTTTGTCTGTTTGTCTGTCTGTTTGTCTGTCTGTTTGCAGCACTGCGTCTACACCGTTGCACGGAGAATCGCCAAACTTTGCACACATATTGGTCTTGCCCTGGAATAGACTGTGCCCAATTGATGACGTCATCGGTGACGTGGTTCGGCCGCCATCTTGGAAAAACCGAAAAACTTTGCACTTCTATATCTCCGAAAGTACTGAACAGAAAAAATTGAGACATGGCTCATTGTAAAGAACTCTAGATGGGGAATAAAATATGTTAATGATGACGTCATTGGTCACGTGGTTCGGCCGCCATCTTGGAAAAACCGCAAAACTTTCTATATGTAGAATCTTTCTATACGTAGAATAGCCAAACTTTGCACACTTATTTGGCTTGCCCTCTAATATACTGTGCCCAAATGATGACGTCATCGGTCACGTGGTTCGGCCGCCATCTTTGAAAAAATTTGCACCTCCATATCTCCGAAAGTGCTGAATAGAAAAAATTGAGACATGGCTCATTGTAAAGAACTGTCCATGGGGAATAAAATATGTTAATGATGACGTCATCAGTCACGTGGTTCGGCGGCCATCTTGGAAAAACCGAAAAAAAATTGCACCTCTATATCTCCGAAAGTACTGAACAGAAAAAATTGCTACATGGCTCATTGTAAAGAACTCTCCATGGGGAATAAAATAAGTAAATGATGACGTCATCAGTCACGTGGTTCGGTCGCCATCTTGGAAAAACGGCAAAACGTTGCGCCACTATATCTCCAAAAGTGCTGAACAGAAAAAATTGAGACATGGCTCATTGTAAAGAACTCTCCATGGGGAATAAAATATGTTAATGATGACATCATCAGTCACGTGGTCGGCCGCCATCTTGGAAAAACGGCAAAACTTTGCACCACGAAATCTCCAAAAGTGCTGAACAGAAAAAATTGAGACATGGCTCATTGTAAAGAACTCTCCATGCAGAATAAAATAGGTTAATGATGACGTCATATGTCACGTGGTCGGCCGCCATCTTGGAAAAACGGCAAAACTTTGCACCTCCATATCTCTGAAAGTACTGAATAGAAAAAATTGAGACACGGCTCATTGTAATGAACTCTCCATGGGGAATAAAATATGTTAATGATGACGTCACCGGTCACGTGGTGGGCTGCCATCTTGGAAAAACGGCAAAACTTTGCACCACGAAATCTCCAAAAGTGCTGAACAGAAAAAATTGAGACATGGCTCATTGTAAAGAACTCCCCATGGGGAATAAAATATGTTAATGATGATGTCATATGTCACGTGGTTCGGCCGCCATCTTGGAAAAACGGCAAAACTTTGCACCTCCATATCTCTGAAAGTACTGAATAGAAAAAATTGAGACATGGCTCATTGTAAAGAACTCTCCATGTGGAATAAAAAATGTTAATGATGACGTCATCGGTCACGTGGTTCGGCCGCCATCTTGGAAAAGCTTTGCACCTCTATATCTCCGAAAGTGCTGAACAGAAAAAATTGAGACATGGCTCATTGGAAAGAAATGTCCATGGGGCATAAAATATGTTAATGATGACGTCATAGGTCACGTGGTTCGGCCGCCATCTTGGAAAAACCGAAAAATTTTACACCTCCATATCTCCGAAAGTGCTGAACAGAAAAAATTGAGACATGGCTCATTGTAAATATCTCTCCATGGGGAATAAAATATGTTACTGATGACGTCATCAGTCACGTGGTTCGGCCGCCATCTTGGAAAAACCGAAAAACTTTGCACCTCCATATCTCCGAAAGTGCTGAATAGAAAAAATTGAGACATGGCTCATTGTAAAGAACTCTCCATGGGGAATAAAATATGTTAATGATGATATCATCGGTCACGTGGTTCGGCCGCCATCTTGGAAAAACCGAAAAACTTAGCACCTCTATGTGTCCAAAAGTGCTGAATAGAAAAAATTGAGACATGGCTCATTGTAAAGAATCCTCCATGGGGAATAAAATATGTTAATGATGACGTCATCGGTCACGTGGTTCAGCCGCCATCTTGGAAAAACCGAAAAACTCTGCACCTCCACATCTCCAAAAGTCCTGAATAGAAAAAATTGAGGCATGGCTCATTGTAAAGAACTCTCCATGTGGAATAAAAAATGTTAATGATGACGTCATCGGTCACGTGGTTCGGCCGCCATCTTGGAAAAGCTTTGCACCTCTATATCTCCGAAAGTGCTGAACAGAAAAAATTGAGACATGGCTCATTGGAAAGAAATGTCCATGGGAAATAAAATATGTTAATGATGACGTCATAGGTCACGTGGTTCGGCCGCCATCTTGGAAAAGCTTTGCACCTCTATATCTCCGAAAGTGCTGAACAGAAAAAATTGAGACATGGCTCATTGGAAAGAAATGTCCATGGGGAATAAAATATGTTAATGATGACGTCAGATGTCACGTGGTTCGGCCGCCATCTTGGAAAAACGGCAAAACTTTGCACCTCTATATCTCCAAAAGTGCTGAGCAGAAAAAATTGAGACATGGCTCATTGTAAAGAACTCTCCATGGGGAATAAAATATGTTAATGATGACATCATCTATCACGTGGTTCAGCCGCCATATTTGTTCTAAATGGCCGATAAAAAAGTACACTCCGGCAAGTCCTCGGTCTCTGACCGATTTTTCATCTGTCTGTTTGTCTGTTTGTCTGTTTGTCTCTTTGCAGCACTACGTCTACACCGTTGCACGTAGACTCACCAAACTTTGCACACGTATTTGTCTTGCCCTCTAATATACTGTGCCAAAATGATGACGTCATCGGTCACGTGATTCGGCCGCCATCTTGGAAAAACCGAAAAACTTTGCACCTCCATATCTCCGAAAGTGCTGAATAGAAAAAATTGAGACATGGCTCATTGTAAAGAACTCTCCATGTGGAATAAATTATGTTCATGATGACGTCATCGGTAACGTGGTTCGGCCGCCATCTTGGAAAACCTGAAAAACTTTGCACTTCCACATCTCCGAAAGTGCTCAATAGAAAAAATTGAGACATGGCTCATTGTAAAGAACTCTCCATGGGGAATAAAATATGTTAATGATGACATCATAGGTCACGTGGTTCGGCCGCCATCTTGGAAAAACCGAAAAACTTTGCACCACTATATCTCCAAAAGTGCTGAACAGAAAAAATTGAGACATGGCTCATTGTAAAGAACTCTCCATGGGGAATAAAATATGTTAATAATGACGTCATCAGTCACGTGGTCGGCCGCCATCTTGGAAAAACGGCAAAACTTTGTACCACGAAATCTCCAAAAGTGCTGAACAGAAAAAATTGAGACATGGCTCATTGTAAAGAACTCTCCATGGGGAATAAAATATGTTAATGATGATGTCATATGTCACGTGGTCGGCCGCCATCTTGGAAAAACGGCAAAACTTTGCACCACTATATCTCCAAAAGTGCTGAACAGAAAAAATTGAGACATGGCTCATTGTAAAGACCTCTCCATGGGGAATAAAATATGTTAATGATGATGTCATATGTCACGTGGTTCGGCCGCCATCTTGGAAAAACCGAAACCTCCACAGCTCCGAAAGTGCTGAACAGAAAAAATTGAGACATGGCTCATTGAAAAGAACTCTCCATGGGGAATGAAATATGTTAATGATGACGTCATCGGTCACGTGGTTTGGCCACCATATTTGTCCTAAATGGCCAATAAAAAAAGTACATTCCGGCAAGTCCTCGGTCTCTGACCGATTTTTCATCTGTCTGTTTGTCTGTCTGTCTGTTTGTCTGTCTGTCTGTCTGTCTGTTTGCAGCACTGCGTCTACACCGTTGCACGTAGAATCGCCAAACTTTGCACACATATTGGTCTTGCCCTGGAATAGACTGTGCCGAATTGATGACGTCATCGGTGACGTGGTTCGGCCGCCATCTTGGAAAAACCGAAAAAATTTGCACCTCTATATCTCCGAAAGTACTGAACAGAAAAAATTGAGACATGGCTCATTGTAAAGAACTCTCCATGGGGAATAAAATATGTAAATGATGACGTCATCAATCACGTGGTTCGGTCGCCATCTTGGAAAAACGGCAAAACGTTGCGCCACTATATCTCCAAAAGTGCTGAACAGAAAAAATTGAGACATGGCTCATTGTAAAGAACTCTCCATGGGGAATAAAATATGTTAATGATGATGTCATATGTCACGTTGTCGGCCGCCATCTTGGAAAAACGGCAAAACTTTGCACCACGAAATCTCCAAAAGTGCTGAACAGAAAAAATTGAGACATGGCTCATTGTAAAGAACTCTCCATGGGGAATAAAATATGTTAATGATGATGTCATATGTCACGTGGTCGGCCGCCATCTTGGAAACACGGCAAAACTTTGCACCACTATATCTCCAAAAGTGCTGAACAGAAAAAATGGAGACATGGCTCATTGTAAAGAACTCTCCATGGGGAATAAAATTTGTTAATGATGACGTCATATGTCACGTGGTTCGGCCGCCATCTTGGAAAAACCGAAAAACTTAGCACCTCTATGTGTCCAAAAGTGCTGAATAGAAAAAATTGAGACATGCCTCATTGTAAAGAACTCTCCATGGGGAATAAAATATGTTAATGATGACGTCATCGGTCACGTGGTTCGGCCGCCATATTTGTCCTCAATGGCCAATAAAAAAGTACATTCCGGCAAGTCCTCGGTCTCTGACCGATTTTTCATCTGTCTGTTTGTCTGTCTGTCTGTCTGTCTGTTTGCAGCACTGCGTCTACACCGTTGCACGGAGAATCGCAAAACTTTGCACACATATTCGTCTTGCCCTGGAATAGACTGTGCCCAATTGATGACGTCATCGGTGACGTGGTTCGGCCGCCATCTTGGAAAAACCGAAAAACTTTGCACCTCTATATCTCCGAAAGTACTGAACAGAAAAAATTGAGACATGGCTCATTGTAAAGAACTCTCCATGGGGAATAAAATATGTAAATGATGACGTCATCAGTCACGTGGTTCGGTCGCCATCTTGGAAAAACGGCAAAACGTTGCGCCACTATATCTCCAAAAGTGCTGAACAGAAAAAATTGAGACATGGCTCATTGTAAAGAACTCTCCATGGGGAATAAAATATGTTAATGATGACGTCATATGTCACGTGGTCGGCCGCCATCTTGGAAAAACGGCAAAACTTTGCACCACTACATCTCCAAAAGTCTGAACAGAAAAAATTGAGACATGGCTCATTGTAAGGAACTCTCCATGGGGAATAAAATATGTTAATGATGACGTCATCGGTCACGTGGTGCGGCCGCCATCTTGGAAAAACGGGAAAAAAATTCACCTCCATATCTCCGAAAGTGCTGAATAGAAAAAATTGAGACATGGCTCATTGGAAAGAACTCTCCAGGGGGAATATAATATGTTAATGATGACGTCATCGGTCACGTGGTTCGGCCGCCATCTTGGAAAATCCGAAAAACGTTGCACCTCTATCTCCAAAAGTGCTGAACAGAAAAAATTGAGACATGGCTCATTGTAAAGAACTCTCCGTGGGGAATAAAATATGTTAATGATGATGTCATCGGTCAGGTGGTTCAGCCGCCATATTTGTCCTAAATGGCCGATAAAAAAGTAAATTCCGGCAAGTCCTCGGTCTCTGACCGATTTTTCATTACTTGCCGGAAAAGATTCCGGCAAGTATGTTGATCTGTTCGTTTGTTTGTCTGTCTGTCTGTTTGTCTGTCTGTCTGTCTGTCTGTCTGTTTGCAGCACTGCGTCTACACCGTTGCACGTAGAATCGCCAAACTTTGCACACGTATTGGTCTTGCCCTGGAATAGACTGTGCCCAATTGATGACGTCATCGGTGACGTGGTTCGGCCGCCATCTTGGAAAAACCGAAAATCTTTGCACCTCTATATCTCCGAAAGTACTGAACAGAAAAAATTGAGACATGGCTCATTGTAAAGAACTCTCCATGGGGAATAAAATATGTTAATGATGACGTCATATGTCACGTGGTCGGCCGCCATCTTGGAAAAACGGCAAAACTTTGCACCACTATATCTCCAAAAGTGCTGAACAGAAAAAATTGAGACATGGCTCATTGTAAAGAACTCTCCATGGGGAATAAAATATGTTAATGATGACGTCATCAGTCACGTGGTCGCCCGCCATCTTGGAAAAACCGAAAAACCTAGCACCTCCATATCTCCGAAAGTGCTGAATAGAAAAAATTGAGACATGGCTCATTGTAAAGAACTCTCCATGGGGAATAAAATATGTTAATGATGACGTCATCAGTCACGTGGTTCGGCCGCCATCTTGGAAAAACCGAAAAAATTTGTACTTCTGTATCTCCAAAAGTGCTGAATAGAAAAAATTGAGACATGGCTCATTGTAAAGAACTCTCCATGGGGAATAAAATATGTTAATGATGACGTCATCAGTCACGTGTTTCGGCCGCCATCTTGGAAAAACAGAAAAATTTGCGCCTCCATATCTCCGAAAGTACTGAATAGAAATAATTGAGACATGGCTCATTGTAAAGAACTCTCCATGGGGAATCAAATATGTTAATGATGACATCATCAGTCACGTGGTTCGGCCGCCATCTTGGAAAAACCGAAAAACTTTGCAATGCCACATCTCCAAAAGTCCTGAATAGAAAAAATTGAGACATGGCTCATTGTAAACAACTCTCCACGGGGAATAAAATATGTTAATGATGACATCATCGGTCACGTGGTTCGGCCGCCATATTTGTCCTAAATGGCCGATAAAAAAGTAAATTCCGGCAAGTCCTCGGTCTCTGACCGATTTTTCATTACTTGCCGGAAAAAATTTTCCGGCAAGTATGTTGATCTGTTCGTTTGTTACTTGCCGGAAAAGATTCCGGCAAGTATGTTGATCTGTTCGTTTGTTTGTCTGTCTGTTTGTCTGTTTGTCTGTCTGTTTGTCTGTTTGCAGCACTACGTCTACACCATTGCACGTAGAATCGCCAAACTTTGCACACGTATTTGTCTTGCCCTCTAATATATTGTGCCCAAATGATGACGTCATCGGTCACGTGGTTCAGCCGCCATCTTGGAAAAACCGAAAAACTCTGCACCTCCACATCTCCAAAAGTCCTGAATAGAAAAAATTGAGGCATGGCTCATTGTAAAGAACTCTCCATGTGGAATAAAAAATGTTAATGATGACGTCATCGGTCACGTGGTTCGGCCGCCATCTTGGAAAAGCTTTGCACCTCTATATCTCCGAAAGTGCTGAACAGAAAAAATTGAGACATGGCTCATTGGAAAGAAATGTCCATGGGAAATAAAAGATGTTAATGATGACGTCATAGGTCACGTGGTTCGGCCGCCATCTTGGAAAAGCTTTGCACCTCTATATCTCCGAAAGTGCTGAACAGAAAAAATTGAGACATGGCTCATTGGAAAGAAATGTCCATGGGGAATAAAATATGTTAATGATGACGTCAGATGTCACGTGGTTCGGCCGCCATCTTGGAAAAACGGCAAAACTTTGCACCTCTATATCTCCAAAAGTGCTGAGCAGAAAAAATTGAGACATGGCTCATTGTAAAGAACTCTCCATGGGGAATAAAATATGTTAATGATGACATCATCTATCACGTGGTTCAGCCGCCATATTTGTTCTAAATGGCCGATAAAAAAGTACACTCCGGCAAGTCCTCGGTCTCTGACCGATTTTTCATCTGTCTGTTTGTCTGTTTGTCTGTTTGTCTCTTTGCAGCACTACGTCTACACCGTTGCACGTAGACTCACCAAACTTTGCACACGTATTTGTCTTGCCCTCTAATATACTGTGCCAAAATGATGACGTCATCGGTCACGTGATTCGGCCGCCATCTTGGAAAAACCGAAAAACTTTGCACCTCCATATCTCCGAAAGTGCTGAATAGAAAAAATTGAGACATGGCTCATTGTAAAGAACTCTCCATGTGGAATAAATTATGTTCATGATGACGTCATCGGTAACGTGGTTCGGCCGCCATCTTGGAAAACCTGAAAAACTTTGCACTTCCACATCTCCGAAAGTGCTCAATAGAAAAAATTGAGACATGGCTCATTGTAAAGAACTCTCCATGGGGAATAAAATATGCTAATGATGACATCATAGGTCACGTGGTTCGGCCGCCATCTTGGAAAAACCGAAAAACTTTGCACCACTATATCTCCAAAAGTGCTGAACAGAAAAAATTGAGACATGGCTCATTGTAAAGAACTCTCCATGGGGAATAAAATATGTTAATAATGACGTCATCAGTCACGTGGTCGGCCGCCATCTTGGAAAAACGGCAAAACTTTGTACCACGAAATCTCCAAAAGTGCTGAACAGAAAAAATTGAGACATGGCTCATTGTAAAGAACTCTCCATGGGGAATAAAATATGTTAATGATGATGTCATATGTCACGTGGTCGGCCGCCATCTTGGAAAAACGGCAAAACTTTGCACCACTATATCTCCAAAAGTGCTGAACAGAAAAAATTGAGACATGGCTCATTGTAAAGACCTCTCCATGGGGAATAAAATATGTTAATGATGATGTCATATGTCACGTGGTTCGGCCGCCATCTTGGAAAAACCGAAACCTCCACAGCTCCGAAAGTGCTGAACAGAAAAAATTGAGACATGGCTCATTGAAAAGAACTCTCCATGGGGAATGAAATATGTTAATGATGACGTCATTGGTCACGTGGTTTGGCCACCATATTTGTCCTAAATGGCCAATAAAAAAAGTACACTCCGGCAAGTCCTCGGTCTCTGACCGATTTTTCATCTGTCTGTTTGTCTGTCTGTCTGTTTGTCTGTCTGTCTGTCTGTCTGTTTGCAGCACTGCGTCTACACCGTTGCACGTAGAATCGCCAAACTTTGCACACATATTGGTCTTGCCCTGGAATAGACTGTGCCGAATTGATGACGTCATCGGTGACGTGGTTCGGCCGCCATCTTGGAAAAACCGAAAAAATTTGCACCTCTATATCTCCGAAAGTACTGAACAGAAAAAATTGAGACATGGCTCATTGTAAAGAACTCTCCATGGGGAATAAAATATGTAAATGATGACGTCATCAATCACGTGGTTCGGTCGCCATCTTGGAAAAACGGCAAAACGTTGCGCCACTATATCTCCAAAAGTGCTGAACAGAAAAAATTGAGACATGGCTCATTGTAAAGAACTCTCCATGGGGAATAAAATATGTTAATGATGATGTCATATGTCACGTTGTCGGCCGCCATCTTGGAAAAACGGCAAAACTTTGCACCACGAAATCTCCAAAAGTGCTGAACAGAAAAAATTGAGACATGGCTCATTGTAAAGAACTCTCCATGGGGAATAAAATATGTTAATGATGATGTCATATGTCACGTGGTCGGCCGCCATCTTGGAAACACGGCAAAACTTTGCACCACTATATCTCCAAAAGTGCTGAACAGAAAAAATGGAGACATGGCTCATTGTAAAGAACTCTCCATGGGGAATAAAATTTGTTAATGATGACGTCATATGTCACGTGGTTCGGCCGCCATCTTGGAAAAACCGAAAAACTTAGCACCTCTATGTGTCCAAAAGTGCTGAATAGAAAAAATTGAGACATGCCTCATTGTAAAGAACTCTCCATGGGGAATAAAATATGTTAATGATGACGTCATCGGTCACGTGGTTCGGCCGCCATATTTGTCCTCAATGGCCAATAAAAAAGTACATTCCGGCAAGTCCTCGGTCTCTGACCGATTTTTCATCTGTCTGTTTGTCTGTCTGTCTGTCTGTCTGTTTGCAGCACTGCGTCTACACCGTTGCACGGAGAATCGCAAAACTTTGCACACATATTCGTCTTGCCCTGGAATAGACTGTGCCCAATTGATGACGTCATCGGTGACGTGGTTCGGCCGCCATCTTGGAAAAACCGAAAAACTTTGCACCTCTATATCTCCGAAAGTACTGAACAGAAAAAATTGAGACATGGCTCATTGTAAAGAACTCTCCATGGGGAATAAAATATGTAAATGATGACGTCATCAGTCACGTGGTTCGGTCGCCATCTTGGAAAAACGGCAAAACGTTGCGCCACTATATCTCCAAAAGTGCTGAACAGAAAAAATTGAGACATGGCTCATTGTAAAGAACTCTCCATGGGGAATAAAATATGTTAATGATGACGTCATATGTCACGTGGTCGGCCGCCATCTTGGAAAAACGGCAAAACTTTGCACCACTACATCTCCAAAAGTGCTGAACAGAAAAAATTGAGACATGGCTCATTGTAAGGAACTCTCCATGGGGAATAAAATATGTTAATGATGACGTCATCGGTCACGTGGTGCGGCCGCCATCTTGGAAAAACGGGAAAAAAATTCACCTCCATATCTCCGAAAGTGCTGAATAGAAAAAATTGAGACATGGCTCATTGGAAAGAACTCTCCAGGGGGAATATAATATGTTAATGATGACGTCATCGGTCACGTGGTTCGGCCGCCATCTTGGAAAATCCGAAAAACGTTGCACCTCTATCTCCAAAAGTGCTGAACAGAAAAAATTGAGACATGGCTCATTGTAAAGAACTCTCCGTGGGGAATAAAATATGTTAATGATGATGTCATCGGTCAGGTGGTTCAGCCGCCATATTTGTCCTAAATGGCCGATAAAAAAGTAAATTCCGGCAAGTCCTCGGTCTCTGACCGATTTTTCATTACTTGCCGGAAAAGATTCCGGCAAGTATGTTGATCTGTTCGTTTGTTTGTCTGTCTGTCTGTTTGTCTGTCTGTCTGTCTGTCTGTCTGTTTGCAGCACTGCGTCTACACCGTTGCACGTAGAATCGCCAAACTTTGCACACGTATTGGTCTTGCCCTGGAATAGACTGTGCCCAATTGATGACGTCATCGGTGACGTGGTTCGGCCGCCATCTTGGAAAAACCGAAAATCTTTGCACCTCTATATCTCCGAAAGTACTGAACAGAAAAAATTGAGACATGGCTCATTGTAAAGAACTCTCCATGGGGAATAAAATATGTTAATGATGACGTCATATGTCACGTGGTCGGCCGCCATCTTGGAAAAACGGCAAAACTTTGCACCACTATATCTCCAAAAGTGCTGAACAGAAAAAATTGAGACATGGCTCATTGTAAAGAACTCTCCATGGGGAATAAAATATGTTAATGATGACGTCATCAGTCACGTGGTCGCCCGCCATCTTGGAAAAACCGAAAAACCTAGCACCTCCATATCTCCGAAAGTGCTGAATAGAAAAAATTGAGACATGGCTCATTGTAAAGAACTCTCCATGGGGAATAAAATATGTTAATGATGACGTCATCAGTCACGTGGTTCGGCCGCCATCTTGGAAAAACCGAAAAAATTTGTACTTCTGTATCTCCAAAAGTGCTGAATAGAAAAAATTGAGACATGGCTCATTGTAAAGAACTCTCCATGGGGAATAAAATATGTTAATGATGACGTCATCAGTCACGTGTTTCGGCCGCCATCTTGGAAAAACAGAAAAATTTGCGCCTCCATATCTCCGAAAGTACTGAATAGAAATAATTGAGACATGGCTCATTGTAAAGAACTCTCCATGGGGAATCAAATATGTTAATGATGACATCATCAGTCACGTGGTTCGGCCGCCATCTTGGAAAAACCGAAAAACTTTGCAATGCCACATCTCCAAAAGTCCTGAATAGAAAAAATTGAGACATGGCTCATTGTAAACAACTCTCCACGGGGAATAAAATATGTTAATGATGACATCATCGGTCACGTGGTTCGGCCGCCATATTTGTCCTAAATGGCCGATAAAAAAGTAAATTCCGGCAAGTCCTCGGTCTCTGACCGATTTTTCATTACTTGCCGGAAAAAATTTTCCGGCAAGTATGTTGATCTGTTCGTTTGTTACTTGCCGGAAAAGATTCCGGCAAGTATGTTGATCTGTTCGTTTGTTTGTCTGTCTGTTTGTCTGTTTGTCTGTCTGTTTGTCTGTTTGCAGCACTACGTCTACACCATTGCACGTAGAATCGCCAAACTTTGCACACGTATTTGTCTTGCCCTCTAATATATTGTGCCCAAATGATGACGTCATCGGTCACGTGGTTCGGCCGCCATCTTGGAAAAACCGAAAAACGTTGCACCTCTATATCTCCAAAAGTAATGAACAGACAAAATCGAGACATGGCTCATTGTAAAGAACTCTCCATGGGGAATAAAATATGTTAATGATGACGTCATATGTCACGTGGTCGGCCGCCATCTTGGAAAAACGGCAAAAATTTGCACCACTATATCTCCAAAAGTGCTGAACAGAAAAAATTGAGACATGGCTCATTGTAAAGAACTCTCCATGGGGAATAAAATATGTTAATGATGACGTCATCAGTCACGTGGTCGGCCGCCATCTTGGAAAAACCGAAAAACTTAGTACCTCCATATCTCCGAAAGTGCTGAATAGAAAAAATTGAGACATGGCTCATTGTAAAGAACTCTCCATGGGGAACAAAATATGTTAATGATGATGTCATCGGTCACGTGGTTCGGCCGCCATCTTGGAAAAACCGAAAAACTCTGCACCTCCACATCTCCAAAAGTCCTGAATAGAAAAAATTGAGGTATGGCTCATTGTAAAGAACTCTCCATGGGGAATAAAATATGTTAATGATGACGTCATCGGTCACGTGGTTCGGCCGCCATATTTGTCCTAAATGGCCGATTAAAAAGTACATTCCGGCAAGTCCTCGGTCTCTGACCGATTTTTCATCTGTTTGTTACTTGCCGGAAAAGATTCCGGCAAGTATGTTGATCTGTTCGTTTGTTTGTCTGTTTGTCTGTCTGTTTGTCTGTCTGTCTGTCTGTTTGCAGCACTGCGTCTACACCGTTGCACGTAGAATCGCCAAACTTTGCACACATATTGGTCTTGCCCTGGAATAGACTGTGCCCAATTGATGACGTCATCGGTGACGTGGTTCGGCCGCCATCTTGGAAAAACCGAAAAACGTTGCACCTCTATATCTCCGAAAGTACTGAACAGAAAAAATTGAGACATGGCTCATTGTAAAGAACTCTCCATGCGGAATAAAATATGTAAATGATGACGTCATCAGTCACGTGGTTCGGTCGCCATCTTGGAAAAACGGCAAAACGTTGCGCCACGATATCTCCAAAAGTGCTGAACAGAAAAAATTGAGACATGGCTCATTGTAAAGAACTCTCCATGGGGAATAAAATATGTTAATGATGACGTCATATGTCACGTGGTCGGCCGCCATCTTGGAAAAACGGCAAAACTTTGCACCACTACATCTCCAAAAGTGCTGAACAGAAAAAATTGAGACATGGCTCATTGTAAGGAACTCTCCATGGGGAATAAAATATGTTAATGATGACGTCATCGGTCACGTGGTGCGGCCGCCATCTTGGAAAAACGGGAAAAAAATTCACCTCCATATCTCCGAAAGTGCTGAATAGAAAAAATTGAGACATGGCTCATTGGAAAGAACTCTCCAGGGGGAATATAATATGTTAATGATGACGTCATCGGTCACGTGGTTCGGCCGCCATCTTGGAAAATCCGAAAAACGTTGCACCTCTATCTCCAAAAGTGCTGAACAGAAAAAATTGAGACATGGCTCATTGTAAAGAACTCTCCGTGGGGAATAAAATATGTTAATGATGATGTCATCGGTCAGGTGGTTCAGCCGCCATATTTGTCCTAAATGGCCGATAAAAAAGTAAATTCCGGCAAGTCCTCGGTCTCTGACCGATTTTTCATTACTTGCCGGAAAAGATTCCGGCAAGTATGTTGATCTGTTCGTTTGTTACTTGCCGGAAAAAATTTTCCGGCAAGTATGTTGATCTGTTCGTTTGTCTGTCTGTTTGTCTGTCTGTCTGTCTGTCTGTCTGTCTGTCTGTCTGTTTGCAGCACTGCGTCTACACCGTTGCACGTAGAATCGCCAAACTTTGCACACATATTGGTCTTGCCCTGGAATAGACTGTGCCCAATTGATGACGTCATCGGTGACGTGGTTCGGCCGCCATCTTGGAAAAACCGAAAAACTTTGCACCTCTATATCTCCGAAAGTACTGAACAGAAAAAATTGAGACATGGCTCATTGTAAAGAACTCTCCATGGGGAATAAAATATGTTAATGATGACGTCATATGTCACGTGGTCGGCCGCCATCTTGGAAAAACGGCAAAAATTTTCACCACTATAACTCCAAAAGTGCTGAACAGAAAAAATTGAGACATGGCTCATTGTAAAGAACTCTCCATGGGGAATAAAATATGTTAATGATGACGTCATCAGTCACGTGGTCGGCCGCCATCTTGGAAAAACCGAAAAACTCTGCACCTCCACATCTCCAAAAGTCCTGAACAGAAAAAATTGAGGTATGGCTCATTGTAAAGAACTCTCCATGGGGAATAAAATATGTTAATGATGACGTCATGTATCACATAGTTCGGCCGCCATATTTGTTCTAAATGGCCGATAAAAAAGTACATTCCGGCAAGTCCTCGGTCTCTGACCGATTTTTCATTACTTGCTGGAAAAGATTCCGGCAAGTATGTTGATCTGTTCGTTTGTCTGTTTGTCTGTTTGTCTGTTTGTCTGTTTGCAGCACTACGTCTACACCGTTGCACGGAGAATCGCCAAACTTTGCACACATATTGGTCTTGCCCTGGAATAGACTGTGCCCAATTGATGACGTCATCGGTGACGTGGTTCGGCCGCCATCTTGGAAAAACCGAAAAACTTGGCACCTCTATATCTCCGAAAGTACTGTACAGAAAAAATTGAGACATGGCTCATTGTAAAGAACTCTCCATGGGGAATAAAATATGTTACTGATGACGTCATAGGTCACGTGGTTCGGCCGCCATCTTGGAAAAACCGAAAAACGTAGCACCTCCATATCTCCAAAAGTGCTGAATAGAAAAAGTTGAGACATGGCTCTTTGTAAAGAACTCTCCATGGGGAATAATATATGTTAATGATGACGTCATCTATCACGTGGTTCGGCCGCCATATTTGTCCTAAATGGCCGATAAAAAAGTACATTCCGGCAAGTCCTCGGTCTCTGACCGATTTTTCATCTGTCTGTCTGTTTGTCTGTCTGTCTGTTTGTCTGTCTGTTTGCAGCACTGCGTCTACACCGTTGCACGGAGAATCGCCAAACTTTGCACACATATTGGTCTTGCCCTGGAATAGACTGTGCCCAATTGATGACGTCATCGGTGACGTGGTTCGGCCGCCATCTTGGAAAAACCGAAAAACTTTGCACCTCTATATCTCCGAAAGTACTGAACAGAAAAAATTGAGACATGGCTCATTGTAAAGAACTCTCCATGGGGAATAAAATATGTTAATGATGACGTCATCAGTCACGTGGTCGGCCGCCATCTTGGAAAATGGCAAAATTTTGCACCACTATATCTCCAAAAGTGCTGAACAGAAAAAATTGAGCTCATTGTAAAGTACTCTCCATGGGGAATAAAATGTTAGTGATGACGTCATTGGTCACGTGGTTCGGCCGCCATCTTGGAAAAAGTTTGCAACTCTATATCTCCGAAAGTGCTGAACAGAAAAAATTGAGACATGGCTCATTGTAAAGAACTCGCCATGGGGAATAAAATATGTTAATGATGACGTCATCAGTCACGTGGTTCGGCCGCCATCTTGGAAAAACCTAAAAACTTTGCACCTCCATATCTCTGAAAGTACTGAATAGATAAAATTGAGACATGGCTCATTGTAAAGAACTCTTGATGGGGAATAAAATGTGTTAATGATGACGTCATCAGTTACGTAGTTCGGCCGCCATCTTGGAAAAACCGAAAAACCTACCACCTCCATATCTCCCAAAGTGCTGAATAGAAAAAATTGAGATGTGACTCATTGTAAAGAACTCTCCATGGGGAATAAAATATGTTAATGATGACGTCATAGGTCACGTGGTTCGGCCGCCATCTTGGAAAAACCGAAAAACCTACCACCTCCATATCTCCCAAAGTGCTGAATAGAAAAAATTGAGATGTGACTCATTGTAAAGAACTCTCCATGGGGAATAAAATATGTTCATGATGCCATCATCGGTCACGTGGTTCGGCCGCCATATTTGTCCTAAATGGCCGATAAAAAAGTAAATTCCGGCAAGTCCTCGGTCTCTGACCGATTTTTCATTTGTCTGTCTGTCTGTTTGTCTGTCTGTCTGTCTGTCTGTCTGTTTGCAGCACTGCGTCTACACCGTTGCACGTAGAATCGCCAAACTTTGCACACGTATTGGTCTTGCCCTGGAATAGACTGTGCCCAATTGATGACGTCATCGGTGACGTGGTTCGGCCGCCATCTTGGAAAAACCGAAAATCTTTGCACCTCTATATCTCCGAAAGTACTGAACAGAAAAAATTGAGACATGGCTCATTGTAAAGAACTCTCCATGGGGAATAAAATATGTTAATGATGACGTCATATGTCACGTGGTCGGCCGCCATCTTGGAAAAACGGCAAAACTTTGCACCACTATATCTCCAAAAGTGCTGAACAGAAAAAATTGAGACATGGCTCATTGTAAAGAACTCTCCATGGGGAATAAAATATGTTAATGATGACGTCATCAGTCACGTGGTCGCCCGCCATCTTGGAAAAACCGAAAAACCTAGCACCTCCATATCTCCGAAAGTGCTGAATAGAAAAAATTGAGACATGGCTCATTGTAAAGAACTCTCCATGGGGAATAAAATATGTTAATGATGACGTCATCAGTCACGTGGTTCGGCCGCCATCTTGGAAAAACCGAAAAAATTTGTACTTCTGTATCTCCAAAAGTGCTGAATAGAAAAAATTGAGACATGGCTCATTGTAAAGAACTCTCCATGGGGAATAAAATATGTTAATGATGACGTCATCAGTCACGTGTTTCGGCCGCCATCTTGGAAAAACAGAAAAATTTGCGCCTCCATATCTCCGAAAGTACTGAATAGAAATAATTGAGACATGGCTCATTGTAAAGAACTCTCCATGGGGAATCAAATATGTTAATGATGACATCATCAGTCACGTGGTTCGGCCGCCATCTTGGAAAAACCGAAAAACTTTGCAATGCCACATCTCCAAAAGTCCTGAATAGAAAAAATTGAGACATGGCTCATTGTAAACAACTCTCCACGGGGAATAAAATATGTTAATGATGACATCATCGGTCACGTGGTTCGGCCGCCATATTTGTCCTAAATGGCCGATAAAAAAGTAAATTCCGGCAAGTCCTCGGTCTCTGACCGATTTTTCATTACTTGCCGGAAAAAATTTTCCGGCAAGTATGTTGATCTGTTCGTTTGTTACTTGCCGGAAAAGATTCCGGCAAGTATGTTGATCTGTTCGTTTGTTTGTCTGTCTGTTTGTCTGTTTGTCTGTCTGTTTGTCTGTTTGCAGCACTACGTCTACACCATTGCACGTAGAATCGCCAAACTTTGCACACGTATTTGTCTTGCCCTCTAATATATTGTGCCCAAATGATGACGTCATCGGTCACGTGGTTCGGCCGCCATCTTGGAAAAACCGAAAAACGTTGCACCTCTATATCTCCAAAAGTAATGAACAGACAAAATCGAGACATGGCTCATTGTAAAGAACTCTCCATGGGGAATAAAATATGTTAATGATGACGTCATATGTCACGTGGTCGGCCGCCATCTTGGAAAAACGGCAAAAATTTGCACCACTATATCTCCAAAAGTGCTGAACAGAAAAAATTGAGACATGGCTCATTGTAAAGAACTCTCCATGGGGAATAAAATATGTTAATGATGACGTCATCAGTCACGTGGTCGGCCGCCATCTTGGAAAAACCGAAAAACTTAGTACCTCCATATCTCCGAAAGTGCTGAATAGAAAAAATTGAGACATGGCTCATTGTAAAGAACTCTCCATGGGGAACAAAATATGTTAATGATGATGTCATCGGTCACGTGGTTCGGCCGCCATCTTGGAAAAACCGAAAAACTCTGCACCTCCACATCTCCAAAAGTCCTGAATAGAAAAAATTGAGGTATGGCTCATTGTAAAGAACTCTCCATGGGGAATAAAATATGTTAATGATGACGTCATCGGTCACGTGGTTCGGCCGCCATATTTGTCCTAAATGGCCGATTAAAAAGTACATTCCGGCAAGTCCTCGGTCTCTGACCGATTTTTCATCTGTTTGTTACTTGCCGGAAAAGATTCCGGCAAGTATGTTGATCTGTTCGTTTGTTTGTCTGTTTGTCTGTCTGTTTGTCTGTCTGTCTGTCTGTCTGTCTGTTTGCAGCACTGCGTCTACACCGTTGCACGTAGAATCGCCAAACTTTGCACACATATTGGTCTTGCCCTGGAATAGACTGTGCCCAATTGATGACGTCATCGGTGACGTGGTTCGGCCGCCATCTTGGAAAAACCGAAAAACGTTGCACCTCTATATCTCCGAAAGTACTGAACAGAAAAAATTGAGACATGGCTCATTGTAAAGAACTCTCCATGCGGAATAAAATATGTAAATGATGACGTCATCAGTCACGTGGTTCGGTCGCCATCTTGGAAAAACGGCAAAACGTTGCGCCACGATATCTCCAAAAGTGCTGAACAGAAAAAATTGAGACATGGCTCATCTATCTATAATTCCAGTAATCTCTGTGTGTATGTGTGTGTGTATGTCTGTGTGTATGTCTGTGTGTATGTCTGTGTGTTTGTCTGTGACCGCTGTTTCTCGACAACCACGGGTCCGATATACTTGAAACTTGCCAGGTATATTGCTGGGGACCTGAGGATGTGCCTTTTCAAGGTTTCATATTAATCGGAGAAGTAGTTACCGAGCTATGGCGATTTAGCCGTTCGCCGTTCGCTTTGGCTTTGCGAATGGACCAAACCATTCATATGTAAATAGAGGGGGGGGTTCTGTGGTCGTTGCGAATGGACCAAACCATTTCATGTAAATAGAGGGGGGGGGGGGGGGAGGTTCTGTGGTCGTTGCGAATGGACCAAACCATTCATATGTAAATAGAGGGGGGGGGGGGGGTTCTGTGGTCGTTGCGAATGGACCAAACCATTTCATGTAAATATAGGGGGGGGTTCTGTGGTCGTTACTGCCACGTGGTTTCAAAGTTTTTTTTTGTTGTTGTTGTTTGCACGCATGTTTTTTTGCACGCACGTACGGGCACCCACGTACGGGCACGTCCTAGTTGTAAAGAACTCTCCATGGGGAATAAAATATGTTAATGATGACGTCATATGTCACGTGGTCGGCCGCCATCTTGGAAAAACGGCAAAACTTTGCACCACTATATCGCCAAAAGTGCTGAACAGAAAAAATTGAGACATGGCTCATTGTAAAGAACTCCACATGGGGAATAAAATATGTTAATGATGACGTCATCAGTCACGTGGTCGGCCGCCATCTTGGAAAAACGGCAAAACTTTGCACTACGAAATCTCCAAAAGTGCTGAACAGAAAAAATTGAGACATGGCTCATTGTAAAAAACACTCCATGGGGAATAAAATATGTTAATGATGATGTCATATGTCACGTGGTCGGCCGCCATCTTGGAAAAAGGGCAAAAATTTGCACCACTATATCTCCAAAAGTGCTGAACAGAAAAAATTGAGACATGGCTCATTGTAAAGAACTCTCCATGGGGAATAAAATTTGTTAATGATGACGTCATATGTCACGTGGTTCGGCCGCCATCTTTGAAAAACCGAAATATTTTGCACCTCCATATCTCTGAATGTGCTGAATAGAAAAAATTGAGACATGGCTCATTGTAAAGAACCCTCCATGGGGAATAAAATATGTTAATGATGATGCCATCGGTCACGTGGTTCGGCCGCCATCTTGGAAAAACGGCAAAAACTTTGCACCACTATATCTCCAAAAGTGCAGAATGGAAAAAATTGAGACATGGCTCATTGTAAAGAACTCTCCATGGGGAATAAAATATGTTAATGATGACGTCATCGGTCAGGTGGTTCGGCCGCCATCTTGGAAAAACCGAAAAACTTTGCACCTTCATATCTCCGAAAGTGCTGAACAGAAAATATTGAGACATGGCTCATTGTTAATAACTCTCCATGGGGAATAAAATATGTTAATGATGATGTCATATGTCACGTGGTCGGCCGCCATCTTGGAAAAACGGCAAAACTTTGCACCACGAAATCTCCAAAAGTGCTGAACAGAAAAAATTGAGACATGGCTCATGGTAAAGAACTCTCCATGGGGAATAAAATATGTTAATGATGATGTCATATGTCACGTGGTCGGCCGCCATCTTGGAAAAACGGCAAAAATTTGCACCACTATATCTCCAAAAGTGCTGAACAGAAAGAATTGAGACATGGCTCATTGTAAAGAACTCTCCATGGGGAATAAAATATGTTAATGATGACGTCATCGGTCACGTGGTTCGGTCGCCATATTTGTCCTAAATGGCCGATAAAAAAGTACATTCCGGCAAGTCCTCGGTCTCTGACCGATTTTTCATCTGTCTGTCTGTCTGTCTGTTTGCAGCACTGCGTCTACACCGTTGCACGGAGAATCGCCAAACTTTGCACACATATTGGTCTTGCCCTGGAATAGACTGTGCCCAATTGATGACGTCATCGGTGACGTGGTTCGGCCGCCATCTTGGAAAAACCGAAAAACTTTGCACCTCTATATCTCCGAAAGTACTGAACAGAAAAAATTGAGGCATGGCTCATTGTAAAGAACTCTCCATGGGGAATAAAATATGTAAATGATGACGTCATCAGTCACGTGGTTCGGGCGCTATCTTGGAAAAACGGCAAAACGTTGCGCCACTATATCTCCAAAAGTGCTGAACAGAAAAAATTGAGACATGGCTCATTGTAAAGAACTCTCCATGGGGAATAAAATATGTTAATGATGACGTCATATGTCACGTGGTCGGCCGCCATCTTGGAAAAACGGCAAAAATTTGCACCACTATATCTCCAAAAGTGCTGAACAGAAAAATTGAGACATGGCTCATTGTAAAGAACTCTCCATGGGGAATAAAATATGTTGATGACGTCATCAGTCACGTGGTCGGCCGCCATCTTGGAAAAACCGAAAAATTAGCACCTCCATATCTCCGAAAGTGCTGAATAGAAAAAATTGAGACATGGCTCATTGTAAAGAACTCTCCATGGGGAATAAAATATGTTAATGATGATGTCATCGGTCACGTGGTTCGGCCGCCATCTTGGAAAAACCGAAAAACTCTGCACCTCCACATCTCCAAAAGTCCTGAATAGAAAAAATTGAGGTATGGCTCATTGTAAAGAACTCTCCATGGGGAATAAAATATGTTAATGATGACGTCATCAGTCACGTGGTTCGGCCGCCATCTTGTAAAAACCGAAAATTTTTGCACCTCCATATCTCCAAAAGCACTTAATAGAAAAAATTGAGACATGGCTCATTGTAAAGAACTCTCCATGGGGAATAAAATATGTTAATGATGACGTCATATGTCACGTGGTCGGCCGCCATCTTGGAAAAACGGCAAAACTTTGCACCACTATATCTCCGAAAGTGCTGAACAGAAAAAATTGAGACATGGCTCATTGTAAAGAACTCTCCATGGGGAATAAAATATGTTAATGATGATGTCATCAGTCACGTGGTTCGGCCGCCATCTTGGAAAAACAGAAAAATTTTGCACCTCCATATCTCCGGAAGTGCTGAATAGAACAAATTGAGACATGGCTCATTGTAAAGAACTCTCCACGGGGAATAAAATATGTTAATGATGACATCATCGGTCACGTGGTTCGGCCGCCATATTTGTCCTAAATGGCCGATAATAAAGTAAATTCCGGCAAGTCCTCGGTCTCTGACCGATTTTTCATTACTTGCCGGAAAAATTTTTCCGGCAAGTATGTTGATCTGTTCGTTTGTCTGTTTGTCTGTTTGTCTGTTTGTCTGTCTGTTTGCAGCACTGCGTCTACACCGTTGCATGTAGAATCGCCAAACTTTGCACACATGTTGGTCTTGCCCTGGAATAGACTGTACCCAATTGATGACGTCATCGGTGACGTGGTTCGGCCGCCATCTTGGAAAAACCGAAAAACCTTGCACTTCTATATCTCCGAAAGTACTGAACAGAAAAAATTGAGACATGGCTCATTGTAAAGAACTCTCCATGGGGAATAAAATATGTTAATGATGACATCATCAGTCACGTGGTCGGCCGCCATCTTGGAAAAACGGCAAAACTTTGCACCACGAAATCTTCAAAAGTGCTGAACAGAAAAAATTGAGACATGGCTCATTGTAAAGAACTCTCCATGGGGAATAAAATATGTTAATGATGATGCCATCGGTCACGTATCTCTGAATGTGCTGAATAGAAAAAATTGAGACATGGCTCATTGTAAAGAACTCTCCATGGGGAATAAAATATGTTAATGATGATGCCATCGGTCACGTAGTCGGCCGCCATCTTGGAAAAACGGCAAAACTTTGCACCACTATATCTCCAAAAGTGCTGAACAGAAAAAATTGAGACATGGCTCATTGTAAAGAACTCTCCATGGGGAATAAAATATGTTAATGATGACGTCATCGGTCACCTGGTTCGACCGCCATCTTGGAAAAACCGAAAAACTTTGCACCACTATATCTCCAAAAGTGCTGAATAGAAAAAATTGAGACATGGCTCATTGTAAAGAACTCTCCATGGGGAATAAAATATGTTAATGATGATGCCATTGGTCACGTGGTTCGGCCGCCATCTTGGAAAATCCGAAAAACGTTGCACCTCTATCTCCAAAAGTGCTGAACAGAAAAAATTGAGACATGGCTCATTGTAAAGAACTCTCCGTGGGGAATAAAATATGTTAATGATGATGTCATCGGTCAGGTGGTTCAGCCGCCATATTTGTCCTAAATGGCCGATAAAAAAGTAAATTCCGGCAAGTCCTCGGTCTCTGACCGATTTTTCATTACTTGCCGGAAAAGATTCCGGCAAGTATGTTGATCTGTTCGTTTGTTTGTCTGTCTGTCTGTTTGTCTGTCTGTCTGTCTGTCTGTCTGTTTGCAGCACTGCGTCTACACCGTTGCACGTAGAATCGCCAAACTTTGCACACGTATTGGTCTTGCCCTGGAATAGACTGTGCCCAATTGATGACGTCATCGGTGACGTGGTTCGGCCGCCATCTTGGAAAAACCGAAAATCTTTGCACCTCTATATCTCCGAAAGTACTGAACAGAAAAAATTGAGACATGGCTCATTGTAAAGAACTCTCCATGGGGAATAAAATATGTTAATGATGACGTCATATGTCACGTGGTCGGCCGCCATCTTGGAAAAACGGCAAAACTTTGCACCACTATATCTCCAAAAGTGCTGAACAGAAAAAATTGAGACATGGCTCATTGTAAAGAACTCTCCATGGGGAATAAAATATGTTAATGATGACGTCATCAGTCACGTGGTCGCCCGCCATCTTGGAAAAACCGAAAAACCTAGCACCTCCATATCTCCGAAAGTGCTGAATAGAAAAAATTGAGACATGGCTCATTGTAAAGAACTCTCCATGGGGAATAAAATATGTTAATGATGACGTCATCAGTCACGTGGTTCGGCCGCCATCTTGGAAAAACCGAAAAAATTTGTACTTCTGTATCTCCAAAAGTGCTGAATAGAAAAAATTGAGACATGGCTCATTGTAAAGAACTCTCCATGGGGAATAAAATATGTTAATGATGACGTCATCAGTCACGTGTTTCGGCCGCCATCTTGGAAAAACAGAAAAATTTGCGCCTCCATATCTCCGAAAGTACTGAATAGAAATAATTGAGACATGGCTCATTGTAAAGAACTCTCCATGGGGAATCAAATATGTTAATGATGACATCATCAGTCACGTGGTTCGGCCGCCATCTTGGAAAAACCGAAAAACTTTGCAATGCCACATCTCCAAAAGTCCTGAATAGAAAAAATTGAGACATGGCTCATTGTAAACAACTCTCCACGGGGAATAAAATATGTTAATGATGACATCATCGGTCACGTGGTTCGGCCGCCATATTTGTCCTAAATGGCCGATAAAAAAGTAAATTCCGGCAAGTCCTCGGTCTCTGACCGATTTTTCATTACTTGCCGGAAAAAATTTTCCGGCAAGTATGTTGATCTGTTCGTTTGTTACTTGCCGGAAAAGATTCCGGCAAGTATGTTGATCTGTTCGTTTGTTTGTCTGTCTGTTTGTCTGTTTGTCTGTCTGTTTGTCTGTTTGCAGCACTACGTCTACACCATTGCACGTAGAATCGCCAAACTTTGCACACGTATTTGTCTTGCCCTCTAATATATTGTGCCCAAATGATGACGTCATCGGTCACGTGGTTCGGCCGCCATCTTGGAAAAACCGAAAAACGTTGCACCTCTATATCTCCAAAAGTAATGAACAGACAAAATCGAGACATGGCTCATTGTAAAGAACTCTCCATGGGGAATAAAATATGTTAATGATGACGTCATATGTCACGTGGTCGGCCGCCATCTTGGAAAAACGGCAAAAATTTGCACCACTATATCTCCAAAAGTGCTGAACAGAAAAAATTGAGACATGGCTCATTGTAAAGAACTCTCCATGGGGAATAAAATATGTTAATGATGACGTCATCAGTCACGTGGTCGGCCGCCATCTTGGAAAAACCGAAAAACTTAGTACCTCCATATCTCCGAAAGTGCTGAATAGAAAAAATTGAGACATGGCTCATTGTAAAGAACTCTCCATGGGGAACAAAATATGTTAATGATGATGTCATCGGTCACGTGGTTCGGCCGCCATCTTGGAAAAACCGAAAAACTCTGCACCTCCACATCTCCAAAAGTCCTGAATAGAAAAAATTGAGGTATGGCTCATTGTAAAGAACTCTCCATGGGGAATAAAATATGTTAATGATGACGTCATCGGTCACGTGGTTCGGCCGCCATATTTGTCCTAAATGGCCGATTAAAAAGTACATTCCGGCAAGTCCTCGGTCTCTGACCGATTTTTCATCTGTTTGTTACTTGCCGGAAAAGATTCCGGCAAGTATGTTGATCTGTTCGTTTGTTTGTCTGTTTGTCTGTCTGTTTGTCTGTCTGTCTGTCTGTCTGTCTGTTTGCAGCACTGCGTCTACACCGTTGCACGTAGAATCGCCAAACTTTGCACACATATTGGTCTTGCCCTGGAATAGACTGTGCCCAATTGATGACGTCATCGGTGACGTGGTTCGGCCGCCATCTTGGAAAAACCGAAAAACGTTGCACCTCTATATCTCCGAAAGTACTGAACAGAAAAAATTGAGACATGGCTCATTGTAAAGAACTCTCCATGCGGAATAAAATATGTAAATGATGACGTCATCAGTCACGTGGTTCGGTCGCCATCTTGGAAAAACGGCAAAACGTTGCGCCACGATATCTCCAAAAGTGCTGAACAGAAAAAATTGAGACATGGCTCATCTATCTATAATTCCAGTAATCTCTGTGTGTATGTGTGTGTGTATGTCTGTGTGTATGTCTGTGTGTATGTCTGTGTGTTTGTCTGTGACCGCTGTTTCTCGACAACCACGGGTCCGATATACTTGAAACTTGCCAGGTATATTGCTGGGGACCTGAGGATGTGCCTTTTCAAGGTTTCATATTAATCGGAGAAGTAGTTACCGAGCTATGGCGATTTAGCCGTTCGCCGTTCGCTTTGGCTTTGCGAATGGACCAAACCATTCATATGTAAATAGAGGGGGGGGGTTCTGTGGTCGTTGCGAATGGACCAAACCATTTCATGTAAATAGAGGGGGGGGGGGGGAGGTTCTGTGGTCGTTGCGAATGGACCAAACCATTCATATGTAAATAGAGGGGGGGGGGGGGGTTCTGTGGTCGTTGCGAATGGACCAAACCATTTCATGTAAATATAGGGGGGGGTTCTGTGGTCGTTACTGCCACGTGGTTTCAAAGTTTTTTTTTGTTGTTGTTGTTTGCACGCATGTTTTTTTGCACGCACGTACGGGCACCCACGTACGGGCACGTCCTAGTTGTAAAGAACTCTCCATGGGGAATAAAATATGTTAATGATGACGTCATATGTCACGTGGTCGGCCGCCATCTTGGAAAAACGGCAAAACTTTGCACCACTATATCGCCAAAAGTGCTGAACAGAAAAAATTGAGACATGGCTCATTGTAAAGAACTCCACATGGGGAATAAAATATGTTAATGATGACGTCATCAGTCACGTGGTCGGCCGCCATCTTGGAAAAACGGCAAAACTTTGCACTACGAAATCTCCAAAAGTGCTGAACAGAAAAAATTGAGACATGGCTCATTGTAAAAAACACTCCATGGGGAATAAAATATGTTAATGATGATGTCATATGTCACGTGGTCGGCCGCCATCTTGGAAAAAGGGCAAAAATTTGCACCACTATATCTCCAAAAGTGCTGAACAGAAAAAATTGAGACATGGCTCATTGTAAAGAACTCTCCATGGGGAATAAAATTTGTTAATGATGACGTCATATGTCACGTGGTTCGGCCGCCATCTTGGAAAAACCGAAATATTTTGCACCTCCATATCTCTGAATGTGCTAAATAGAAAAAATTGAGACATGGCTCATTGTAAAGAACCCTCCATGGGGAATAAAATATGTTAATGATGATGCCATCGGTCACGTGGTTCGGCCGCCATCTTGGAAAAACGGCAAAAACTTTGCACCACTATATCTCCAAAAGTGCAGAATGGAAAAAATTGAGACATGGCTCATTGTAAAGAACTCTCCATGGGGAATAAAATATGTTAATGATGACGTCATCGGTCAGGTGGTTCGGCCGCCATCTTGGAAAAACCGAAAAACTTTGCACCTTCATATCTCCGAAAGTGCTGAACAGAAAATATTGAGACATGGCTCATTGTTAATAACTCTCCATGGGGAATAAAATATGTTAATGATGATGTCATATGTCACGTGGTCGGCCGCCATCTTGGAAAAACGGCAAAACTTTGCACCACGAAATCTCCAAAAGTGCTGAACAGAAAAAATTGAGACATGGCTCATGGTAAAGAACTCTCCATGGGGAATAAAATATGTTAATGATGATGTCATATGTCACGTGGTCGGCCGCCATCTTGGAAAAACGGCAAAAATTTGCACCACTATATCTCCAAAAGTGCTGAACAGAAAGAATTGAGACATGGCTCATTGTAAAGAACTCTCCATGGGGAATAAAATATGTTAATGATGACGTCATCGGTCACGTGGTTCGGTCGCCATATTTGTCCTAAATGGCCGATAAAAAAGTACATTCCGGCAAGTCCTCGGTCTCTGACCGATTTTTCATCTGTCTGTCTGTCTGTCTGTTTGCAGCACTGCGTCTACACCGTTGCACGGAGAATCGCCAAACTTTGCACACATATTGGTCTTGACCTGGAATAGACTGTGCCCAATTGATGACGTCATCGGTGACGTGGTTCGGCCGCCATCTTGGAAAAACCGAAAAACTTTGCACCTCTATATCTCCGAAAGTACTGAACAGAAAAAATTGAGACATGGCTCATTGTAAAGAACTCTCCATGGGGAATAAAATATGTAAATGATGACGTCATCAGTCACGTGGTTCGGGCGCTATCTTGGAAAAACGGCAAAACGTTGCGCCACTATATCTCCAAAAGTGCTGAACAGAAAAAATTGAGACATGGCTCATTGTAAAGAACTCTCCATGGGGAATAAAATATGTTAATGATGACGTCATATGTCACGTGGTCGGCCGCCATCTTGGAAAAACGGCAAAAATTTGCACCACTATATCTCCAAAAGTGCTGAACAGAAAAATTGAGACATGGCTCATTGTAAAGAACTCTCCATGGGGAATAAAATATGTTGATGACGTCATCAGTCACGTGGTCGGCCGCCATCTTGGAAAAACCGAAAAATTAGCACCTCCATATCTCCGAAAGTGCTGAATAGAAAAAATTGAGACATGGCTCATTGTAAAGAACTCTCCATGGGGAATAAAATATGTTAATGATGATGTCATCGGTCACGTGGTTCGGCCGCCATCTTGGAAAAACCGAAAAACTCTGCACCTCCACATCTCCAAAAGTCCTGAATAGAAAAAATTGAGGTATGGCTCATTGTAAAGAACTCTCCATGGGGAATAAAATATGTTAATGATGACGTCATCAGTCACGTGGTTCGGCCGCCATCTTGTAAAAACCGAAAATTTTTGCACCTCCATATCTCCAAAAGCACTTAATAGAAAAAATTGAGACATGGCTCATTGTAAAGAACTCTCCATGGGGAATAAAATATGTTAATGATGACGTCATATGTCACGTGGTCGGCCGCCATCTTGGAAAAACGGCAAAACTTTGCACCACTATATCTCCGAAAGTGCTGAACAGAAAAAATTGAGACATGGCTCATTGTAAAGAACTCTCCATGGGGAATAAAATATGTTAATGATGATGTCATCAGTCACGTGGTTCGGCCGCCATCTTGGAAAAACAGAAAAATTTTGCACCTCCATATCTCCGGAAGTGCTGAATAGAACAAATTGAGACATGGCTCATTGTAAAGAACTCTCCACGGGGAATAAAATATGTTAATGATGACATCATCGGTCACGTGGTTCGGCCGCCATATTTGTCCTAAATGGCCGATAATAAAGTAAATTCCGGCAAGTCCTCGGTCTCTGACCGATTTTTCATTACTTGCCGGAAAAATTTTTCCGGCAAGTATGTTGATCTGTTCGTTTGTCTGTTTGTCTGTTTGTCTGTTTGTCTGTCTGTTTGCAGCACTGCGTCTACACCGTTGCATGTAGAATCGCCAAACTTTGCACACATGTTGGTCTTGCCCTGGAATAGACTGTACCCAATTGATGACGTCATCGGTGACGTAGTTCGGCCGCCATCTTGGAAAAACCGAAAAACCTTGCACTTCTATATCTCCGAAAGTACTGAACAGAAAAAATTGAGACATGGCTCATTGTAAAGAACTCTCCATGGGGAATAAAATATGTTAATGATGACATCATCAGTCACGTGGTCGGCCGCCATCTTTGAAAAACGGCAAAACTTTGCACCACGAAATCTTCAAAAGTGCTGAACAGAAAAAATTGAGACATGGCTCATTGTAAAGAACTCTCCATGGGGAATAAAATATGTTAATGATGATGCCATCGGTCACGTATCTCTGAATGTGCTGAATAGAAAAAATTGAGACATGGCTCATTGTAAAGAACTCTCCATGGGGAATAAAATATGTTAATGATGATGCCATCGGTCACGTAGTCGGCCGCCATCTTGGAAAAACGGCAAAACTTTGCACCACTATATCTCCAAAAGTGCTGAACAGAAAAAATTGAGACATGGCTCATTGTAAAGAACTCTCCATGGGGAATAAAATATGTTAATGATGACGTCATCGGTCACCTGGTTCGACCGCCATCTTGGAAAAACCGAAAAACTTTGCACCACTATATCTCCAAAAGTGCTGAATAGAAAAAATTGAGACATGGCTCATTGTAAAGAACTCTCCATGGGGAATAAAATATGTTAATGATGATGCCATTGGTCACGTGGTTCGGCCGCCATCTTGGAAAAACGGGAAAACTTTGCACCACTATATCTCCAAAAGTGCAGAATGGAAAAAATTGAGACATGGCTCATTGTAAAGAACTCTCCATGGGGAATAAAATATGTTAATGATGCTGTCATCTATCACGTGGTTCGGCCGCCATATTTGTTCTAAATGGCCGATAAAAAAGTACATTCCGGCAAGTCCTCGGTCTCTGACCGATTTTTCATCTGTTTGTCTGTCTGTCTGTCTGTCTGTCTGTTTGCAGCACTGCGTCTACACCGTTGCACGGAGAATCGCCAAACTTTGCACACATATTTGACTTGCCCTGGAATAGACTGTGCCCAATTTATGACGTCATCGGTCACGTGTTTCGGCCGCCATCTTTGAAAAACCGAAAAACTTTGCACCTCGATATCTCCGGAAGTGCTGAATAGAAAAAATTGAGACATGGCTCATTGTGAAGAACTCTCCATGGGGAATAAAATATGTTAATGATGATGTCATCAGTCACGTGGTTCGGCCGCCATCTTGGAAAAACCGAAAACATTTGCACCTCCATATCTCTGAAAGTGCTGAATAGAAAAAATTGAGACATGGCTCATTGTCAAGAACTCTCCATGTGGAATAAAATATGTTAATGATGACGTCACCGGTCACGTGGTTCGGCCGCCATCTTGGAAAAACCGAAAAAATTGCACCTCAACATCTCCACAAGTACTGAACAGAAAAAATTGAGACATGGCTCATTGTAAAGAACTCTCCATGGGGAATAAAATATGTTAATGCTGACGTCATATGTCACGTGGTCGGCCGCCATCTTGGAAAAACGGCAAAACTTTGCTCCACTATATCTCCAAAAGTACTGAACAGAAAAAATTGAGACATGGCTCATTGTAAAGAACACTCCATGGGGAATAAAACATGTTAATGATGACGTCATCGGTCACGTGGTTCGGCCGCCATCTTGGAAAAACCGAAAAACTTTGCTCCACTATATCTCCAAAAGTACTGAACAGAAAAAATTGAGACATGGCTCATTGTAAAGAACTCTCCATGCGGAATAAAATATGTTAATGATGATGTCATATGTCACATGGTTCGGTCGCCATCTTGGAAAAACGGCAAAACTTTGCACCGCAAAAACTCCAAAAGTGCTGAACAGAAAAAATTGAGACATGGCTCATTGTAAAGAACTCTCCATGGGGAATAAAATTTGTTAATGATGACGTCATATGTCACGTGGTTCGGCCGCCATCTTGGAAAAACCGAAAAATTTTGCACCTCCATATCTCTGAATGTGCTGAATAGAAAAAATTGAGACATGGCTCATTGTAAAGAACTCTCCATGGGGAATAAAATATGTTAATGATGATGCCATCGGTCACGTGGTTCGGCTGCCATCTTGGAAAAAACGGCAAAACTTTGCACCACCATATCTCCGAAAGTGCTGAATAGAAAAAATTGAGACATGGCTCATTGGAAAGAACTCTCCAGGGGGAATAAAATATGTTAATGATGACGTCATCAGTCACGTGGTTCTGCCGCCATCTTGGAAAATCCGAAAAGTTTTGCACCTCCATATCTCCGAAGGTGCTGAATAGAAAAAATTGAGACATGGCTCATTGTAAAGAACTCTCCATGGGGAATAAAATATGTTAATTATGACGTCATCGGTCACGTGGTTCAGCCGCCATATTTGTCCTAAATGGCCGATAAAAAAGTACATTCTGGCAAGTCCTCGGTCTCTGACCGATTTTTCATCTGTCTGTTTGTTACTTGCCGGAAAAGATTCCGGCAAGTATGTTGATCTGTTCGTTTGTTACTTGCCGGAAAAATTTTTCCGGCAAGTATGTTGATCTGTTCGTTACTTGCCGGAAATTTTTTTCCGGCAAGTATGTTGATCTGTTCGTTTGTCTGTTTGTCTGTCTGTCTGTTTGTCTGTTTGCAGCACTACGTCTACACCGTTGCACGTAGAATCACCAAACTTTGCACACGTATTTGTCTTGCCCTCTAATATACTGTGCCCAAATGATGACGTCATCGGTCACGTGGTTCGGCCGCCATCTTGGAAAAACCGAAAATTTTTGCACCTCGATATCTCAAAGTGCTGAACAGAAAAAATTGAGACATGGCTCATTGTAAAGAACTCTCCATGGGGAATAAATATGTTAATGATGACGTCATCGGTCACGTGGTTCGGCCGCCATCTTGGAAAAAACGAAAATTTTTGCACCTCCATATCTCCGAAAGTCCTGAACAGAAAAAATTGAGACATGGCTCATTGTAAAGAACTCTCCATGGGGAATAAAATATGTTAATGATGACGTCATCAGTCACGTGGTTCGGCCGCCATCTTGGATAAACCGAAAATTTTTGCACCTCCATATCTCCGAAAGTCCTGAACAGAAAAAAGTGAGACATGGCTCATTGTAAAGAACTCTCCATGGGGAATAAAATATGTTAATGATGACGTCATCAGTCACGTGGTCGGCCGCCATCTTGGAAAAACGGCAAAACTTTGCACCACGATATCTCCAAAAGTGCTGAACAGAAAAAATTGAGACATGGCTCATTGTAAAGAACGCTCCATGGGGAATAAAATATGTTAATGATGACGTCATATGTCACGTGGTCGGCCGCCATCTTGGAAAAACGGCAAAACTTTACACCTCCATATCTCCGAAAGTGCTGAACAGAAAAAATTGAGACATGGCTCATTGTAAAGAACTCTCCATGGGGAATAAAATATGTTAATGATGATGTCATCGGTCACGTGGTTCGGCCGCCATATTTGTCCTAAATGGCCGATAAAAAAGTACATTCCGGCAAGTCCTCGGTCTCTGACCGATTTTTCATTACTTGCCGGAAAAAATTTTCCGGCAAGTATGTTGATCTGTTCGTTTGTCTGTCTGTCTGTCTGTCTGTCTGTCTGTCTGTCTGTTTGTCTGTTTGTCTGTTTGCAGCACTGCGTCTACACCGTTGCACGTAGAATCGCCAAACTTTGCACACATATGGGTCTTGCCCTGGAATAGACTGTGCCCAATTGATGACGTCATCGGTGACGTGGTTCGGCCGCCATCTTGGAAAAACCGAAAAACTTTGCACCTCTATATCTCCGAAAGTACTGAACAGAAAAAATTGAGACATGGCTCATTGTAAAGAACTCTCCATGGGGAATAAAATATGTAAATGATGATGTCATCAGTCACGTGGTTCGGTCGCCATCTTGGAAAAACGGCAAAACGTTGCGCCACTATATCTCCAAAAGTGCTGAACAGAAAAAATTGAGACATGGCTCATTGTAAAGAACTCTCCATGGGGAATAAAATATGTTAATGATGACGTCATATGTCACGTGGTCGGCCGCCATCTTGGAAAAACCGAAAAATTTAGCACCTCCATATCTCCGAAAGTGCTGAATAGAAAAAATTGAGACATGGCTCATTGTAAAGAACTCTCCATGGGGAATAAAATATGTTAATGATGATGTCATTGGTCACGTGGATCGGCCGCCATCTTGGAAAAACCGAAAACCTCTGCACCTCCACATCTCCAAAAGTGCTGAATAGAAAAAATTGAGACATGGCTCATTGTAAAGAACTCTCCATGGGGAATAAAATATGTTAATGATGACGTCATCGGTCACGTGGTTCGGCCGCCATATTTGTCCTAAATGGCCGATAAAAAACTACATTCCGGCAAGTCCTCGGTCTCTGACCGATTTTTCATTTGTCTGTCTGTCTGTTTGTCTGTCTGTTTGTCTGTCTGTTTGTCTGTTTGCAGCACTGCGTCTACACCGTTGCACGGAGAATCGCCAAACTTTGCACACATAATGGTCTTGCCCTCTAATATACTGTGCCTCAATGATGACGTCATCAGTGACGTGGTTCGGCCGCCATCTTGGATAAACCGAATAAATTTGCACCTCTATATCTCCGAAAGTACTGAACAGAAAAAATTGAGACATGGCTCATTGTAAAGAACTCTCCATGGGGAATAAAATATGTTAATGATGACGTCATATGTCACGTGGTCGGCCGCCATCTTGGAAAAACGGCAAAAATTTGCACCACTATATCTCCAAAAGTGCTGAACAGAAAAAATTGAGACATGGCTCATTGTAAAGAACTCTCCATGGGGAATAAAATATGTAAATGATGACGTCATCAGTCACGTGGTTCGGTCGCCATCTTGGAAAAACGGCAAATCGTTGCGCCACTATATCTCCAAAAGTGCTGAACAGAAAAAATTGAGACATGGCTCATTGGAAAGAACTCTCCATGGGGAATAAAATATGTTAATGATGACGTCATATGTCACGTGGTCGGCCGCCATCTTGGAAAAACGGCAAAACTTTGCACCACTATATCTCCAAAAGTGCTGAACAGAATAATTGAGACATGGCTCATTGTAAAGAACTCTCCATGGGGAATAAAATATGTTAATGATGACGTCATCAGTCACGTGGTCGGCCGCCATCTTGGAAAAACGGCAAAACTTTGCACCACAAAATCTCCAAAAGTGCTGAACAGAAAAAATTGAGACATGGCTCATTGTAAAGAACTCTCCATGGGGAATAAAATATGTTAATGATGACGCCATCGGTCACGTGGTTCGGCCGCCATCTTGGAAAAATGGGAAAACTTTGCACCTCAACATCTCCGAAAGTGCTGAAATGAAAAAATTGAGACATGGCTCATTGTAAAGAACTCTCCATGGGGAATAAAATATGTTAATGATGACGTCATATGTCACGTGGTCGGCCGCCATCTTGGAAAAACGGCAAAACTTTGTTCCACTGTATCTCCAAAAGTGCTGAACAGATAAAATTGAGACATGGCTCATTGTAAAGAACTCTCCATGGGGAATAAAACATGTTAATGATGACGTCATCGGTCAAGTGCTTCTGCCGCCATATTTGTCTTAAATGGCCGATAAAAGAGTACATTCCGGCAAGTCCTCGGTCTCTGACCGATTTTTCATTTGTCTGTCTGTCTGTTTGTCTGTCTGTTTGTCTGTCTGTTTGTCTGTTTGCAGCACTGCGTCTACACCGTTGCACGTAGAATCGCCAAACTTTGCACACATATTGTTCTTGCCCTGGAATAGACTGTGCCCAATTGATGACGTCATCGGTGACGTGGTTCGGCCGCCATCTTGGAAAAACCGAAAAACTTTGCACCTCTATATCTCCGAAAGTACTGAACAGAAACAATTGAGACATGGCTCATTGTAAAGAACTCTCCATGGGGAATAAAATATGTTAATGATGATGTCATATGTCACGTGGTCGGCCGCCATCTTGGAAAAACGGCAAAACTTTGCACCACTATATTTCCAAAAGTGCTGAACAGAAAAAATTGAGACATGGCTCATTGTAAAGAACTCTCCATGGGGAATAAAATATGTAAATGATGACGTCATCAGTCACGTGGTTCGGTCGCCATCTTTGAAAAACGGCAAAACGTTGCGCCACTATATCTCCAAAAGTGCTGAACAGAAAAAATTGAGACATGGCTCATTGTAAAGAACTCTCCATGGGGAATAAAATATGTTAATGATGACGTCATATGTCACGTGGTCGGCCGCCATTTTGGAAAAACGGCAAAACTTTGCACCACTATATCTCCAAAAGTGCTGAACAGAAAAAATTGAGACATGGCTCATTGTAAAGAACTCTCCATGGGGAATAAAATATGTTAATGATGACGTCATCAGTCACGTGGTCGGCCGCCATCTTGGAAAAACGGCAAAAATTTGCACCACTATATCTCCAAAAGTGCTGAACAGAAAAAATTGAGACATGGCTCATTGTAAAGAACTCTCCATGGGGAATAAAATATGTTAATGATGATGTCATATGTCACGTGGTCGGCCGCCATCTTGGAAAAACGGCAAAACTTTGCACCACTATATCTCCAAAAGTGCTGAACCGAAAAAATTGAGACATGGCTCATTGTAAAGAACTCTCCATGGGGAATAAAATATGTAAATGATGACGTCATCAGTCACGTGGTTCGGTCGCCATCTTGGAAAAACGGCAAAACGTTGCGCCACTATATCTCCAAAAGTGCTGAACAGAAAGAATTGAGACATGGCTCATTGTAAAGAACTCTCCATGGGGAATAAAATATGTTAATGATGACGTCATATGTCACGTGGTCGGCCGCCATCTTGGAAAAACGGCAAAACTTTGCACCACTATATCTCCAAAAGTGCTGAACAGAAAAAATTGAGACATGGCTCATTGTAAAGAACTCCATGGGGAATAAAATATGTTAATGATGATGTCATCAGTCACGTGGTCGGCCGCCATCTTGGAAAAACCGAAAAACCTAGCACCTCCATATCTCCGAAAGTGCTGAATATAAATAATTGAGACATGGCTCATTGTAAAGAACTCTCCATGGGGAATAAAATATGTTAATGATGATGTTATCGGTCACGTGGTTCGGCCGCCATCTTGGAAAAACCGAAAAACTCTGCACCTCCACATCTCCAAAAGTCCAGAATAGAAAAAATTGAGGCATGGCTCATTGTAAAGAACTCTCCATGGGGAATAAAATATGTTAATGATGACGTCATCAGTCACGTGGTTCGGCAGCCATATTTGTCCTAAATGGCTGATAAAAAAGTACATTCCGGCAAGTCCTCGGTCTCTGACCGATTTTTCATTTGTTACTTGCCGGAAAAATTTTCCGGCAAGTATGTTGATCTGTTCGTTTGTTTGTCTGTCTGTCTGTTTGTCTGTCTGTTTGTCTGTCTGTTTGTCTGTTTGCAGCACTGCGTCTACACCGTTGCACGGAGAATCGCCAAACTTTGCACACATAATGGTCTTGCCCTCTAATATACTGTGCCTCAATGATGACGTCATCAGTGACGTGGTTCGGCCGCCATCTTGGAAAAACCGAATAAATTTGCACCTCTATATCTCCGAAAGTACTGAACAGAAAAAATTGAGACATGGCTCATTGTAAAGAACTCTCCATGGGGAATAAAATATGTTAATGATGACGTCATATGTCACGTGGTCGGCCGCCATCTTGGAAAAACGGCAAAACTTTGCACCACTATATCTCCAAAAGTGCTGAACAGAAAAAATTGAGACATGGCTCATTGTAAAGAACTCTCCATGGGGAATAAAATATGTTAATGATGACGTCATCAGTCACGTGGTCGGCCGCCATCTTGGAAAAACGGCAAAACTTTGCACCACAAAATCTCCAAAAGTGCTGAACAGAAAAAATTGAGACATGGCTCATTGTAAAGAACTCTCCATGGGGAATAAAATATGTTAATGATGACGCCATCGGTCACGTGGTTCGGCCGCCATCTTGGAAAAATGGGAAAACTTTGCACCACTATATCTCCAAAAGTGCAGAATGGAAAAAATTGAGACATGGCTCATTGTAAAGAACTCTCAATGGGGAATAAAATATGTTAATGATGACGTCATATGTCACGTGGTTCGGCCGCCATCTTGGAAAAACCGAAAAATTGTGCACCTCCATATCTCTGAAAGTGCTGAATAGAAAAAATTGAGACATGGCTCATTGTAAAGAACTCTCCATGGGGAATAAAATATGTTAATGATGACATCATAGGTCACGTGGTTCGGCTGCCATCTTGGAAAAACCGAAAAACGTAGCACCTCCATATCTCCAAAAGTGCTGAATAGAAAAAGTTGAGACATGGCTCTTTGTGAAGAACTCTCCATGGGGAATAATATATGTTAATGATGACGTCATCTATCACGTGGTTCGGACGCCATATTTGTCTTAAATGGCCGATAAAAGAGTACATTCCGGCAAGTCCTCGGTCTCTGACCGATTTTTTGTCTGTCTGTCTGTTTGTCTGTCTGTTTGTCTGTCTGTTTGTCTGTTTGCAGCACTGCGTCTACACCGTTGCACGGAGAATCGCCAAACTTTGCACACATAATGGTCTTGCCCTCTAATATACTGTGCCTCAATGATGACGTCATCGGTGACGTGGTTCGGCCGCCATCTTGGAAAAACCGAATAAATTTGCACCTCTATATCTCCGAAAGTACTGAACAGAAAAAATTGAGACATGGCTCATTGTAAAGAACTCTCCATGGGGAATAAAATATGTTAATGATGACGTCATATGTCACGTGGTCGGCCGCCATCTTGGAAAAACGGCAAAAATTTGCACCACTATATCTCCAAAAGTGCTGAACAGAAAAAATTGAGACATGGCTCATTGTAAAGAACTCTCCATGGGGAATAAAATATGTTAATGATGACGTCATCAGTCACGTGGTCGGCCGCCATCTTGGAAAAACCGAAAAACTTAGCACCTCCATATCTCCGAAAGTGCTGAATAGAAAAAATTGAGACATGGCTCATTGTAAAGAACTCTCCATGGGGAACAAAATATGTTAATGATGATGTCATCGGTCACGTGGTTCGGCCGCCATCTTGGAAAAACCGAAAAACTCTGCACCTCCACATCTCCAAAAGTCCTGAATAGAAAAAATTGAGGTATGGCTCATTGTAAAGAACTCTCCATGGGGAATAAAATATGTTAATGATGACGTCATCGGTCACGTGGTTCGGCCGCCCTATTTGTCCTAAATGGCCGATAAAAAAGTACATTCCGGCAAGTCCTCGGTCTCTGACCGATTTTTCATCTGTTTGTCTGTTTGTTACTTGCCGGAAAATTTTTTCCGGCAAGTATGTTGAGCTGTTCGTTTGTCTGTTTGTCTGTTTGTCTGTTTGTTACTTGCCGGAAAAATTTTTCCGGCAAGTATGTTGATCTGTTCGTTTGTTTGTCTGTTTGTCTGTCTGTCTGTTTGTCTGTTTGTCTGTCTGTTTGCAGCACTGCGTCTACACCGTTGCACGGAGAATCGCCAAACTTTGCACACATATTGGTCTTGCCCTGGAATAGACTGTGCCCAATTGATGACGTCATCGGTGACGTGGTTCGGCCGCCATCTTGGAAAAACCGAAAAACTTTGCACCTCTATATCTCCGAAAGTACTGAACAGAAAAAATGGAGACATGGCTCATTGTAAAGAACTCTCCATGGGGAATAAAATATGTTAATGATGACGTCATATGTCACGTGGTCGGCCGCCATCTTGGAAAAACGGCAAAAATTTGCACCACTATATCTCCAAAAGTGCTGAACAGAAAAAATTGAGACATGGCTCATTGTAAAGAACTCTCCATGGGGAATAAAATATGTTAACGATGACGTCATATGTCACGTGGTCGGCCGCCATCTTGGAAAAACGGCAAAAATTTGCACCACTATATCTCCAAAAGTGCTGAACAGAAAAAATTGAGACATGGCTCATTGTAAAGAACTCTCCATGGGGAATAAAATATGTTAATGATGACGTCATCAGTCACGTGGTCGGCCGCCATCTTGGAAAAACGGCAAAACTTTGCACCACGATATCTCCAAAAGTGCTGAACAGAAAAAATTGAGACATGGCTCATTGTAAAGAACGCTCCATGGGGAATAAAATATGTTAATGATGACGTCATCAGTCGCGTGGTCGGCCGCCATCTTGGAAAAACCGAAAAACCTAGCACCTCCATATCTCCGAAAGTGCTGAATAGAAAAAATTGAGACATGGCTCATTGTCAAGAACTCTCCATGTGGAATAAAATATGTTAATGATGACGTCATCGGTCACGTGGTGCGGCCGCCATCTTGGAAAAACGGGAAAAAAAATCACCTCCATATCTCCGAAAGTGCTGAATAGAAAAAATTGAGACATGGCTCATTGGAAAGAACTCTCCAGGGGGAATAAAATATGTTAATGATGACGTCATCGGTCACGTGGTTCGGCCGCCATCTTGGAAAATCCGAAAAACGTTGCACCTCTATCTCCAAAAGTGCTGAACAGAAAAAATTGAGACATGGCTCATTGGAAAGAACTCTCCAGGGGGAATAAAATATGTTAATGATGATGTCATCGGTCAGGTGGTTCAGCCGCCATATTTGTCCTAAATGGCCGATAAAAAAGTAAATTCCGGCAAGTCCTCGGTCTCTGACCGATTTTTCATCTGTTTGTCTGTTTGTCTGTTTGCAGCACTGCGTCTACACCGTTGCACGGAGAATCGCCAAACTTTGCACACATATTGGTCTTGCCCTGGAATAGACTGTGCCCAATTGATGACGTCATCGGTGACGTGGTTCGGCCGCCATCTTGGAAAAACCGAAAAACTTGGCACCTCTATATCTCCGAAAGTACTGTACAGAAAAAATTGAGACATGGCTCATTGTAAAGAACTCTCCATGGGGAATAAAATATGTTACTGATGACGTCATATGTCACGTGGTTCTGCCGCCATCTTGGAAAATCCGAAAAACTTTGCACCTCCATATCTCCGAAGGTGCTGAACAGAAAAAATTGAGACATGGCTCATTGGAAAGAACTCTCCATGGGGAATAAAATATGTTAATGATGACGTCATCGGTCACGTGGTTCGGCCGCCATCTTGGAAAATCCGAAAAACGTTGCACCTCTATCTCCAAAAGTGCTGAACAGAAAAAATTGAGACATGGCTCATTGTAAAGAACTCTCCGTGGGGAATAAAATATGTTGATGATGACGTCATCGGTCAGGTGGTTCAGCCGCCATATTTGTCCTAAATGGCCGATAAAAAAGTAAATTCCGGCAAGTCCTCGGTCTCTGATCTGTTTGTCTGTCTGTTTGTCTGTTTGCAGCACTGCGTCTACACCGTTGCACGGAGAATCGCCAAACTTTGCACACATAATGGTCTTGCCCTCTAATATACTGTGCCTCAATGATGACGTCATCGGTGACGTGGTTCGGCCGCCATCTTGGAAAAACCGAATAAATTTGCACCTCTATATCTCCGAAAGTACTGAACAGAAAAAATTGAGACATGGCTCATTGTAAAGAACTCTCCATGGGGAATAAAATATGTTAATGATGACGTCATATGTCACGTGGTCGGCCGCCATCTTGGAAAAACGGCAAAAATTTGCACCACTATATCTCCAAAAGTGCTGAACAGAAAAAATTGAGACATGGCTCATTGTAAAGAACTCTCCATGGGGCATAAAATATGTTAATGATGACGTCATCAGTCACGTGGTCGGCCGCCATCTTGGAAAAACCGAAAAACTTAGCACCTCCATATCTCCGAAAGTGCTGAATAGAAAAAATTGAGACATGGCTCATTGTAAAGAACTCTCCATGGGGAACAAAATATGTTAATGATGATGTCATCGGTCACGTGGTTCGGCCGCCATCTTGGAAAAACCGAAAAACTCTGCACCTCCACATCTCCAAAAGTCCTGAATAGAAAAAATGGAGGTATGGCTCATTGTAAAGAACTCTCCATGGGGAATAAAATATGTTAATTATGACGTCATCGGTCACGTGGTTCGGCCGCCCTATTTGTCCTAAATGGCCGATAAAAAAGTACATTCCGGCAAGTCCTCGGTCTCTGACCGATTTTTCATCTGTCTGTTTGTCTGTTTGTCTGTCTGTTTGCAGCACTGCGTCTACACCGTTGCACGTAGAATCGCCAAACTTTGCACACATATTGGTCTTGCCCAGGAATAGACTGTGCCCAATTGATGACGTCATCGGTCACGTGGTTCGGCCGCCATCTTGGAAAAACCGAAAAACTTTGCACCTCTATATCTCAAAGTACTGAACAGAAAAAATTGAGACATGGCTCATTGCAAAGAACTCCATGGGGAATAAAATATGTTAATGATGACGTCATCGGTCACGTGGTTCGGCCGCCATCTTGGAAAAAACGAAAAACTTTGCACCTCCATATCTCCAAAAGTGCTGAACAGAAAAAATTGAGACATGGCTCATTGTAAAGAACTCTCCATGGGGAATAAAATATGTTAATGATGATGTCATCAGTCACGTGGTTCGGCCGCCATCTTGGAAAAACAGAAAAATTTTGCACCTCCATATCTCCGGAAGTGCTGAATAGAACAAATTGAGACATGGCTCATTGTAAAGAACTCTCCACGGGGAATAAAATATGTTAATGATGACATCATCGGTCACGTGGTTCGGCCGCCATATTTGTCCTAAATGGCCGATAATAAAGTAAATTCCGGCAAGTCCTCGGTCTCTGACCGATTTTTCATCTGTTTGTCTGTCTGTCTGTCTGTCTGTCTGTTTGCAGCACTGCGTCTACACCGTTGCACGGAGAATCGCCAAACTTTGCACACATATTTGTCTTGCCCTGGAATAGACTGTGCCCAATTTATGACGTCATCGGTCACGTGTTTCGGCCGCCATCTTTGAAAAACCGAAAAACTTTGCACCTCGATATCTCCGGAAGTGCTGAATAGAAAAAATTGAGACATGGCTCATTGTGAAGAACTCTCCATGGGGAATAAAATATGTTAATGATGATGTCATCAGTCACGTGGTTCGGCCGCCATCTTGGAAAAACCGAAAACATTTGCACCTCCATATCTCTGAAAGTGCTGAATAGAAAAAATTGAGACATGGCTCATTGTCAAGAACTCTCCATGTGGAATAAAATATGTTAATGATGACGTCACCGGTCACGTGGTTCGGCCGCCATCTTGGAAAAACCGAAAAAATTGCACCTCAACATCTCCACAAGTACTGAACAGAAAAAATTGAGACATGGCTCATTGTAAAGAACTCTCCATGGGGAATAAAATATGTTAATGCTGACGTCATATGTCACGTGGTCGGCCGCCATCTTGGAAAAACGGCAAAACTTTGCTCCACTATATCTCCAAAAGTACTGAACAGAAAAAATTGAGACATGGCTCATTGTAAAGAACACTCCATGGGGAATAAAACATGTTAATGATGACGTCATCGGTCACGTGGTTCGGCCGCCATCTTGGAAAAACCGAAAAACTTTGCTCCACTATATCTCCAAAAGTACTGAACAGAAAAAATTGAGACATGGCTCATTGTAAAGAACTCTCCATGCGGAATAAAATATGTTAATGATGATGTCATATGTCACATGGTTCGGTCGCCATCTTGGAAAAACGGCAAAACTTTGCACCGCAAAAACTCCAAAAGTGCTGAGCAGAAAAAATTGAGACATGGCTCATTGTAAAGAACTCTCCATGGGGAATAAAATTTGTTAACGATGACGTCATATGTCACGTGGTTCGGCCGCCATCTTGGAAAAACCGAAAAATTTTGCACCTCCATATCTCTGAATGTGCTGAATAGAAAAAATTGAGACATGGCTCATTGTAAAGAACTCTCCATGGGGAATAAAATATGTTAATGATGATGCCATCGGTCACGTGGTTCGGCTGCCATCTTGGAAAAAACGGCAAAACTTTGCACCACCATATCTCCGAAAGTGCTGAATAGAAAAAATTGAGACATGGCTCATTGGAAAGAACTCTCCAGGGGGAATAAAATATGTTAATGATGACGTCATCAGTCACGTGGTTCTGCCGCCATCTTGGAAAATCCGAAAAGTTTTGCACCTCCATATCTCCGAAGGTGCTGAATAGAAAAAATTGAGACATGGCTCATTGTAAAGAACTCTCCATGGGGAATAAAATATGTTAATTATGACGTCATCGGTCACGTGGTTCAGCCGCCATATTTGTCCTAAATGGCCGATAAAAAAGTACATTCCGGCAAGTCCTCGGTCTCTGACCGATTTTTCATCTGTCTGTTTGTCTGTCTGTTTGTCTGTTTGTCTGTTTGCAGCACTGCGTCTACACCGTTGCACGTAGAATCGCCAAACTTTGCACACATATTGGTCTTGCCCTGGAATAGACTGTGCCCAATTGATGACGTCATCGGTGACGTGGTTCGGCCGCCATCTTGGAAAAACCGAAAAATTTTGCACTTCTATATCTCCGAAAGTACTGAACAGAAAAAATTGAGACATGGCTCATTGTAAAGAACTCTCCATGGGGAATAAAATATGTTAATGATGACATCATCAGTCACGTGGTCGGCCGCCATCTTGGAAAAACGGCAAAACTTTGCACCACGAAATCTCCAAAAGTGCTGAACAGAAAAAATTGAGACATGGCTCATTGTAAAGAACTCTCCATGCGGAATAAAATATGTTAATGATGATGTCATATGTCACGTGTTCGGCCGCCATCTTGGAAAAACGGCAAAACTTTGCACCGCTATATCTCCAAAAGTGCTGAACAGAAAAAATTGAGACATGGCTCATTGTAAAGAACTCTCCATGGGTAATAAAATATGTTAATGATGACGTCATAGGTCACGTGGTTCGGCCGCCATCTTGGAAAAACCGAAAAACTTTACACCTCCATATCTCCGAAAGTGCTGAATAGAAAGAATTGCGACATGGCTCATTGGAAAGAACTCTCCATGGGAAATAAAATATGTTAATGAAGACATCATAGGTCACGTGGTTCAGCCGCCATCTCGGAAAAACTAGCACCTCCATACCTCCGAAAGTGCTGAATAGAAAAAATTGAGACATGGCTCATTTTAAAGAACTCTCCATGGGGAATGAAATATGTTAATGATGACGTCATCGGTCACGTGGTTCGGCCGCCATCTTGGAAAAACCGAAAAACTTTGCACCTCCACATCTCCAAACGTCCTGAATAGAAAAAATTGAGACATGGCTCATTGTAAAGAACTCTCCATGGGGAATAAAATATGTTAATGATGACGTCATCGGTCACGTGGTTCAGCCGCCATATTTGTCCTAAATGGCCGATAAAAAAGTAAATTCCGGCAAGTCCTCGGTCTCTGACCGATTTTTCATCTGTCTGTTTGTTACTTGCCGGAAAAGATTCCGGCAAGTATGTTGATCTGTTCGTTTGTTTGTTACTTGCCGGAAAGGATTCCGGCAAGTATGTTGATCTGTTCGTTTGTTTGTCTGTCTGTTTGTCTGTCTGTTTGTCTGTCTGTTTGCAGCACTGCGTCTACACCGTTGCACGGAGAATCGCCAAACTTTGCACACATATTGGTCTTGCCCTGGAATAGACTGTGCCCAATTGATGACGTCATCGGTGACGTGGTTCGGCCGCCATCTTGGAAAAACCGAAAAACTTTGCACTTCTATATCTCCGAAAGTACTGAACAGAAAAAATTGAGACATGGCTCATTGTAAAGAACTCTCCATGGGGAATAAAATATGTTAATGATGACATCATCAGTCACGTGGTCGGCCGCCATCTTGGAAAAACGGCAAAACTTTGCACCACGAAATCTCCAAAAGTGCTGAACAGAAAAAATTGAGACATGGCTCATTGTAAAGAACTCTCCATGGGGAATAGAAGATGTTAATGATGACGTCATCAGTCACGTGGTCGGCCGCCATCTTGGAAAAACGGCAAAACTTTGCACCTCCATATCTCTGAAAGTACTGAATAGAAAAAATTGAGACATGGCTCATTGTAAAGAACTCTCCATGGGGAATAAAATATGTTAATGATGACGTCATATGTCATGTGGTCGGCCGCCATCTTGGAAAAACGGCAAAACTTTGCACCACTATATCTCCAAAAGTGCTGAACAGAAAAAATTGAAACATGGCTCATTGTAAAGAACTCTCCATGGGGAATAAAATATGTTAATGATGACGTCATATGTCACGTGGTTCGGCCGCCATCTTGGAAAAACCGAAAAATTTTGCACCTCCATATATCTGAAAGTGCTGAATATAAAAAATTGAGACATGGTTCATTGTAAAGAACTCTCCATGGGGAATAAAATATGTTAATGATATCAGAGGTCACGTGGTTCGGCCGCCATCTTGGAAAAACCGAAAAACGTAGCACCTCCATATCTCCAAAAGTGCTGAATAGAAAAAGTTGAGACATGGCTCTTTGTAAAGAACTCTCCATGGGGAATAATATATGTTAATGATGACGTCATCTATCACGTGGTTCGGCCGCCATATTTGTCCTAAATGGCCGATAAAAAAGTACATTCCGGCAAGTCCTCGGTCTCTGACCGATTTTCTGTTTGTCTGTCTGTCTGTCTGTCTGTTTGTCTGTCTGTTTGCAGCACTGCGTCTACACCGTTGCACGTAGAATCGCCAAACTTTGCACAAATATTGGTCTTGCCCTGGAATAGACTGTGCCCAATTGATGACGTCATCGGTGACGTGGTTCGGCCGCCATCTTGGAAAAACCGAAAATCTTTGCACCTCTATATCTCCGAAAGTACCGAACAGAAAAAATTGAGACATGGCTCATTGTAAAGAACTCTCCATGGGGAATAAAATATGTTAATGATGACGTCATAGGTCACGTGGTTCGGCCGCCATCTTGGAAAAACCGAAAAACGTTGCGCCACTATATCTCCAAAAGTGCTGAACAGAAAAAATTGAGACATGGCTCATTGTAAAGAACTCTCCATGTGGAATAAAATATGTTAATGATGACGTCATAGGTCGCGTGGTTCGGCCGCAATCTTGGAAAAACCGAAAAACTTTGCACCTCCATATCTCTGAAAGTGCTGAATAGACAAAATTGAGACATGGCTCATTGTAAAGAACTCTCCATGGGGAATAAATTATGTTCATGATGACGTCATCGGTCACGTGGTTCAGCCGCCATCTTGGAAAAACTGAAAAGCGTTGCACCTCCACATCTCCGAAAGTGCTGAATAGAAAAAATTGAGACATGGCTCATTGTCAAGAACTCTCCATGTGGAATAAAATATGTTAATGATGACGTCATCGGTCACGTGGTTCGGCCGCCATCTTGGAAAAACCGAAAACTTTGCACCTCAACATCTCCGAAAGTGCTGAAATGAAAAAATTGAGACATGGCTCATTGTAAAGAACTCTCCATGGGGAATAAAATATGTTAATGATGACGTCATATGTCACGTGGTCGGCCGCCATCTTGGAAAATGGCAAAACTTTGCACCACTATATCTCCAAAAGTGCTGAACAGAAAAAATTGAGCTCATTGTAAAGAACTCTCCATGGGGAATAAAATATGTTAATGATGACGTCATCGGTCACGTGGTTCGGCCGCCATATTTGTCCTCAATGGCCAATAAAAAAGTACATTCCGGCAAGTCCTCGGTCTCTGACCGATTTTTCATCTGTTTGTTACTTGCCGGAAAAGATTCCGGCAAGTATGTTGATCTGTTCGTTTGTTTGTCTGTTTGTCTGTTTGTCTGTTTGCAGCACTACGTCTACACCGTTGCACGTAGAATCGCCAAACTTGGCACACATATTGGTCTTGCCCTCTAATATACTGTGCCCAAATGATGACGTCATCAGTCACGTGGTTCGGCCGCCATCTTGGAAAAACCGAAAAATTTTGCACCTCGATATCTCAAAGTGCTGAACAGAAAAAATTGAGCCATGGCTCATTGTAAAGAACTCTCCATTGGGAATAAAACATGTTAATGATGACGTCATAGGTCACGTGGTTCGGCCGCCATCTTGGAAAAACGGCAAAACTTTGCACCACTATTACTCCAAAAGTGCTGAACAGAAAAAATTGAGACATGGCTCATTGTAAAGAACTCTCCATGGGGAATAAAATATGTTAATGATGACGTCATATGTCACGTGGTTCGGCCGCCATCTTGGAAAAACCGGAAAACGTTACACCTCCATATCTCCGAAAGTCCTGAATAGAAAAACTTGGGACGTGGCTCAATGTAAAGAACTCTCCATGGGGAATAAAATATGTTAATGATGACGTCATCAGTCACGTGGTTCGGCCGCCATATTTGTCCTAAATGGCCAATAAAAAAGTACATTCCAGCAAGTCCTCGGTCTCTGACCGATTTTTCATTACTTGCCGGAAAAGATTCCGGCAAGTATGTTGATCTGTTCGTTTGTCTGTTTGTTACTTGCTGGAAAAGATTCCGGCAAGTATGTTGATCTGTTCGTTTGTTACTTGCCGGAAAAATTTTCCGGCAAGTATGTTGATCTGTTCGTTTGTTACTTGCCGGAAAAATTTTTCCGGCAAGTATGTTGAACTGTTCGTTTGTCTGTTTGTCTGTCTGTCTGTCTGTTTGTCTGTCTGTTTGCAGCACTGCGTCTACACCGTTGCACGTAGAATCGCCAAACTTTGCACACATATTGGTCTTGCCCTGGAATAGACTGTGCCCAATTGATGACGTCATCGGTGACGTGGTTCGGCCGCCATCTTGGAAAAACCGAAAAAAATTTGCACCTCTATATCTCCGAAAGTACTGAACAGAAAAAATTGAGACATGGCTCATTGTAAAGAACTCTCCATGGGGAATAAAATATGTTAATGATGACGTCATATGTCACGTGGTCGGCCGCCATCTTGGAAAAACGGCAAAATTTTGCACCACTATATCTCCAAAAGTGCTGAACAGAAAAAATTGAGACATGGCTCATTGTAAAGAACTCTCCATGGGGAATAAAATATGTTAATGATGACGTCATCAGTCACGTGGTCGGCCGCCATCTTGGAAAAACCGAAAAACCTAGCACCTCCATATCTCCGAAAGTGCTGAATAGATAAAATTGAGACATGGCTAATTGTAAAGAACTCTCCATGGGGAATAAAATATGTTAATGATGACGTCATCGGTCACGTGGTTCGACCGCCATATTTGTCCTCAATGGCCGATAAAAAAGTAAATTCCGGCAAGTCCTCGGTCTCTGACCGATTTTTCATTTGTCTGTCTGTTTGTCTGTTTGTCTGTCTGTTTGCAGCACTGCGTCTACACCGTTGCACGTAGAATCGCCAAACTTTGCACACATATTGGTCTTGCCCAGGAATAGACTGTGCCCAATTGATGACGTCATCGGTCACGTGGTTCGGCCGCCATCTTGGAAAAACCGAAAAACTTTGCACCTCTATATCTCAAAGTACTGAACAGAAAAAATTGAGACATGGCTCATTGCAAAGAACTCCATGGGGAATAAAATTTGTTAATGATGACGTCATATGTCACGTGGTTCGGCCGCCATCTTGGAAAAACCGAAATATTTTGCACCTCCATATCTCTGAATGTGCTGAATAGAAAAAATTGAGACATGGCTCATTGTAAAGAACCCTCCATGGGGAATAAAATATGTTAATGATGATGCCATCGGTCACGTGGTTCGGCCGCCATCTTGGAAAAACGGCAAAAACTTTGCACCACTATATCTCCAAAAGTGCAGAATGGAAAAAATTGAGACATGGCTCATTGTAAAGAACTCTCCATGGGGAATAAAATATGTTAATGATGACGTCATCGGTCAGGTGGTTCGGCCGCCATCTTGGAAAAACCGAAAAACTTTGCACCTTCATATCTCCGAAAGTGCTGAACAGAAAATATTGAGACATGGCTCATTGTTAATAACTCTCCATGGGGAATAAAATATGTTAATGATGATGTCATATGTCACGTGGTCGGCCGCCATCTTGGAAAAACGGCAAAACTTTGCACCACGAAATCTCCAAAAGTGCTGAACAGAAAAAATTGAGACATGGCTCATGGTAAAGAACTCTCCATGGGGAATAAAATATGTTAATGATGATGTCATATGTCACGTGGTCGGCCGCCATCTTGGAAAAACGGCAAAAATTTGCACCACTATATCTCCAAAAGTGCTGAACAGAAAGAATTGAGACATGGCTCATTGTAAAGAACTCTCCATGGGGAATAAAATATGTTAATGATGACGTCATCGGTCACGTGGTTCGGTCGCCATATTTGTCCTAAATGGCCGATAAAAAAGTACATTCCGGCAAGTCCTCGGTCTCTGACCGATTTTTCATCTGTTTGTCTGTCTGTTTGTCTGTCTGTTTGCAGCACTGCGTCTACACCGTTGCACGGAGAATCGCCAAACTTTGCACACATATTGGTCTTGCCCTGGAATAGACTGTGCCCAATTGATGACGTCATCGGTGACGTGGTTCGGCCGCCATCTTGGAAAAACCGAAAAACTTTGCACTTCTATATCTCCGAAAGTACTGAACAGAAAAAATTGAGACATGGCTCATTGTAAAGAACTCTAGATGGGGAATAAAATATGTTAATGATGACGTCATTGGTCACGTGGTTCGGCCGCCATCTTGGAAAAACCGCAAAACTTTCTATATGTAGAATCTTTCTATACGTAGAATAGCCAAACTTTGCACACTTATTTGGCTTGCCCTCTAATATACTGTGCCCAAATGATGACGTCATCGGTCACGTGGTTCGGCCGCCATCTTTGAAAAAATTTGCACCTCCATATCTCCGAAAGTGCTGAATAGAAAAAATTGAGACATGGCTCATTGTAAAGAACTGTCCATGGGGAATAAAATATGTTAATGATGACGTCATCAGTCACGTGGTTCGGCGGCCATCTTGGAAAAACCGAAAAAAAATTGCACCTCTATATCTCCGAAAGTACTGAACAGAAAAAATTGCTACATGGCTCATTGTAAAGAACTCTCCATGGGGAATAAAATAAGTAAATGATGACGTCATCAGTCACGTGGTTCGGTCGCCATCTTGGAAAAACGGCAAAACGTTGCGCCACTATATCTCCAAAAGTGCTGAACAGAAAAAATTGAGACATGGCTCATTGTAAAGAACTCTCCATGGGGAATAAAATATGTTAATGATGACATCATCAGTCACGTGGTCGGCCGCCATCTTGGAAAAACGGCAAAACTTTGCACCACGAAATCTCCAAAAGTGCTGAACAGAAAAAATTGAGACATGGCTCATTGTAAAGAACTCTCCATGCAGAATAAAATAGGTTAATGATGACGTCATATGTCACGTGGTCGGCCGCCATCTTGGAAAAACGGCAAAACTTTGCACCTCCATATCTCTGAAAGTACTGAATAGAAAAAATTGAGACACGGCTCATTGTAATGAACTCTCCATGGGGAATAAAATATGTTAATGATGACGTCACCGGTCACGTGGTGGGCTGCCATCTTGGAAAAACGGCAAAACTTTGCACCACGAAATCTCCAAAAGTGCTGAACAGAAAAAATTGAGACATGGCTCATTGTAAAGAACTCCCCATGGGGAATAAAATATGTTAATGATGATGTCATATGTCACGTGGTTCGGCCGCCATCTTGGAAAAACGGCAAAACTTTGCACCTCCATATCTCTGAAAGTACTGAATAGAAAAAATTGAGACATGGCTCATTGTAAAGAACTCTCCATGTGGAATAAAAAATGTTAATGATGACGTCATCGGTCACGTGGTTCGGCCGCCATCTTGGAAAAGCTTTGCACCTCTATATCTCCGAAAGTGCTGAACAGAAAAAATTGAGACATGGCTCATTGGAAAGAAATGTCCATGGGGCATAAAATATGTTAATGATGACGTCATAGGTCACGTGGTTCGGCCGCCATCTTGGAAAAACCGAAAAACTTTACACCTCCATATCTCCGAAAGTGCTGAACAGAAAAAATTGAGACATGGCTCATTGTAAATATCTCTCCATGGGGAATAAAATATGTTACTGATGACGTCATCAGTCACGTGGTTCGGCCGCCATCTTGGAAAAACCGAAAAACTTTGCACCTCCATATCTCCGAAAGTGCTGAATAGAAAAAATTGAGACATGGCTCATTGTAAAGAACTCTCCATGGGGAATAAAATATGTTAATGATGATATCATCGGTCACGTGGTTCGGCCGCCATCTTGGAAAAAACGAAAAACTTTGCACCTCCATATCTCCAAAAGTGCTGAACAGAAAAAATTGAGACATGGCTCATTATAAAGAACTCTCGATGGAGAATAAAATATGTTAATGATGATGTCATCAGTCACGTGGTTCGGCCGCCATCTTGGAAAAACCGAAAAACCTTGCACCTCCATACCTCCGAAAGTGCTGAATAGAAAAAATTGAGACATGGCTCATTGTAAAGAACTCTCAATGGGGACTAAAATATATAAATGATGACGTCATAGGTCACGTGGTTCGGCCGCCATATTTGTCCTAAATGGCCGATAAAAAAGTAAATTCCGGCAAGTCCTCGGTCTATGACCGATTTTTCATTACTTGCCGGAAAAATTTTCCGGCAAGTATGTTGATCTGTTCGTTTGTTTGTCTGTTTGTCTGTTTGTCTGTTTGTTACTTGCCGGAAAAGATTCCGGCAAGTATGTTGATCTGTTCGTTTGTTTGTCTGTCTGTCTGTTTGTCTGTCTGTCTGTCTGTCTGTCTGTTTGCAGCACTGCGTCTACACCGTTGCACGTAGAATCGCCAAACTTTGCACACGTATTGGTCTTGCCCTGGAATAGACTGTGCCCAATTGATGACGTCATCGGTGACGTGGTTCGGCCGCCATCTTGGAAAAACCGAAAATTTTTGCACCTCTATATCTCCGAAAGTACTGAACAGAAAAAATTGAGACATGGCTCATTGTAAAGAACTCTCCATGGGGAATAAAATATGTTAATGATGACGTCATATGTCACGTGGTCGGCCGCCATCTTGGAAAAACGGCAAAACTTTGCACCACTATATCTCCAAAAGTGCTGAACAGAAAAAATTGAGACATGGCTCATTGTAAAGAACTCTCCATGGGGAATAAAATATGTTAATGATGACGTCATCAGTCACGTGGTCGCCCGCCATCTTGGAAAAACCGAAAAACCTAGCACCTCCATATCTCCGAAAGTGCTGAATAGAAAAAATTGAGACATGGCTCATTGTAAAGAACTCTCCATGGGGAATAAAATATGTTAATGATGACGTCATCAGTCACGTGGTTCGGCCGCCATCTTGGAAAAACCGAAAAAATTTGTACTTCTGTATCTCCAAAAGTGCTGAATAGAAAAAATTGAGACATGGCTCATTGTAAAGAACTCTCCATGGGGAATAAAATATGTTAATGATGACGTCATCAGTCACGTGTTTCGGCCGCCATCTTGGAAAAACAGAAAAATTTGCGCCTCCATATCTCCGAAAGTACTGAATAGAAATAATTGAGACATGGCTCATTGTAAAGAACTCTCCATGGGGAATCAAATATGTTAATGATGACATCATCAGTCACGTGGTTCGGCCGCCATCTTGGAAAAACCGAAAAACTTTGCAATGCCACATCTCCAAAAGTCCTGAATAGAAAAAATTGAGACATGGCTCATTGTAAACAACTCTCCACGGGGAATAAAATATGTTAATGATGACATCATCGGTCACGTGGTTCGGCCGCCATATTTGTCCTAAATGGCCGATAAAAAAGTAAATTCCGGCAAGTCCTCGGTCTCTGACCGATTTTTCATTACTTGCCGGAAAAAATTTTCCGGCAAGTATGTTGATCTGTTCGTTTGTTACTTGCCGGAAAAGATTCCGGCAAGTATGTTGATCTGTTCGTTTGTTTGTCTGTCTGTTTGTCTGTTTGTCTGTCTGTTTGTCTGTTTGCAGCACTACGTCTACACCATTGCACGTAGAATCGCCAAACTTTGCACACGTATTTGTCTTGCCCTCTAATATATTGTGCCCAAATGATGACGTCATCGGTCACGTGGTTCGGCCGCCATCTTGGAAAAACCGAAAAACGTTGCACCTCTATATCTCCAAAAGTAATGAACAGACAAAATCGAGACATGGCTCATTGTAAAGAACTCTCCATGGGGAATAAAATATGTTAATGATGACGTCATATGTCACGTGGTCGGCCGCCATCTTGGAAAAACGGCAAAAATTTGCACCACTATATCTCCAAAAGTGCTGAACAGAAAAAATTGAGACATGGCTCATTGTAAAGAACTCTCCATGGGGAATAAAATATGTTAATGATGACGTCATCAGTCACGTGGTCGGCCGCCATCTTGGAAAAACCGAAAAACTTAGTACCTCCATATCTCCGAAAGTGCTGAATAGAAAAAATTGAGACATGGCTCATTGTAAAGAACTCTCCATGGGGAACAAAATATGTTAATGATGATGTCATCGGTCACGTGGTTCGGCCGCCATCTTGGAAAAACCGAAAAACTCTGCACCTCCACATCTCCAAAAGTCCTGAATAGAAAAAATTGAGGTATGGCTCATTGTAAAGAACTCTCCATGGGGAATAAAATATGTTAATGATGACGTCATCGGTCACGTGGTTCGGCCGCCATATTTGTCCTAAATGGCCGATTAAAAAGTACATTCCGGCAAGTCCTCGGTCTCTGACCGATTTTTCATCTGTTTGTTACTTGCCGGAAAAGATTCCGGCAAGTATGTTGATCTGTTCGTTTGTTTGTCTGTTTGTCTGTCTGTTTGTCTGTCTGTCTGTCTGTCTGTCTGTTTGCAGCACTGCGTCTACACCGTTGCACGTAGAATCGCCAAACTTTGCACACATATTGGTCTTGCCCTGGAATAGACTGTGCCCAATTGATGACGTCATCGGTGACGTGGTTCGGCCGCCATCTTGGAAAAACCGAAAAACGTTGCACCTCTATATCTCCGAAAGTACTGAACAGAAAAAATTGAGACATGGCTCATTGTAAAGAACTCTCCATGCGGAATAAAATATGTAAATGATGACGTCATCAGTCACGTGGTTCGGTCGCCATCTTGGAAAAACGGCAAAACGTTGCGCCACGATATCTCCAAAAGTGCTGAACAGAAAAAATTGAGACATGGCTCATCTATCTATAATTCCAGTAATCTCTGTGTGTATGTGTGTGTGTATGTCTGTGTGTATGTCTGTGTGTATGTCTGTGTGTTTGTCTGTGACCGCTGTTTCTCGACAACCACGGGTCCGATATACTTGAAACTTGCCAGGTATATTGCTGGGGACCTGAGGATGTGCCTTTTCAAGGTTTCATATTAATCGGAGAAGTAGTTACCGAGCTATGGCGATTTAGCCGTTCGCCGTTCGCTTTGGCTTTGCGAATGGACCAAACCATTCATATGTAAATAGAGGGGGGGGGGGTTCTGTGGTCGTTGCGAATGGACCAAACCATTTCATGTAAATAGAGGGGGGGGGGGGGGGGAGGTTCTGTGGTCGTTGCGAATGGACCAAACCATTCATATGTAAATAGAGGGGGGGGGGGGTTCTGTGGTCGTTGCGAATGGACCAAACCATTTCATGTAAATATAGGGGGGGGGTTCTGTGGTCGTTACTGCCACGTGGTTTCAAAGTTTTTTTTTGTTGTTGTTGTTTGCACGCATGTTTTTTTGCACGCACGTACGGGCACCCACGTACGGGCACGTCCTAGTTGTAAAGAACTCTCCATGGGGAATAAAATATGTTAATGATGACGTCATATGTCACGTGGTCGGCCGCCATCTTGGAAAAACGGCAAAACTTTGCACCACTATATCGCCAAAAGTGCTGAACAGAAAAAATTGAGACATGGCTCATTGTAAAGAACTCCACATGGGGAATAAAATATGTTAATGATGACGTCATCAGTCACGTGGTCGGCCGCCATCTTGGAAAAACGGCAAAACTTTGCACTACGAAATCTCCAAAAGTGCTGAACAGAAAAAATTGAGACATGGCTCATTGTAAAAAACACTCCATGGGGAATAAAATATGTTAATGATGATGTCATATGTCACGTGGTCGGCCGCCATCTTGGAAAAAGGGCAAAAATTTGCACCACTATATCTCCAAAAGTGCTGAACAGAAAAAATTGAGACATGGCTCATTGTAAAGAACTCTCCATGGGGAATAAAATTTGTTAATGATGACGTCATATGTCACGTGGTTCGGCCGCCATCTTGGAAAAACCGAAATATTTTGCACCTCCATATCTCTGAATGTGCTGAATAGAAAAAATTGAGACATGGCTCATTGTAAAGAACCCTCCATGGGGAATAAAATATGTTAATGATGATGCCATCGGTCACGTGGTTCGGCCGCCATCTTGGAAAAACGGCAAAAACTTTGCACCACTATATCTCCAAAAGTGCAGAATGGAAAAAATTGAGACATGGCTCATTGTAAAGAACTCTCCATGGGGAATAAAATATGTTAATGATGACGTCATCGGTCAGGTGGTTCGGCCGCCATCTTGGAAAAACCGAAAAACTTTGCACCTTCATATCTCCGAAAGTGCTGAACAGAAAATATTGAGACATGGCTCATTGTTAATAACTCTCCATGGGGAATAAAATATGTTAATGATGATGTCATATGTCACGTGGTCGGCCGCCATCTTGGAAAAACGGCAAAACTTTGCACCACGAAATCTCCAAAAGTGCTGAACAGAAAAAATTGAGACATGGCTCATGGTAAAGAACTCTCCATGGGGAATAAAATATGTTAATGATGATGTCATATGTCACGTGGTCGGCCGCCATCTTGGAAAAACGGCAAAAATTTGCACCACTATATCTCCAAAAGTGCTGAACAGAAAGAATTGAGACATGGCTCATTGTAAAGAACTCTCCATGGGGAATAAAATATGTTAATGATGACGTCATCGGTCACGTGGTTCGGTCGCCATATTTGTCCTAAATGGCCGATAAAAAAGTACATTCCGGCAAGTCCTCGGTCTCTGACCGATTTTTCATCTGTTTGTCTGTCTGTTTGTCTGTCTGTTTGCAGCACTGCGTCTACACCGTTGCACGGAGAATCGCCAAACTTTGCACACATATTGGTCTTGCCCTGGAATAGACTGTGCCCAATTGATGACGTCATCGGTGACGTGGTTCGGCCGCCATCTTGGAAAAACCGAAAAACTTTGCACTTCTATATCTCCGAAAGTACTGAACAGAAAAAATTGAGACATGGCTCATTGTAAAGAACTCTAGATGGGGAATAAAATATGTTAATGATGACGTCATTGGTCACGTGGTTCGGCCGCCATCTTGGAAAAACCGCAAAACTTTCTATATGTAGAATCTTTCTATACGTAGAATAGCCAAACTTTGCACACTTATTTGGCTTGCCCTCTAATATACTGTGCCCAAATGATGACGTCATCGGTCACGTGGTTCGGCCGCCATCTTTGAAAAAATTTGCACCTCCATATCTCCGAAAGTGCTGAATAGAAAAAATTGAGACATGGCTCATTGTAAAGAACTGTCCATGGGGAATAAAATATGTTAATGATGACGTCATCAGTCACGTGGTTCGGCGGCCATCTTGGAAAAACCGAAAAAAAATTGCACCTCTATATCTCCGAAAGTACTGAACAGAAAAAATTGCTACATGGCTCATTGTAAAGAACTCTCCATGGGGAATAAAATAAGTAAATGATGACGTCATCAGTCACGTGGTTCGGTCGCCATCTTGGAAAAACGGCAAAACGTTGCGCCACTATATCTCCAAAAGTGCTGAACAGAAAAAATTGAGACATGGCTCATTGTAAAGAACTCTCCATGGGGAATAAAATATGTTAATGATGACATCATCAGTCACGTGGTCGGCCGCCATCTTGGAAAAACGGCAAAACTTTGCACCACGAAATCTCCAAAAGTGCTGAACAGAAAAAATTGAGACATGGCTCATTGTAAAGAACTCTCCATGCAGAATAAAATAGGTTAATGATGACGTCATATGTCACGTGGTCGGCCGCCATCTTGGAAAAACGGCAAAACTTTGCACCTCCATATCTCTGAAAGTACTGAATAGAAAAAATTGAGACACGGCTCATTGTAATGAACTCTCCATGGGGAATAAAATATGTTAATGATGACGTCACCGGTCACGTGGTGGGCTGCCATCTTGGAAAAACGGCAAAACTTTGCACCACGAAATCTCCAAAAGTGCTGAACAGAAAAAATTGAGACATGGCTCATTGTAAAGAACTCCCCATGGGGAATAAAATATGTTAATGATGATGTCATATGTCACGTGGTTCGGCCGCCATCTTGGAAAAACGGCAAAACTTTGCACCTCCATATCTCTGAAAGTACTGAATAGAAAAAATTGAGACATGGCTCATTGTAAAGAACTCTCCATGTGGAATAAAAAATGTTAATGATGACGTCATCGGTCACGTGGTTCGGCCGCCATCTTGGAAAAGCTTTGCACCTCTATATCTCCGAAAGTGCTGAACAGAAAAAATTGAGACATGGCTCATTGGAAAGAAATGTCCATGGGGCATAAAATATGTTAATGATGACGTCATAGGTCACGTGGTTCGGCCGCCATCTTGGAAAAACCGAAAAATTTTTACACCTCCATATCTCCGAAAGTGCTGAACAGAAAAAATTGAGACATGGCTCATTGTAAATATCTCTCCATGGGGAATAAAATATGTTACTGATGACGTCATCAGTCACGTGGTTCGGCCGCCATCTTGGAAAAACCGAAAAACTTTGCACCTCCATATCTCCGAAAGTGCTGAATAGAAAAAATTGAGACATGGCTCATTGTAAAGAACTCTCCATGGGGAATAAAATATGTTAATGATGATATCATCGGTCACGTGGTTCGGCCGCCATCTTGGAAAAACCGAAAAACTTAGCACCTCTATGTGTCCAAAAGTGCTGAATAGAAAAAATTGAGACATGGCTCATTGTAAAGAATCCTCCATGGGGAATAAAATATGTTAATGATGACGTCATCGGTCACGTGGTTCAGCCGCCATCTTGGAAAAACCGAAAAACTCTGCACCTCCACATCTCCAAAAGTCCTGAATAGAAAAAATTGAGGCATGGCTCATTGTAAAGAACTCTCCATGTGGAATAAAAAATGTTAATGATGACGTCATCGGTCACGTGGTTCGGCCGCCATCTTGGAAAAGCTTTGCACCTCTATATCTCCGAAAGTGCTGAACAGAAAAAATTGAGACATGGCTCATTGGAAAGAAATGTCCATGGGAAATAAAATATGTTAATGATGACGTCATAGGTCACGTGGTTCGGCCGCCATCTTGGAAAAGCTTTGCACCTCTATATCTCCGAAAGTGCTGAACAGAAAAAATTGAGACATGGCTCATTGGAAAGAAATGTCCATGGGGAATAAAATATGTTAATGATGACGTCAGATGTCACGTGGTTCGGCCGCCATCTTGGAAAAACGGCAAAACTTTGCACCTCTATATCTCCAAAAGTGCTGAGCAGAAAAAATTGAGACATGGCTCATTGTAAAGAACTCTCCATGGGGAATAAAATATGTTAATGATGACATCATCTATCACGTGGTTCAGCCGCCATATTTGTTCTAAATGGCCGATAAAAAAGTACACTCCGGCAAGTCCTCGGTCTCTGACCGATTTTTCATCTGTTTGTCTGTCTGTTTGTCTGTCTGTTTGCAGCACTGCGTCTACACCGTTGCACGGAGAATCGCCAAACTTTGCACACATATTGGTCTTGCCCTGGAATAGACTGTGCCCAATTGATGACGTCATCGGTGACGTGGTTCGGCCGCCATCTTGGAAAAACCGAAAAACTTTGCACTTCTATATCTCTGAAAGTACTGAACAGAAAAAATTGAGACATGGCTCATTGTAAAGAACTCTCCATGGGGAATAAAATATGTTAATGATGACATCATCAGTCACGTGGTCGGCCACCATCTTGGAAAAACGGCAAAACTTTGCACCACAAAATCTCCAAAAGTGCTGAACAGAAAAAATTGAGACATGGCTCATTGTAAAGAACTCTCCATGCGGAATAAAATATGTTAATGATGATGTCATATGTCACGTGGTCGGCCGCCATCTTGGAAAAACGGCAAAAACTTTGCACCGCTATATCTCCAAAAGTGCTGAACAGAAAAAATTGAGACAAGGCTCATTGTAAAGAACTCTCCATGGGTAATAAAATTTGTTAATGATGATGTCATATGTCACGTGGTTCGGCCGCCATCTTGGAAAAACCGAAAAATTTTGCACCTCCATATCTCTGAATGTGCTGAATAGAAAAAATTGGGACATGGCTCATTGTAAAGAACTCTCCATGGGGAATAAAATATGTTAATGATGATGCCATCGGTCACGTGGTTCGGCCGCCATCTTGGAAAAACGGCAAAAACTTTGCACCACTATCTATCTATAATTCCAGTAATCTCTGTGTGTGTGTCTGTCTGTGTGTTTGTCTGTGACCGCTGTTTCTCGACAACCACGGGTCCGATATACTTGAAACTTGCCAGGTATATTGCTGGGGACCCGAGGATGTGCCTTTTCAAGGTTTCATATTAATCGGACAATTACTTACCGAGATATGTCCAAAAAACGCTTCAACCAATCAGAGAGCAGCGAGCTATCACGTGTGCCGAACGTGGCGATCAGACTCTGCCTCGGACGGCACATTTGACAGCGTATTCATTTATTTCACGTTGGAAAACTATGTTGCCGTTAAACTATGTTTTAAAACGAATTCAAACTGCGATTAAATTAAAACGATTCATCCTAACTGCGATTTGCGAACTTCCGGACAGTGACGACTGTCCGGCAGCACGCTTTCCGGCATCCAATCACAGAACGCTTTGTTGCGTAGGCGTGGCCGATGTGAGACGAGCGGAGCTGAGCGCGTTACGAGCTGACCGCCATTACGGTACGTAATTCGATTTCTTATGCGCATTATTTCTCCCAATTCATTCATCTCCCAATTTCTCCCAATTCAATTCGTATCACTAATAAAAACGAATTTGCGATTCATTCGCTTTCCTGCGCGTTTGTGCACGCGATGGCGATTGCTTTACCAAACTCCGGAAGCCGTTCGCTTTGGACCAAACCATTGCATGAGGGGGGGGTTCTGTGGTCGTTGCGAATGGACCAAACCATTCATGTAAATAGAGGGGGGGGATTGTCGCTGTACTCGCAAGCCGTTCGCCGTTCGCTTTGGCGTTGCGAATGAACCAAACCATTTCATGTAAATAGAGGGGGGGGGGGATATAATTTTAGATAGATATATAGTACGGGCATATATATAGTACGGGCATGCCCTAGTATCTCCAAAAGTGCAGAATGGAAAAAATTGAGACATGGCTCATTGTAAAGAACTCTCCATGTGGAATAAAAAATGTTAATGATGACGTCATCGGTCACGTGGTTCGGCCGCCATTTTGGAAAAGCTTTGCACCTCCATATCTCCGAAAGTGCTGAACAGAAAAAACTGAGACATGGCTCATTGGAAAGAAATGTCCATGGGGAATAAAATATGTTAATGATGACGTCATCGGTCACGTGGTTCGGCCGCCATATTGGAAAAACCGAAAAAATTCGCATCTCCATATCTCCAAAAGTGCTGAATAGAAAAAATTGAGACATGGCTCATTGGAAAGAAATGTCCATGGGGAATAAAATATGTTAATGATGATGTCATCGGTCACGTGGTTCGGCCGCCATATTTGTCCTAAATCCCCAATGAAAAAGTAAATTCCGGCAAGTCGTCGGTCTCTGACCGATTTTTCATTTGTTTGTTACTTGCCGGAAAAATTTTCCGGCAAGTATGTTGATCTGTTCGTTTGTTTGTCTGTTTGTTACTTGCCGGAAAAATTTTCCGGCAAGTATGTTGATCTGTTCGTTTGTTTGTCTGTCTGTTTGTCTGTTTGTCTGTCTGTTTGTCTGTCTGTTTGTCTGTCTGTTTGCAGCACTGCGTCTACACCGTTGCACGGAAAATCGCCAAACTTTGCACACATATTCGTCTTGCCCTGGAATAGACTGTGCCCAATATATGACGTCATCGGTCACATGTTTCGGCGGCCATCTTGGAAAAACCGAAATAATTTGCACCGCTATATCTCCGAAAGTACTGAACAGAAAAAATTGAGACATGGCTCATTGTGAAGAACTCTCCATGGGGAATAAAATGTGTTAATGATGACGTCATCAGTCACGTGGTTCGGTCGCCATCTTGGAAAAACGGCAAAACGTTGCGCCACTGTATCTCCAAAAGTGCTGAACAGAAAAAATTGAGACATGGCTCATTGTAAAGAACTCTCCATGGGGAATAAAATATGTTAATGATGACGTCATATGTCACGTGGTCGGCCGCCATCTTGGTAAAACGGCAAAACTTTGCACCACTAAATCTCCAAAAGTGCTGAACAGAAAAAATTGAGACATGGCTCATTGTAAAGAACTCTCCATGGGGAATAAAATATGTTAATGATGACGTCATCAGTCACGTGGTCGGCCGCCATCTTGGAAAAACGGCAAAACGTTGCACCACTATAATCTCCAAAAGTGCTGAACAGAAAAAATTGAGACATGGCTCATTGTAAAGAACTCTCAATGGGGAATAAAATTTGTTAATGATGACGTCATATGTCACGTGGTTCGGCCGCCATCTTGGAAAAACCGAAAAATTTTGCACCTCCATATCTCTGAATGTGCTGAATAGAAAAATTTGAGACATGGCTCATTGTAAAGAACTCTCCATGGGGAATAAAATATGTTAATGATGACGTCATTGATCACATGGTTCGGCCGCCATATTTGTCCTAGACGGCCGATAAAAAAGTAAATTCCGGCAAGTCCTCGGTCTCTGACCGATTTTTCATCTGTTTGTCTGTTTGTTACTTGCCGGAAAAAATTTTCCGGCAAGTATGTTGATCTGTTCGTTTGTCTGTTTGTCTGTCTGTCTGTCTGTCTGTTTGCAGCACTGCGTCTACACCGTTGCACGTAGAATCGCCAAACTTTGCACACATATTGGTCTTGCCCTGGAATAGACTGTGCCCTATTGATGACGTCATCGGTCACGTGGTTCGGCCGCCATCTTGGAAAAACGGCAAAAATTTGCACCACTATATCTCCAAAAGTGCTGAACAGAAAAAAATTGAGACATGGCTCATTGTAAAGAACTCCCGATGGTGAACAAAATATGTTAATGATGACGTCATCAGTCACGTGGTTCGGCCGCCATCTTGGAAAAACCGAAAATATTTGCACTGCTATATCTCCGAAAGTACTGAACAGAAAAAATTGAGACATGGCTCATTGCAAAGAACTCTCCATGGGGAATAAAATACGTAAATGATGACGTCATCAGTCACGTGGTTCTGGCGCCATCTTGGAAAAACCGAAAAACGTTGCGCCACTATATCTCCAAAAGTGCTGAACAGAAAAAATTGAGACTTGGCTCATTGTAAAGAACTCTCCATGGGGAATAAAATATGTTAATGATGACGTCATATGTCACGTGGTCGGCCGCCATCTTGGAAAAACGGCAAAACTTTGCACCACTATATCTCCAAAAGTGCTGAACAGAAAAAATTGAGACATGGCTCATTGTAAAGAAGTCTCCACGGGGAATAAACTATGTTAATGATGATGCCATCGGTTACGTGGTTCGGCCGCCATCTTGGAAAAACCGAAAAACATTGCACCTCCATATCTCCGAAAGTGCTGAATAGAAAGAATTGAGACATGGCTCATTGTAAAGAACTCTCCATGGGAAATAAAATATGTTAATGATGACGTCATCGGTGACGTGGTTCGGCCGCCATCTTGGAAAAACCGAAAAACCTTGCACTTCTATATCTCCGAAAGTACTGAACAGAAAAATTGAGACATGGCTCATTGTAAAGAACTCTCCATGGGGAATAAAATATGTTAATGATGACATCATCAGTCACGTGGTCGGCCGCCATCTTGGAAAAACGGCAAAACTTTGCACCACGAAATCTCCAAAAGTGCTGAACAGAAAAAATTGAGACATGGCTCATTGTAAAGAACTCTCGATGGGGAATAAAATATGTTAATGATGACCTCATCAGTCACGTGGTCGGCCGCCATCTTGGAAAAACGGCAAAACTTTGCACCACGAAATCTCCAAAAGTGCTGATCAGAAAAAATTGAGACATGGCTCATTGTAAAGAACTCTCCATGGGGAATAAAATTTGTTAATGATGACGTCATATGTCAGGTGGTTCGGCCGCCATCTTGGAAAAACCGAAAAATTTTGCACCTCCATATCTCTGAATGTGCTGAATAGAAAAAATTGAGACATGGCTCATTGTAAAGAACTCTCCATGGGGAATAAAATATGTTAATGATGATGCCATCGGTCACGTGGTCGGCCGCCATCTTGGAAAAACGGCATAACTTTGCACCACTATATCTCCAAAAGTGCTGAACAGAAAAAATTGAGACATGGCTCATTGTAAAGAACTCTCCATGGGGAATAAAATATGTTAATGATGACGTCACCAGTCACGTGGTTCGGCCGCCATCTTGGAAAAACCGAAAAACTTTGCACCTCCATATCTCCGAAAGTCCTGAACAGAAAAAATTGAGACATGGCTCATTGTAAAGAACTCTCCATGGGGAATAAAATTGGTTAATGATGACGTCATATGTCACGTGGTTCGGCCGCCATCTTGGAAAAACCGAAAAACTCTGCACCTGCACATCTCCAAAAGTCCTGAAAAGAAAAAATTGAGGCATGGCTCATTGTAAAGAACTCTCCATGGGGAATAAAATATGTTAATGATGACGTCATCGGTCACGTGGTTCAGCCGCCATATTTGTCCTAAATGGCCGATAAAAAAGTACATTCCGGCAAGTCCTCGGTCTCTGACCGATTTTTCATCTGTTTGTCTGTCTGTTTGTCTGTCTGTTTGCAGCACTGCGTCTACACCGTTGCACGGAGAATCGCCAAACTTTGCACACATATTGGTCTTGCCCTGGAATAGACTGTGCCCAATTGATGACGTCATCGGTGACGTGGTTCGGCCGCCATCTTGGAAAAACCGAAAAACTTTGCACTTCTATATCTCCGAAAGTACTGAACAGAAAAAATTGAGACATGGCTCATTGTAAAGAACTCTAGATGGGGAATAAAATATGTTAATGATGACGTCATTGGTCACGTGGTTCGGCCGCCATCTTGGAAAAACCGCAAAACTTTCTATATGTAGAATCTTTCTATACGTAGAATAGCCAAACTTTGCACACTTATTTGGCTTGCCCTCTAATATACTGTGCCCAAATGATGACGTCATCGGTCACGTGGTTCGGCCGCCATCTTTGAAAAAATTTGCACCTCCATATCTCCGAAAGTGCTGAATAGAAAAAATTGAGACATGGCTCATTGTAAAGAACTGTCCATGGGGAATAAAATATGTTAATGATGACGTCATCAGTCACGTGGTTCGGCGGCCATCTTGGAAAAACCGAAAAAAAATTGCACCTCTATATCTCCGAAAGTACTGAACAGAAAAAATTGCTACATGGCTCATTGTAAAGAACTCTCCATGGGGAATAAAATAAGTAAATGATGACGTCATCAGTCACGTGGTTCGGTCGCCATCTTGGAAAAACGGCAAAACGTTGCGCCACTATATCTCCAAAAGTGCTGAACAGAAAAAATTGAGACATGGCTCATTGTAAAGAACTCTCCATGGGGAATAAAATATGTTAATGATGACATCATCAGTCACGTGGTCGGCCGCCATCTTGGAAAAACGGCAAAACTTTGCACCACGAAATCTCCAAAAGTGCTGAACAGAAAAAATTGAGACATGGCTCATTGTAAAGAACTCTCCATGCAGAATAAAATAGGTTAATGATGACGTCATATGTCACGTGGTCGGCCGCCATCTTGGAAAAACGGCAAAACTTTGCACCTCCATATCTCTGAAAGTACTGAATAGAAAAAATTGAGACACGGCTCATTGTAATGAACTCTCCATGGGGAATAAAATATGTTAATGATGACGTCACCGGTCACGTGGTGGGCTGCCATCTTGGAAAAACGGCAAAACTTTGCACCACGAAATCTCCAAAAGTGCTGAACAGAAAAAATTGAGACATGGCTCATTGTAAAGAACTCCCCATGGGGAATAAAATATGTTAATGATGATGTCATATGTCACGTGGTTCGGCCGCCATCTTGGAAAAACGGCAAAACTTTGCACCTCCATATCTCTGAAAGTACTGAATAGAAAAAATTGAGACATGGCTCATTGTAAAGAACTCTCCATGTGGAATAAAAAATGTTAATGATGACGTCATCGGTCACGTGGTTCGGCCGCCATCTTGGAAAAGCTTTGCACCTCTATATCTCCGAAAGTGCTGAACAGAAAAAATTGAGACATGGCTCATTGGAAAGAAATGTCCATGGGGCATAAAATATGTTAATGATGACGTCATAGGTCACGTGGTTCGGCCGCCATCTTGGAAAAACCGAAAAACTTTACACCTCCATATCTCCGAAAGTGCTGAACAGAAAAAATTGAGACATGGCTCATTGTAAATATCTCTCCATGGGGAATAAAATATGTTACTGATGACTTCATCAGTCACGTGGTTCGGCCGCCATCTTGGAAAAACCGAAAAACTTTGCACCTCCATATCTCCGAAAGTGCTGAATAGAAAAAATTGAGACATGGCTCATTGTAAAGAACTCTCCATGGGGAATAAAATATGTTAATGATGATATCATCGGTCACGTGGTTCGGCCGCCATCTTGGAAAAACCGAAAAACTTAGCACCTCTATGTGTCCAAAAGTGCTGAATAGAAAAAATTGAGACATGGCTCATTGTAAAGAATCCTCCATGGGGAATAAAATATGTTAATGATGACGTCATCGGTCACGTGGTTCAGCCGCCATCTTGGAAAAACCGAAAAACTCTGCACCTCCACATCTCCAAAAGTCCTGAATAGAAAAAATTGAGGCATGGCTCATTGTAAAGAACTCTCCATGTGGAATAAAAAATGTTAATGATGACGTCATCGGTCACGTGGTTCGGCCGCCATCTTGGAAAAGCTTTGCACCTCTATATCTCCGAAAGTGCTGAACAGAAAAAATTGAGACATGGCTCATTGGAAAGAAATGTCCATGGGAAATAAAATATGTTAATGATGACGTCATAGGTCACGTGGTTCGGCCGCCATCTTGGAAAAGCTTTGCACCTCTATATCTCCGAAAGTGCTGAACAGAAAAAATTGAGACATGGCTCATTGGAAAGAAATGTCCATGGGGAATAAAATATGTTAATGATGACGTCAGATGTCACGTGGTTCGGCCGCCATCTTGGAAAAACGGCAAAACTTTGCACCTCTATATCTCCAAAAGTGCTGAGCAGAAAAAATTGAGACATGGCTCATTGTAAAGAACTCTCCATGGGGAATAAAATATGTTAATGATGACATCATCTATCACGTGGTTCAGCCGCCATATTTGTTCTAAATGGCCGATAAAAAAGTACACTCCGGCAAGTCCTCGGTCTCTGACCGATTTTTCATCTGTTTGTTACTTGCCGGAAAAATTTTCCGGCAAGTATGTTGATCTGTTCGTTTGTTTGTCTGTCTGTCTGTCTGTCTGTTTGTCTGTCTGTCTGTCTGTTTGCAGCACTGCGTCTACACCGTTGCACGTAGAATCGCCAAACTTTGCACACACATTGGTCTTGCCCTGGAATAGACTGTGCCCAATTGATGACGTCATCGGTGACGTGGTTCGGCCGCCATCTTGGAAAAACCAAAAAACGTTGCACCTCTATATCTCCGAAAGTACTGAACAGAAAAAATTGAGACATGGCTCATTGTAAAGAACTCTCCATGTGGAATAAAAAATGTTAATGATGACGTCATCGGTCACGTGGTTCGGCCGCCATCTTGGAAAAGCTTTGCACCTCTATATCTCCGAAAGTGCTGAACAGAAAAAATTGAGACATGGCTCATTGGAAAGAAATGTCCATGGGGCATAAAATATGTTAATGATGACGTCATAGGTCACGTGGTTCGGCCGCCATCTTGGAAAAACCGAAAAACTTTACACCTCCATATCTCCGAAAGTGCTGAACAGAAAAAATTGAGACATGGCTCATTGTAAATATCTCTCCATGGGGAATAAAATATGTTACTGATGACTTCATCAGTCACGTGGTTCGGCCGCCATCTTGGAAAAACCGAAAAACTTTGCACCTCCATATCTCCGAAAGTGCTGAATAGAAAAAATTGAGACATGGCTCATTGTAAAGAACTCTCCATGGGGAATAAAATATGTTAATGATGATATCATCGGTCACGTGGTTCGGCCGCCATCTTGGAAAAACCGAAAAACTTAGCACCTCTATGTGTCCAAAAGTGCTGAATAGAAAAAATTGAGACATGGCTCATTGTAAAGAATCCTCCATGGGGAATAAAATATGTTAATGATGACGTCATCGGTCACGTGGTTCAGCCGCCATCTTGGAAAAACCGAAAAACTCTGCACCTCCACATCTCCAAAAGTCCTGAATAGAAAAAATTGAGGCATGGCTCATTGTAAAGAACTCTCCATGTGGAATAAAAAATGTTAATGATGACGTCATCGGTCACGTGGTTCGGCCGCCATCTTGGAAAAGCTTTGCACCTCTATATCTCCGAAAGTGCTGAACAGAAAAAATTGAGACATGGCTCATTGGAAAGAAATGTCCATGGGAAATAAAATATGTTAATGATGACGTCATAGGTCACGTGGTTCGGCCGCCATCTTGGAAAAGCTTTGCACCTCTATATCTCCGAAAGTGCTGAACAGAAAAAATTGAGACATGGCTCATTGGAAAGAAATGTCCATGGGGAATAAAATATGTTAATGATGACGTCAGATGTCACGTGGTTCGGCCGCCATCTTGGAAAAACGGCAAAACTTTGCACCTCTATATCTCCAAAAGTGCTGAGCAGAAAAAATTGAGACATGGCTCATTGTAAAGAACTCTCCATGGGGAATAAAATATGTTAATGATGACATCATCTATCACGTGGTTCAGCCGCCATATTTGTTCTAAATGGCCGATAAAAAAGTACACTCCGGCAAGTCCTCGGTCTCTGACCGATTTTTCATCTGTCTGTTTGTTACTTGCCGGAAAAGATTCCGGCAAGTATGTTGATCTGTTCGTTTGTTTGTTACTTGCCGGAAAAATTTTTCCGGCAAGTATGTTGATCTGTTCGTTTGTTTGTTACTTGCCGGAAAAATTTTCCGGCAAGTATGTTGATCTGTTCGTTTGTTTGTCTGTCTGTCTGTTTGTCTGTCTGTTTGTCTGTCTGTTTGTCTGTTTGCAGCACTGCGTCTACACCGTTGCACGGAGAATCGCCAAACTTTGCACACATAATGGTCTTGCCCTCTAATATACTGTGCCTCAATGATGACGTCATCAGTGACGTGGTTCGGCCGCCATCTTGGAAAAACCGAATAAATTTGCACCTCTATATCTCCGAAAGTACTGAACAGAAAAAATTGAGACATGGCTCATTGTAAAGAACTCTCCATGGGGAATAAAATATGTTAATGATGACGTCATATGTCACGTGGTCGGCCGCCATCTTGGAAAAACGGCAAAAATTTGCACCACTATATCTCCAAAAGTGCTGAACAGAAAAAATTGAGACATGGCTCATTGTAAAGAACTCTCCATGGGGAATAAAATATGTAAATGATGACGTCATCAGTCACGTGGTTCGGTCGCCATCTTGGAAAAACGGCAAATCGTTGCGCCACTATATCTCCAAAAGTGCTGAACAGAAAAAATTGAGACATGGCTCATTGGAAAGAACTCTCCATGGGGAATAAAATATGTTAATGATGACGTCATATGTCACGTGGTCGGCCGCCATCTTGGAAAAACGGCAAAACTTTGCACCACTATATCTCCAAAAGTGCTGAACAGAATAATTGAGACATGGCTCATTGTAAAGAACTCTCCATGGGGAATAAAATATGTTAATGATGACGTCATCAGTCACGTGGTCGGCCGCCATCTTGGAAAAACGGCAAAACTTTGCACCACAAAATCTCCAAAAGTGCTGAACAGAAAAAATTGAGACATGGCTCATTGTAAAGAACTCTCCATGGGGAATAAAATATGTTAATGATGACGCCATCGGTCACGTGGTTCGGCCGCCATCTTGGAAAAATGGGAAAACTTTGCACCACTATATCTCCAAAAGTGCAGAATGGAAAAAATTGAGACATGGCTCATTGTAAAGAACTCTCAATGGGGAATAAAATATGTTAATGATGACGTCATATGTCACGTGGTTCGGCCGCCATCTTGGAAAAACCGAAAAATTGTGCACCTCCATATCTCTGAAAGTGCTGAATAGAAAAAATTGAGACATGGCTCATTGTAAAGAACTCTCCATGGGGAATAAAATATGTTAATGATGACATCATAGGTCACGTGGTTCGGCTGCCATCTTGGAAAAACCGAAAAACGTAGCACCTCCATATCTCCAAAAGTGCTGAATAGAAAAAGTTGAGACATGGCTCTTTGTGAAGAACTCTCCATGGGGAATAATATATGTTAATGATGACGTCATCTATCACGTGGTTCGGACGCCATATTTGTCTTAAATGGCCGATAAAAGAGTACATTCCGGCAAGTCCTCGGTCTCTGACCGATTTTTCATCTGTCTGTCTGTCTGTCTGTTTGCAGCACTGCGTCTACACCGTTGCACGTAGAATCGCCAAACTTTGCACACATATTGGTCTTGCCCTGGAATAGACTGTGCCCAATTGATGACGTCATCGGTGACGTGGTTCGGCCGCCATCTTGGAAAAACCGAAAAACTTTGCACCTCTATATCTCCGAAAGTGCTGAATAGAAAAAATTGAGACATGGCTCATTGTAAAGAACTCTCCATGGGGAATAAAATATGTTAATGATGACGTCATCAGTCACGTGGTTCGGTCGCCATCTTGGAAAAACCGAAAAAATTTGCACCACTATATCTCCAAAAGTGCTGAATAGAAAAAATTGAGACATGGCTCATTGTAAAGAACTCTCCATGGGGAATAAAATATGTTAATGATGATGCCATTGGTCACGTGGTTCGGCCGCCATCTTGGAAAAACGGGAAAACTTTGGACCACTATATCTCCAAAAGTGCAGAATGGAAAAAATTGAGAGATGGCTCATTGTAAAGAACTCTCCATGGGGAATAAAATATGTTAATGATGACGTCATGTATCACGTAGTTCGGTCGCCATCTTGGAAAAACGGCAAAACGTTGCGCCACTATATCTCCAAAAGTGCTGAACAGAAAAAATTGAGACATGGCTCATTGTAAAGAACTCTCCATGGGGAATAAAATATGTTAATGATGACATCATCAGTCACGTGGTCGGCCGCCATCTTGGAAAAACGGCAAAACTTTGCACCACGAAATCTCCAAAAGTGCTGAACAGAAAAAATTGAGACATGGCTCATTGTAAAGAACTCTCCATGCAGAATAAAATAGGTTAATGATGACGTCATATGTCACGTGGTCGGCCGCCATCTTGGAAAAACGGCAAAACTTTGCACCTCCATATCTCTGAAAGTACTGAATAGAAAAAATTGAGACACGGCTCATTGTAATGAACTCTCCATGGGGAATAAAATATGTTAATGATGACGTCACCGGTCACGTGGTGGGCTGCCATCTTGGAAAAACGGCAAAACTTTGCACCACGAAATCTCCAAAAGTGCTGAACAGAAAAAATTGAGACATGGCTCATTGTAAAGAACTCCCCATGGGGAATAAAATATGTTAATGATGATGTCATATGTCACGTGGTTCGGCCGCCATCTTGGAAAAACGGCAAAACTTTGCACCTCCATATCTCTGAAAGTACTGAATAGAAAAAATTGAGACATGGCTCATTGTAAAGAACTCTCCATGTGGAATAAAAAATGTTAATGATGACGTCATCGGTCACGTGGTTCGGCCGCCATCTTGGAAAAGCTTTGCACCTCTATATCTCCGAAAGTGCTGAACAGAAAAAATTGAGACATGGCTCATTGGAAAGAAATGTCCATGGGGCATAAAATATGTTAATGATGACGTCATAGGTCACGTGGTTCGGCCGCCATCTTGGAAAAACCGAAAAACTTTACACCTCCATATCTCCGAAAGTGCTGAACAGAAAAAATTGAGACATGGCTCATTGTAAATATCTCTCCATGGGGAATAAAATATGTTACTGATGACGTCATCAGTCACGTGGTTCGGCCGCCATCTTGGAAAAACCGAAAAACTTTGCACCTCCATATCTCCGAAAGTGCTGAATAGAAAAAATTGAGACATGGCTCATTGTAAAGAACTCTCCATGGGGAATAAAATATGTTAATGATGATATCATCGGTCACGTGGTTCGGCCGCCATCTTGGAAAAACCGAAAAACTTAGCACCTCTATGTGTCCAAAAGTGCTGAATAGAAAAAATTGAGACATGGCTCATTGTAAAGAATCCTCCATGGGGAATAAAATATGTTAATGATGACGTCATCGGTCACGTGGTTCAGCCGCCATCTTGGAAAAACCGAAAAACTCTGCACCTCCACATCTCCAAAAGTCCTGAATAGAAAAAATTGAGGCATGGCTCATTGTAAAGAAATCTCCATGTGGAATAAAAAATGTTAATGATGACGTCATCGGTCACGTGGTTCGGCCGCCATCTTGGAAAAGCTTTGCACCTCTATATCTCCGAAAGTGCTGAACAGAAAAAATTGAGACATGGCTCATTGGAAAGAAATGTCCATGGGAAATAAAATATGTTAATGATGACGTCATAGGTCACGTGGTTCGGCCGCCATCTTGGAAAAGCTTTGCACCTCTATATCTCCGAAAGTGCTGAACAGAAAAAATTGAGACATGGCTCATTGGAAAGAAATGTCCATGGGGAATAAAATATGTTAATGATGACGTCAGATGTCACGTGGTTCGGCCGCCATCTTGGAAAAACGGCAAAACTTTGCACCACTATATCTCCAAAAGTGCTGAGCAGAAAAAATTGAGACATGGCTCATTGTGAAGAACTCTCCATGGGGAATAAAATATGTTAATGATGATGTCATCAGTCACGTGGTTCGGCCGCCATCTTGGAAAAACGGCAAAACTTTGCACCACTATATCTCCAAAAGTGCTGAATAGAAAAAATTGAGACATGGCTCATTGTGAAGAACTCTCCATGGGGAATAAAATATGTTAATGATGATGTCATCAGTCACGTGGTTCGGCCGCCATCTTGGAAAAACCGAAAACATTTGCACCTCCATATCTCTGAAAGTGCTGAATAGAAAAAATTGAGACATGGCTCATTGTAAAGAACTCTCCATGGGGAATAAAATATGTTAATGATGACGTCATCGGTCACGTGGTTCGGCCGCCATCTTGGAAAAGCTTTGCACCTCTATATCTCCGAAAGTGCTGAACAGAAAAAATTGAGACATGGCTCATTGGAAAGAAATGTCCATGGGAAATAAAATATGTTAATGATGACGTCATAGGTCACGTGGTTCGGCCGCCATCTTGGAAAAGCTTTGCACCTCTATATCTCCGAAAGTGCTGAACAGAAAAAATTGAGACATGGCTCATTGGAAAGAAATGTCCATGGGGAATAAAATATGTTAATGATGACGTCAGATGTCACGTGGTTCGGCCGCCATCTTGGAAAAACGGCAAAACTTTGCACCACTATATCTCCAAAAGTGCTGAGCAGAAAAAATTGAGACATGGCTCATTGTGAAGAACTCTCCATGGGGAATAAAATATGTTAATGATGATGTCATCAGTCACGTGGTTCGGCCGCCATCTTGGAAAAACGGCAAAACTTTGCACCACTATATCTCCAAAAGTGCTGAATAGAAAAAATTGAGACATGGCTCATTGTGAAGAACTCTCCATGGGGAATAAAATATGTTAATGATGATGTCATCAGTCACGTGGTTCGGCCGCCATCTTGGAAAAACCGAAAACATTTGCACCTCCATATCTCTGAAAGTGCTGAATAGAAAAAATTGAGACATGGCTCATTGTCAAGAACTCTCCATGTGGAATAAAATATGTTAATGATGACGTCACCGGTCACGTGGTTCGGCCGCCATCTTGGAAAAACCGAAAAAATTGCACCTCAACATCTCCACAAGTACTGAACAGAAAAAATTGAGACATGGCTCATTGTAAAGAACTCTCCATGGGGAATAAAATATGTTAATGCTGACGTCATATGTCACGTGGTCGGCCGCCATCTTGGAAAAACGGCAAAACTTTGCTCCACTATATCTCCAAAAGTACTGAACAGAAAAAATTGAGACATGGCTCATTGTAAAGAACACTCCATGGGGAATAAAACATGTTAATGATGACGTCATCGGTCACGTGGTTCGGCCGCCATCTTGGAAAAACCGAAAAACTTTGCTCCACTATATCTCCAAAAGTACTGAACAGAAAAAATTGAGACATGGCTCATTGTAAAGAACTCTCCATGCGGAATAAAATATGTTAATGATGATGTCATATGTCACATGGTTCGGTCGCCATCTTGGAAAAACGGCAAAACTTTGCACCGCAAAAACTCCAAAAGTGCTGAACAGAAAAAATTGAGACATGGCTCATTGTAAAGAACTCTCCATGGGGAATAAAATTTGTTAATGATGACGTCATATGTCACGTGGTTCGGCCGCCATCTTGGAAAAACCGAAAAATTTTGCACCTCCATATCTCTGAATGTGCTGAATAGAAAAAATTGAGACATGGCTCATTGTAAAGAACTCTCCATGGGGAATAAAATATGTTAATGATGATGCCATCGGTCACGTGGTTCGGCTGCCATCTTGGAAAAAACGGCAAAACTTTGCACCACCATATCTCCGAAAGTGCTGAATAGAAAAAATTGAGACATGGCTCATTGGAAAGAACTCTCCAGGGGGAATAAAATATGTTAATGATGACGTCATCAGTCACGTGGTTCTGCCGCCATCTTGGAAAATCCGAAAAGTTTTGCACCTCCATATCTCCGAAGGTGCTGAATAGAAAAAATTGAGACATGGCTCATTGTAAAGAACTCTCCATGGGGAATAAAATATGTTAATTATGACGTCATCGGTCACGTGGTTCAGCCGCCATATTTGTCCTAAATGGCCGATAAAAAAGTACATTCCGGCAAGTCCTCGGTCTCTGACCGATTTTTCATCTGTCTGTTTGTTACTTGCCGGAAAAGATTCCGGCAAGTATGTTGATCTGTTCGTTTGTTACTTGCCGGAAAAAATTTTCCGGCAAGTATGTTGATCTGTTCGTTACTTGCCGGAAATTTTTTTCCGGCAAGTATGTTGATCTGTTCGTTTGTCTGTTTGTCTGTCTGTCTGTTTGTCTGTTTGCAGCACTACGTCTACACCGTTGCACGTAGAATCACCAAACTTTGCACACGTATTTGTCTTGCCCTCTAATATACTGTGCCCAAATGATGACGTCATCGGTCACGTGGTTCGGCCGCCATCTTGGAAAAACCGAAAATTTTTGCACCTCGATATCTCAAAGTGCTGAACAGAAAAAATTGAGACATGGCTCATTGTAAAGAACTCTCCATGGGGAATAAATATGTTAATGATGACGTCATCGGTCACGTGGTTCGGCCGCCATCTTGGAAAAAACGAAAATTTTTGCACCTCCATATCTCCGAAAGTCCTGAACAGAAAAAATTGAGACATGGCTCATTGTAAAGAACTCTCCATGGGGAATAAAATATGTTAATGATGACGTCATCAGTCACGTGGTTCGGCCGCCATCTTGGATAAACCGAAAATTTTTGCACCTCCATATCTCCGAAAGTCCTGAACAGAAAAAAGTGAGACATGGCTCATTGTAAAGAACTCTCCATGGGGAATAAAATATGTTAATGATGACGTCATCAGTCACGTGGTCGGCCGCCATCTTGGAAAAACGGCAAAACTTTGCACCACGATATCTCCAAAAGTGCTGAACAGAAAAAATTGAGACATGGCTCATTGTAAAGAACGCTCCATGGGGAATAAAATATGTTAATGATGACGTCATATGTCACGTGGTCGGCCGCCATCTTGGAAAAACGGCAAAACTTTACACCTCCATATCTCCGAAAGTGCTGAACAGAAAAAATTGAGACATGGCTCATTGTAAAGAACTCTCCATGGGGAATAAAATATGTTAATGATGATGTCATCGGTCACGTGGTTCGGCCGCCATATTTGTCCTAAATGGCCGATAAAAAAGTACATTCCGGCAAGTCCTCGGTCTCTGACCGATTTTTCATTACTTGCCGGAAAAAATTTTCCGGCAAGTATGTTGATCTGTTCGTTTGTCTGTCTGTCTGTCTGTCTGTCTGTCTGTCTGTCTGTTTGTCTGTTTGTCTGTTTGCAGCACTGCGTCTACACCGTTGCACGTAGAATCGCCAAACTTTGCACACATATGGGTCTTGCCCTGGAATAGACTGTGCCCAATTGATGACGTCATCGGTGACGTGGTTCGGCCGCCATCTTGGAAAAACCGAAAAACTTTGCACCTCTATATCTCCGAAAGTACTGAACAGAAAAAATTGAGACATGGCTCATTGTAAAGAACTCTCCATGGGGAATAAAATATGTAAATGATGATGTCATCAGTCACGTGGTTCGGTCGCCATCTTGGAAAAACGGCAAAACGTTGCGCCACTATATCTCCAAAAGTGCTGAACAGAAAAAATTGAGACATGGCTCATTGTAAAGAACTCTCCATGGGGAATAAAATATGTTAATGATGACGTCATATGTCACGTGGTCGGCCGCCATCTTGGAAAAACCGAAAAATTTAGCACCTCCATATCTCCGAAAGTGCTGAATAGAAAAAATTGAGACATGGCTCATTGTAAAGAACTCTCCATGGGGAATAAAATATGTTAATGATGATGTCATTGGTCACGTGGATCGGCCGCCATCTTGGAAAAACCGAAAACCTCTGCACCTCCACATCTCCAAAAGTGCTGAATAGAAAAAATTGAGACATGGCTCATTGTAAAGAACTCTCCATGGGGAATAAAATATGTTAATGATGACGTCATCGGTCACGTGGTTCGGCCGCCATATTTGTCCTAAATGGCCGATAAAAAACTACATTCCGGCAAGTCCTCGGTCTCTGACCGATTTTTCATTTGTTACTTGCCGGAAAAATTTTCCGGCAAGTATGTTGATCTGTTCGTTTGTTTGTCTGTCTGTCTGTTTGTCTGTCTGTTTGTCTGTTTGCAGCACTGCGTCTACACCGTTGCACGTAGAATCGCCAAACTTTGCACACATATTGGTCTTGCCCTGGAATAGACTGTGCCCAATTGATGACGTCATCGGTGACGTGGTTCGGCCGCCATCTTGGAAAAACCGAAAAACTTTGCACCTCTATATCTCCGAAAGTACTGAACAGAAAAAATTGAGACATGGCTCATTATAAATAACTCTCCATGGGGAATAAAATATGTTAATGATGACGTCATCAGTCACGTGGTTCGGTCGCCATCTTGGAAAAACGGCAAAACGTTGCGCCACTATATCTCCAAAAGTGCTGAACAGAAAAAATTGAGACATGGCTCATTGTAAAGAACTCTCCATGGGGAATAAAATTTGTTAATGATGACGTCATATGTCACGTGGTTCGGCCGCCATCTTGGAAAAACCGAAAAACTTAGCACCTCTATGTGTCCAAAAGTGCTGAATAGAAAAAATTGAGACATGCCTCATTGTAAAGAACTCTCCATGGGGAATAAAATATGTTAATGATGACGTCATCGGTCACGTGGTTCGGCCGCCATATTTGTCCTCAATGGCCAATAAAAAAGTACATTCCGGCAAGTCCTCGGTCTCTGACCGATTTTTCATCTGTCTGTCTGTTTGTCTGTCTGTTTGTCTGTCTGTTTGTCTGTTTGCAGCACTGCGTCTACACCGTTGCACGGAGAATCGCCAAACTTTGCACACATAATGGTCTTGCCCTCTAATATACTGTGCCTCAATGATGACGTCATCAGTGACGTGGTTCGGCCGCCATCTTGGATAAACCGAATAAATTTGCACCTCTATATCTCCGAAAGTACTGAACAGAAAAAATTGAGACATGGCTCATTGTAAAGAACTCTCCATGGGGAATAAAATATGTTAATGATGACGTCATATGTCACGTGGTCGGCCGCCATCTTGGAAAAACGGCAAAAATTTGCACCACTATATCTCCAAAAGTGCTGAACAGAAAAAATTGAGACATGGCTCATTGTAAAGAACTCTCCATGGGGAATAAAATATGTAAATGATGACGTCATCAGTCACGTGGTTCGGTCGCCATCTTGGAAAAACGGCAAATCGTTGCGCCACTATATCTCCAAAAGTGCTGAACAGAAAAAATTGAGACATGGCTCATTGGAAAGAACTCTCCATGGGGAATAAAATATGTTAATGATGACGTCATATGTCACGTGGTCGGCCGCCATCTTGGAAAAACGGCAAAACTTTGCACCACTATATCTCCAAAAGTGCTGAACAGAATAATTGAGACATGGCTCATTGTAAAGAACTCTCCATGGGGAATAAAATATGTTAATGATGACGTCATCAGTCACGTGGTCGGCCGCCATCTTGGAAAAACGGCAAAACTTTGCACCACAAAATCTCCAAAAGTGCTGAACAGAAAAAATTGAGACATGGCTCATTGTAAAGAACTCTCCATGGGGAATAAAATATGTTAATGATGACGCCATCGGTCACGTGGTTCGGCCGCCATCTTGGAAAAATGGGAAAACTTTGCACCTCAACATCTCCGAAAGTGCTGAAATGAAAAAATTGAGACATGGCTCATTGTAAAGAACTCTCCATGGGGAATAAAATATGTTAATGATGACGTCATATGTCACGTGGTCGGCCGCCATCTTGGAAAAACGGCAAAACTTTGTTCCACTGTATCTCCAAAAGTGCTGAACAGATAAAATTGAGACATGGCTCATTGTAAAGAACTCTCCATGGGGAATAAAACATGTTAATGATGACGTCATCGGTCAAGTGCTTCTGCCGCCATATTTGTCTTAAATGGCCGATAAAAGAGTACATTCCGGCAAGTCCTCGGTCTCTGACCGATTTTTCATTTGTCTGTCTGTCTGTTTGTCTGTCTGTTTGTCTGTCTGTTTGTCTGTTTGCAGCACTGCGTCTACACCGTTGCACGTAGAATCGCCAAACTTTGCACACATATTGTTCTTGCCCTGGAATAGACTGTGCCCAATTGATGACGTCATCGGTGACGTGGTTCGGCCGCCATCTTGGAAAAACCGAAAAACTTTGCACCTCTATATCTCCGAAAGTACTGAACAGAAACAATTGAGACATGGCTCATTGTAAAGAACTCTCCATGGGGAATAAAATATGTTAATGATGATGTCATATGTCACGTGGTCGGCCGCCATCTTGGAAAAACGGCAAAACTTTGCACCACTATATTTCCAAAAGTGCTGAACAGAAAAAATTGAGACATGGCTCATTGTAAAGAACTCTCCATGGGGAATAAAATATGTAAATGATGACGTCATCAGTCACGTGGTTCGGTCGCCATCTTTGAAAAACGGCAAAACGTTGCGCCACTATATCTCCAAAAGTGCTGAACAGAAAAAATTGAGACATGGCTCATTGTAAAGAACTCTCCATGGGGAATAAAATATGTTAATGATGACGTCATATGTCACGTGGTCGGCCGCCATTTTGGAAAAACGGCAAAACTTTGCACCACTATATCTCCAAAAGTGCTGAACAGAAAAAATTGAGACATGGCTCATTGTAAAGAACTCTCCATGGGGAATAAAATATGTTAATGATGACGTCATCAGTCACGTGGTCGGCCGCCATCTTGGAAAAACGGCAAAAATTTGCACCACTATATCTCCAAAAGTGCTGAACAGAAAAAATTGAGACATGGCTCATTGTAAAGAACTCTCCATGGGGAATAAAATATGTTAATGATGATGTCATATGTCACGTGGTCGGCCGCCATCTTGGAAAAACGGCAAAACTTTGCACCACTATATCTCCAAAAGTGCTGAACCGAAAAAATTGAGACATGGCTCATTGTAAAGAACTCTCCATGGGGAATAAAATATGTAAATGATGACGTCATCAGTCACGTGGTTCGGTCGCCATCTTGGAAAAACGGCAAAACGTTGCGCCACTATATCTCCAAAAGTGCTGAACAGAAAGAATTGAGACATGGCTCATTGTAAAGAACTCTCCATGGGGAATAAAATATGTTAATGATGACGTCATCAGTCACGTGGTTCGGCCGCCATATTTGTCCTAAATGGCTGATAAAAAAGTACATTCCGGCAAGTCCTCGGTCTCTGACCGATTTTTCATTTGTCTGTCTGTTTGTCTGTTTGTCTGTCTGTTTGCAGCACTGCGTCTACACCGTTGCACGTAGAATCGCCAAACTTTGCACACATATTGGTCTTGCCCAGGAATAGACTGTGCCCAATTGATGACGTCATCGGTCACGTGGTTCGGCCGCCATCTTGGAAAAACCGAAAAACTTTGCACCTCTATATCTCAAAGTACTGAACAGAAAAAATTGAGACATGGCTCATTGCAAAGAACTCCATGGGGAATAAAATATGTTAATGATGACGTCATCGGTCACGTGGTTCGGCCGCCATCTTGGAAAAAACGAAAAACTTTGCACCTCCATATCTCCAAAAGTGCTGAACAGAAAAAATTGAGACATGGCTCATTGTAAAGAACTCTCCATGGGGAATAAAATATGTTAATGATGATGTCATCAGTCACGTGGTTCGGCCGCCATCTTGGAAAAACAGAAAAATTTTGCACCTCCATATCTCCGGAAGTGCTGAATAGAACAAATTGAGACATGGCTCATTGTAAAGAACTCTCCACGGGGAATAAAATATGTTAATGATGACATCATCGGTCACGTGGTTCGGCCGCCATATTTGTCCTAAATGGCCGATAATAAAGTAAATTCCGGCAAGTCCTCGGTCTCTGACCGATTTTTCATCTGTTTGTCTGTCTGTCTGTCTGTCTGTCTGTTTGCAGCACTGCGTCTACACCGTTGCACGGAGAATCGCCAAACTTTGCACACATATTTGTCTTGCCCTGGAATAGACTGTGCCCAATTTATGACGTCATCGGTCACGTGTTTCGGCCGCCATCTTTGAAAAACCGAAAAACTTTGCACCTCGATATCTCCGGAAGTGCTGAATAGAAAAAATTGAGACATGGCTCATTGTGAAGAACTCTCCATGGGGAATAAAATATGTTAATGATGATGTCATCAGTCACGTGGTTCGGCCGCCATCTTGGAAAAACCGAAAACATTTGCACCTCCATATCTCTGAAAGTGCTGAATAGAAAAAATTGAGACATGGCTCATTGTCAAGAACTCTCCATGTGGAATAAAATATGTTAATGATGACGTCACCGGTCACGTGGTTCGGCCGCCATCTTGGAAAAACCGAAAAAATTGCACCTCAACATCTCCACAAGTACTGAACAGAAAAAATTGAGACATGGCTCATTGTAAAGAACTCTCCATGGGGAATAAAATATGTTAATGCTGACGTCATATGTCACGTGGTCGGCCGCCATCTTGGAAAAACGGCAAAACTTTGCTCCACTATATCTCCAAAAGTACTGAACAGAAAAAATTGAGACATGGCTCATTGTAAAGAACACTCCATGGGGAATAAAACATGTTAATGATGACGTCATCGGTCACGTGGTTCGGCCGCCATCTTGGAAAAACCGAAAAACTTTGCTCCACTATATCTCCAAAAGTACTGAACAGAAAAAATTGAGACATGGCTCATTGTAAAGAACTCTCCATGCGGAATAAAATATGTTAATGATGATGTCATATGTCACATGGTTCGGTCGCCATCTTGGAAAAACGGCAAAACTTTGCACCGCAAAAACTCCAAAAGTGCTGAGCAGAAAAAATTGAGACATGGCTCATTGTAAAGAACTCTCCATGGGGAATAAAATTTGTTAATGATGACGTCATATGTCACGTGGTTCGGCCGCCATCTTGGAAAAACCGAAAAATTTTGCACCTCCATATCTCTGAATGTGCTGAATAGAAAAAATTGAGACATGGCTCATTGTAAAGAACTCTCCATGGGGAATAAAATATGTTAATGATGATGCCATCGGTCACGTGGTTCGGCTGCCATCTTGGAAAAAACGGCAAAACTTTGCACCACCATATCTCCGAAAGTGCTGAATAGAAAAAATTGAGACATGGCTCATTGGAAAGAACTCTCCAGGGGGAATAAAATATGTTAATGATGACGTCATCAGTCACGTGGTTCTGCCGCCATCTTGGAAAATCCGAAAAGTTTTGCACCTCCATATCTCCGAAGGTGCTGAATAGAAAAAATTGAGACATGGCTCATTGTAAAGAACTCTCCATGGGGAATAAAATATGTTAATTATGACGTCATCGGTCACGTGGTTCAGCCGCCATATTTGTCCTAAATGGCCGATAAAAAAGTACATTCCGGCAAGTCCTCGGTCTCTGACCGATTTTTCATCTGTCTGTTTGTTACTTGCCGGAAAAATTTTCCGGCAAGTATGTTGATCTGTTCGTTTGTTACTTGCCGGAAAAATTTCCGGCAAGTATGTTGATCTGTTCGTTTGTTTGTCTGTTTGTCTGTTTGTCTGTCTGTTTGTCTGTTTGCAGCACTGCGTCTACACCGTTGCACGGAGAATCGCCAAACTTTGCACACATAATGGTCTTGCCCTCTAATATACTGTGCCTCAATGATGACGTCATCGGTGACGTGGTTCGGCCGCCATCTTGGAAAAACCGAATAAATTTGCACCTCTATATCTCCGAAAGTACTGAACAGAAAAAATTGAGACATGGCTCATTGTAAAGAACTCTCCATGGGGAATAAAATATGTAAATGATGACGTCATCAGTCACGTGGTTCGGTCGCCATCTTGGAAAAACGGCAAAACGTTGCGCCACTATATCTCCAAAAGTGCTGAACAGAAAAAATTGAGACATGGCTCATTGGAAAGAACTCTCCATGGGGAATAAAATATGTTAATGATGACGGCATATGTCACGTGGTCGGCCGCCATCTTGGAAAAACGGCAAAACTTTGCACCTCCATATCTCTGAAAGTACTGAACAGAAAAAATTGAGACATGGCTCATTGTAAAGAACTCTCCATGGGGAATAAAATTTGTTAATGATGACGTCATATGTCACGTGGTTCGGCCGCCATCTTGGAAAAACCGAAATATTTTGCACCTCCATATCTCTGAATGTGCTGAATAGAAAAAATTGAGACATGGCTCATTGTAAAGAACCCTCCATGGGGAATAAAATATGTTAATGATGATGCCATCGGTCACGTGGTTCGGCCGCCATCTTGGAAAAACGGCAAAAACTTTGCACCACTATATCTCCAAAAGTGCAGAATGGAAAAAATTGAGACATGGCTCATTGTAAAGAACTCTCCATGGGGAATAAAATATGTTAATGATGACGTCATCGGTCAGGTGGTTCGGCCGCCATCTTGGAAAAACCGAAAAACTTTGCACCTTCATATCTCCGAAAGTGCTGAACAGAAAATATTGAGACATGGCTCATTGTTAATAACTCTCCATGGGGAATAAAATATGTTAATGATGATGTCATATGTCACGTGGTCGGCCGCCATCTTGGAAAAACGGCAAAACTTTGCACCACGAAATCTCCAAAAGTGCTGAACAGAAAAAATTGAGACATGGCTCATGGTAAAGAACTCTCCATGGGGAATAAAATATGTTAATGATGATGTCATATGTCACGTGGTCGGCCGCCATCTTGGAAAAACGGCAAAAATTTGCACCACTATATCTCCAAAAGTGCTGAACAGAAAGAATTGAGACATGGCTCATTGTAAAGAACTCTCCATGGGGAATAAAATATGTTAATGATGACGTCATCGGTCACGTGGTTCGGTCGCCATATTTGTCCTAAATGGCCGATAAAAAAGTACATTCCGGCAAGTCCTCGGTCTCTGACCGATTTTTCATCTGTTTGTCTGTCTGTTTGTCTGTCTGTTTGCAGCACTGCGTCTACACCGTTGCACGGAGAATCGCCAAACTTTGCACACATATTGGTCTTGCCCTGGAATAGACTGTGCCCAATTGATGACGTCATCGGTGACGTGGTTCGGCCGCCATCTTGGAAAAACCGAAAAACTTTGCATTTCTATATCTCCGAAAGTACTGAACAGAAAAAATTGAGACATGGCTCATTGTAAAGAACTCTAGATGGGGAATAAAATATGTTAATGATGACGTCATTGGTCACGTGGTTCGGCCGCCATCTTGGAAAAACCGCAAAACTTTCTATATGTAGAATCTTTCTATACGTAGAATAGCCAAACTTTGCACACTTATTTGGCTTGCCCTCTAATATACTGTGCCCAAATGATGACGTCATCGGTCACGTGGTTCGGCCGCCATCTTTGAAAAAATTTGCACCTCCATATCTCCGAAAGTGCTGAATAGAAAAAATTGAGACATGGCTCATTGTAAAGAACTGTCCATGGGGAATAAAATATGTTAATGATGACGTCATCAGTCACGTGGTTCGGCGGCCATCTTGGAAAAACCGAAAAAAAATTGCACCTCTATATCTCCGAAAGTACTGAACAGAAAAAATTGCTACATGGCTCATTGTAAAGAACTCTCCATGGGGAATAAAATAAGTAAATGATGACGTCATCAGTCACGTGGTTCGGTCGCCATCTTGGAAAAACGGCAAAACGTTGCGCCACTATATCTCCAAAAGTGCTGAACAGAAAAAATTGAGACATGGCTCATTGTAAAGAACTCTCCATGGGGAATAAAATATGTTAATGATGACATCATCAGTCACGTGGTCGGCCGCCATCTTGGAAAAACGGCAAAACTTTGCACCACGAAATCTCCAAAAGTGCTGAACAGAAAAAATTGAGACATGGCTCATTGTAAAGAACTCTCCATGCAGAATAAAATAGGTTAATGATGACGTCATATGTCACGTGGTCGGCCGCCATCTTGGAAAAACGGCAAAACTTTGCACCTCCATATCTCTGAAAGTACTGAATAGAAAAAATTGAGACACGGCTCATTGTAATGAACTCTCCATGGGGAATAAAATATGTTAATGATGACGTCACCGGTCACGTGGTGGGCTGCCATCTTGGAAAAACGGCAAAACTTTGCACCACGAAATCTCCAAAAGTGCTGAACAGAAAAAATTGAGACATGGCTCATTGTAAAGAACTCCCCATGGGGAATAAAATATGTTAATGATGATGTCATATGTCACGTGGTTCGGCCGCCATCTTGGAAAAACGGCAAAACTTTGCACCTCCATATCTCTGAAAGTACTGAATAGAAAAAATTGAGACATGGCTCATTGTAAAGAACTCTCCATGTGGAATAAAAAATGTTAATGATGACGTCATCGGTCACGTGGTTCGGCCGCCATCTTGGAAAAGCTTTGCACCTCTATATCTCCGAAAGTGCTGAACAGAAAAAATTGAGACATGGCTCATTGGAAAGAAATGTCCATGGGGCATAAAATATGTTAATGATGACGTCATAGGTCACGTGGTTCGGCCGCCATCTTGGAAAAACCGAAAAACTTTACACCTCCATATCTCCGAAAGTGCTGAACAGAAAAAATTGAGACATGGCTCATTGTAAATATCTCTCCATGGGGAATAAAATATGTTACTGATGACGTCATCAGTCACGTGGTTCGGCCGCCATCTTGGAAAAACCGAAAAACTTTGCACCTCCATATCTCCGAAAGTGCTGAATAGAAAAAATTGAGACATGGCTCATTGTAAAGAACTCTCCATGGGGAATAAAATATGTTAATGATGATATCATCGGTCACGTGGTTCGGCCGCCATCTTGGAAAAACCGAAAAACTTAGCACCTCTATGTGTCCAAAAGTGCTGAATAGAAAAAATTGAGACATGGCTCATTGTAAAGAATCCTCCATGGGGAATAAAATATGTTAATGATGACGTCATCGGTCACGTGGTTCAGCCGCCATCTTGGAAAAACCGAAAAACTCTGCACCTCCACATCTCCAAAAGTCCTGAATAGAAAAAATTGAGGCATGGCTCATTGTAAAGAACTCTCCATGTGGAATAAAAAATGTTAATGATGACGTCATCGGTCACGTGGTTCGGCCGCCATCTTGGAAAAGCTTTGCACCTCTATATCTCCGAAAGTGCTGAACAGAAAAAATTGAGACATGGCTCATTGGAAAGAAATGTCCATGGGAAATAAAATATGTTAATGATGACGTCATAGGTCACGTGGTTCGGCCGCCATCTTGGAAAAGCTTTGCACCTCTATATCTCCGAAAGTGCTGAACAGAAAAAATTGAGACATGGCTCATTGGAAAGAAATGTCCATGGGGAATAAAATATGTTAATGATGACGTCAGATGTCACGTGGTTCGGCCGCCATCTTGGAAAAACGGCAAAACTTTGCACCTCTATATCTCCAAAAGTGCTGAGCAGAAAAAATTGAGACATGGCTCATTGTAAAGAACTCTCCATGGGGAATAAAATATGTTAATGATGACATCATCTATCACGTGGTTCAGCCGCCATATTTGTTCTAAATGGCCGATAAAAAAGTACACTCCGGCAAGTCCTCGGTCTCTGACCGATTTTTCATCTGTTTGTTACTTGCCGGAAAAATTTTCCGGCAAGTATGTTGATCTGTTCGTTTGTTTGTCTGTCTGTCTGTCTGTCTGTTTGTCTGTCTGTCTGTCTGTTTGCAGCACTGCGTCTACACCGTTGCACGTAGAATCGCCAAACTTTGCACACACATTGGTCTTGCCCTGGAATAGACTGTGCCCAATTGATGACGTCATCGGTGACGTGGTTCGGCCGCCATCTTGGAAAAACCAAAAAACGTTGCACCTCTATATCTCCGAAAGTACTGAACAGAAAAAATTGAGACATGGCTCATTGTAAAGAACTCTCCATGCAGAATAAAATATGTAAATGATGACGTCATCAGTCACGTGGTTCGGTCGCCATCTTGGAAAAACGGCAAAACGTTGCACCACTATATCTCCAAAAGTGCTGAACAGAAAAAATTGAGACATGGCTCATTGTAAAGAACTCTCCATGGGGAATAAAATATGTTAATGATGACGTCATATGTCACGTGGTCGGCCGCCATTTTGGAAAAACGGCAAAACTTTGCACCACTATATCTCCAAAAGTGCTGAACAGAAAAAATTGAGGTATGGCTCATTGTAAAGAACTCTCCATGGGGAATAAAATATGTTAATGATGACGTCATCGGTCACGTGGTTCGGCCGCCATATTTGTCCTAAATGGCCGATTAAAAAGTACATTCCGGCAAGTCCTCGGTCTCTGACCGATTTTTCATCTGTTTGTTACTTGCCGGAAAAGATTCCGGCAAGTATGTTGATCTGTTCGTTTGTTTGTCTGTTTGTCTGTCTGTTTGTCTGTCTGTCTGTCTGTCTGTCTGTTTGCAGCACTGCGTCTACACCGTTGCACGTAGAATCGCCAAACTTTGCACACATATTGGTCTTGCCCTGGAATAGACTGTGCCCAATTGATGACGTCATCGGTGACGTGGTTCGGCCGCCATCTTGGAAAAACCGAAAAACGTTGCACCTCTATATCTCCGAAAGTACTGCACAGAAAAAATTGAGACATGGCTCATTGTAAAGAACTCTCCATGCGGAATAAAATATGTAAATGATGACGTCATCAGTCACGTGGTTCGGTCGCCATCTTGGAAAAACGGCAAAACGTTGCGCCACGATATCTCCAAAAGTGCTGAACAGAAAAAATTGAGACATGGCTCATCTATCTATAATTCCAGTAATCTCTGTGTGTATGTGTGTGTGTATGTCTGTGTGTATGTCTGTGTGTATGTCTGTGTGTTTGTCTGTGACCGCTGTTTCTCGACAACCACGGGTCCGATATACTTGAAACTTGCCAGGTATATTGCTGGGGACCTGAGGATGTGCCTTTTCAAGGTTTCATATTAATCGGAGAAGTAGTTACCGAGCTATGGCGATTTAGCCGTTCGCCGTTCGCTTTGGCTTTGCGAATGGACCAAACCATTCATATGTAAATAGAGGGGGGGGTTCTGTGGTCGTTGCGAATGGACCAAACCATTTCATGTAAATAGAGGGGGGGGGGGGAGGTTCTGTGGTCGTTGCGAATGGACCAAACCATTCATATGTAAATAGAGGGGGGGGGGGGGGTTCTGTGGTCGTTGCGAATGGACCAAACCATTTCATGTAAATATAGGGGGGGGTTCTGTGGTCGTTACTGCCACGTGGTTTCAAAGTTTTTTTTTGTTGTTGTTGTTTGCACGCATGTTTTTTTGCACGCACGTACGGGCACCCACGTACGGGCACGTCCTAGTTGTAAAGAACTCTCCATGGGGAATAAAATATGTTAATGATGACGTCATATGTCACGTGGTCGGCCGCCATCTTGGAAAAACGGCAAAACTTTGCACCACTATATCGCCAAAAGTGCTGAACAGAAAAAATTGAGACATGGCTCATTGTAAAGAACTCCACATGGGGAATAAAATATGTTAATGATGACGTCATCAGTCACGTGGTCGGCCGCCATCTTGGAAAAACGGCAAAACTTTGCACTACGAAATCTCCAAAAGTGCTGAACAGAAAAAATTGAGACATGGCTCATTGTAAAAAACACTCCATGGGGAATAAAATATGTTAATGATGATGTCATATGTCACGTGGTCGGCCGCCATCTTGGAAAAAGGGCAAAAATTTGCACCACTATATCTCCAAAAGTGCTGAACAGAAAAAATTGAGACATGGCTCATTGTAAAGAACTCTCCATGGGGAATAAAATTTGTTAATGATGACGTCATATGTCACGTGGTTCGGCCGCCATCTTGGAAAAACCGAAATATTTTGCACCTCCATATCTCTGAATGTGCTGAATAGAAAAAATTGAGACATGGCTCATTGTAAAGAACCCTCCATGGGGAATAAAATATGTTAATGATGATGCCATCGGTCACGTGGTTCGGCCGCCATCTTGGAAAAACGGCAAAAACTTTGCACCACTATATCTCCAAAAGTGCAGAATGGAAAAAATTGAGACATGGCTCATTGTAAAGAACTCTCCATGGGGAATAAAATATGTTAATGATGACGTCATCGGTCAGGTGGTTCGGCCGCCATCTTGGAAAAACCGAAAAACTTTGCACCTTCATATCTCCGAAAGTGCTGAACAGAAAATATTGAGACATGGCTCATTGTTAATAACTCTCCATGGGGAATAAAATATGTTAATGATGATGTCATATGTCACGTGGTCGGCCGCCATCTTGGAAAAACGGCAAAACTTTGCACCACGAAATCTCCAAAAGTGCTGAACAGAAAAAATTGAGACATGGCTCATGGTAAAGAACTCTCCATGGGGAATAAAATATGTTAATGATGATGTCATATGTCACGTGGTCGGCCGCCATCTTGGAAAAACGGCAAAAATTTGCACCACTATATCTCCAAAAGTGCTGAACAGAAAGAATTGAGACATGGCTCATTGTAAAGAACTCTCCATGGGGAATAAAATATGTTAATGATGACGTCATCGGTCACGTGGTTCGGTCGCCATATTTGTCCTAAATGGCCGATAAAAAAGTACATTCCGGCAAGTCCTCGGTCTCTGACCGATTTTTCATCTGTTTGTCTGTCTGTTTGTCTGTCTGTTTGCAGCACTGCGTCTACACCGTTGCACGGAGAATCGCCAAACTTTGCACACATATTGGTCTTGCCCTGGAATAGACTGTGCCCAATTGATGACGTCATCGGTGACGTGGTTCGGCCGCCATCTTGGAAAAACCGAAAAACTTTGCATTTCTATATCTCCGAAAGTACTGAACAGAAAAAATTGAGACATGGCTCATTGTAAAGAACTCTAGATGGGGAATAAAATATGTTAATGATGACGTCATTGGTCACGTGGTTCGGCCGCCATCTTGGAAAAACCGCAAAACTTTCTATATGTAGAATCTTTCTATACGTAGAATAGCCAAACTTTGCACACTTATTTGGCTTGCCCTCTAATATACTGTGCCCAAATGATGACGTCATCGGTCACGTGGTTCGGCCGCCATCTTTGAAAAAATTTGCACCTCCATATCTCCGAAAGTGCTGAATAGAAAAAATTGAGACATGGCTCATTGTAAAGAACTGTCCATGGGGAATAAAATATGTTAATGATGACGTCATCAGTCACGTGGTTCGGCGGCCATCTTGGAAAAACCGAAAAAAAATTGCACCTCTATATCTCCGAAAGTACTGAACAGAAAAAATTGCTACATGGCTCATTGTAAAGAACTCTCCATGGGGAATAAAATAAGTAAATGATGACGTCATCAGTCACGTGGTTCGGTCGCCATCTTGGAAAAACGGCAAAACGTTGCGCCACTATATCTCCAAAAGTGCTGAACAGAAAAAATTGAGACATGGCTCATTGTAAAGAACTCTCCATGGGGAATAAAATATGTTAATGATGACATCATCAGTCACGTGGTCGGCCGCCATCTTGGAAAAACGGCAAAACTTTGCACCACGAAATCTCCAAAAGTGCTGAACAGAAAAAATTGAGACATGGCTCATTGTAAAGAACTCTCCATGCAGAATAAAATAGGTTAATGATGACGTCATATGTCACGTGGTCGGCCGCCATCTTGGAAAAACGGCAAAACTTTGCACCTCCATATCTCTGAAAGTACTGAATAGAAAAAATTGAGACACGGCTCATTGTAATGAACTCTCCATGGGGAATAAAATATGTTAATGATGACGTCACCGGTCACGTGGTGGGCTGCCATCTTGGAAAAACGGCAAAACTTTGCACCACGAAATCTCCAAAAGTGCTGAACAGAAAAAATTGAGACATGGCTCATTGTAAAGAACTCCCCATGGGGAATAAAATATGTTAATGATGATGTCATATGTCACGTGGTTCGGCCGCCATCTTGGAAAAACGGCAAAACTTTGCACCTCCATATCTCTGAAAGTACTGAATAGAAAAAATTGAGACATGGCTCATTGTAAAGAACTCTCCATGTGGAATAAAAAATGTTAATGATGACGTCATCGGTCACGTGGTTCGGCCGCCATCTTGGAAAAGCTTTGCACCTCTATATCTCCGAAAGTGCTGAACAGAAAAAATTGAGACATGGCTCATTGGAAAGAAATGTCCATGGGGCATAAAATATGTTAATGATGACGTCATAGGTCACGTGGTTCGGCCGCCATCTTGGAAAAACCGAAAAACTTTACACCTCCATATCTCCGAAAGTGCTGAACAGAAAAAATTGAGACATGGCTCATTGTAAATATCTCTCCATGGGGAATAAAATATGTTACTGATGACGTCATCAGTCACGTGGTTCGGCCGCCATCTTGGAAAAACCGAAAAACTTTGCACCTCCATATCTCCGAAAGTGCTGAATAGAAAAAATTGAGACATGGCTCATTGTAAAGAACTCTCCATGGGGAATAAAATATGTTAATGATGATATCATCGGTCACGTGGTTCGGCCGCCATCTTGGAAAAACCGAAAAACTTAGCACCTCTATGTGTCCAAAAGTGCTGAATAGAAAAAATTGAGACATGGCTCATTGTAAAGAATCCTCCATGGGGAATAAAATATGTTAATGATGACGTCATCGGTCACGTGGTTCAGCCGCCATCTTGGAAAAACCGAAAAACTCTGCACCTCCACATCTCCAAAAGTCCTGAATAGAAAAAATTGAGGCATGGCTCATTGTAAAGAACTCTCCATGTGGAATAAAAAATGTTAATGATGACGTCATCGGTCACGTGGTTCGGCCGCCATCTTGGAAAAGCTTTGCACCTCTATATCTCCGAAAGTGCTGAACAGAAAAAATTGAGACATGGCTCATTGGAAAGAAATGTCCATGGGAAATAAAATATGTTAATGATGACGTCATAGGTCACGTGGTTCGGCCGCCATCTTGGAAAAGCTTTGCACCTCTATATCTCCGAAAGTGCTGAACAGAAAAAATTGAGACATGGCTCATTGGAAAGAAATGTCCATGGGGAATAAAATATGTTAATGATGACGTCAGATGTCACGTGGTTCGGCCGCCATCTTGGAAAAACGGCAAAACTTTGCACCTCTATATCTCCAAAAGTGCTGAGCAGAAAAAATTGAGACATGGCTCATTGTAAAGAACTCTCCATGGGGAATAAAATATGTTAATGATGACATCATCTATCACGTGGTTCAGCCGCCATATTTGTTCTAAATGGCCGATAAAAAAGTACACTCCGGCAAGTCCTCGGTCTCTGACCGATTTTTCATCTGTTTGTTACTTGCCGGAAAAATTTTCCGGCAAGTATGTTGATCTGTTCGTTTGTTTGTCTGTCTGTCTGTCTGTCTGTTTGTCTGTCTGTCTGTCTGTTTGCAGCACTGCGTCTACACCGTTGCACGTAGAATCGCCAAACTTTGCACACACATTGGTCTTGCCCTGGAATAGACTGTGCCCAATTGATGACGTCATCGGTGACGTGGTTCGGCCGCCATCTTGGAAAAACCAAAAAACGTTGCACCTCTATATCTCCGAAAGTACTGAACAGAAAAAATTGAGACATGGCTCATTGTAAAGAACTCTCCATGCAGAATAAAATATGTAAATGATGACGTCATCAGTCACGTGGTTCGGTCGCCATCTTGGAAAAACGGCAAAACGTTGCACCACTATATCTCCAAAAGTGCTGAACAGAAAAAATTGAGACATGGCTCATTGTAAAGAACTCTCCATGGGGAATAAAATATGTTAATGATGACGTCATATGTCACGTGGTCGGCCGCCATTTTGGAAAAACGGCAAAACTTTGCACCACTATATCTCCAAAAGTGCTGAACAGAAAAAATTGAGGTATGGCTCATTGTAAAGAACTCTCCATGGGGAATAAAATATGTTAATGATGACGTCATCGGTCACGTGGTTCGGCCGCCATATTTGTCCTAAATGGCCGATTAAAAAGTACATTCCGGCAAGTCCTCGGTCTCTGACCGATTTTTCATCTGTTTGTTACTTGCCGGAAAAGATTCCGGCAAGTATGTTGATCTGTTCGTTTGTTTGTCTGTTTGTCTGTCTGTTTGTCTGTCTGTCTGTCTGTCTGTCTGTTTGCAGCACTGCGTCTACACCGTTGCACGTAGAATCGCCAAACTTTGCACACATATTGGTCTTGCCCTGGAATAGACTGTGCCCAATTGATGACGTCATCGGTGACGTGGTTCGGCCGCCATCTTGGAAAAACCGAAAAACGTTGCACCTCTATATCTCCGAAAGTACTGCACAGAAAAAATTGAGACATGGCTCATTGTAAAGAACTCTCCATGCGGAATAAAATATGTAAATGATGACGTCATCAGTCACGTGGTTCGGTCGCCATCTTGGAAAAACGGCAAAACGTTGCGCCACGATATCTCCAAAAGTGCTGAACAGAAAAAATTGAGACATGGCTCATCTATCTATAATTCCAGTAATCTCTGTGTGTATGTGTGTGTGTATGTCTGTGTGTATGTCTGTGTGTATGTCTGTGTGTTTGTCTGTGACCGCTGTTTCTCGACAACCACGGGTCCGATATACTTGAAACTTGCCAGGTATATTGCTGGGGACCTGAGGATGTGCCTTTTCAAGGTTTCAAATTAATCGGAGAAGTAGTTACCGAGCTATGGCGATTTAGCCGTTCGCCGTTCGCTTTGGCTTTGCGAATGGACCAAACCATTCATATGTAAATAGAGGGGGGGGTTCTGTGGTCGTTGCGAATGGACCAAACCATTTCATGTAAATAGAGGGGGGGGGGGGAGGTTCTGTGGTCGTTGCGAATGGACCAAACCATTCATATGTAAATAGAGGGGGGGGGGGGGTTCTGTGGTCGTTGCGAATGGACCAAACCATTTCATGTAAATATAGGGGGGGGTTCTGTGGTCGTTACTGCCACGTGGTTTCAAAGTTTTTTTTTGTTGTTGTTGTTTGCACGCATGTTTTTTTGCACGCACGTACGGGCACCCACGTACGGGCACGTCCTAGTTGTAAAGAACTCTCCATGGGGAATAAAATATGTTAATGATGACGTCATATGTCACGTGGTCGGCCGCCATCTTGGAAAAACGGCAAAACTTTGCACCACTATATCGCCAAAAGTGCTGAACAGAAAAAATTGAGACATGGCTCATTGTAAAGAACTCCACATGGGGAATAAAATATGTTAATGATGACGTCATCAGTCACGTGGTCGGCCGCCATCTTGGAAAAACGGCAAAACTTTGCACTACGAAATCTCCAAAAGTGCTGAACAGAAAAAATTGAGACATGGCTCATTGTAAAAAACACTCCATGGGGAATAAAATATGTTAATGATGATGTCATATGTCACGTGGTCGGCCGCCATCTTGGAAAAAGGGCAAAAATTTGCACCACTATATCTCCAAAAGTGCTGAACAGAAAAAATTGAGACATGGCTCATTGTAAAGAACTCTCCATGGGGAATAAAATTTGTTAATGATGACGTCATATGTCACGTGGTTCGGCCGCCATCTTGGAAAAACCGAAATATTTTGCACCTCCATATCTCTGAATGTGCTGAATAGAAAAAATTGAGACATGGCTCATTGTAAAGAACCCTCCATGGGGAATAAAATATGTTAATGATGATGCCATCGGTCACGTGGTTCGGCCGCCATCTTGGAAAAACGGCAAAAACTTTGCACCACTATATCTCCAAAAGTGCAGAATGGAAAAAATTGAGACATGGCTCATTGTAAAGAACTCTCCATGGGGAATAAAATATGTTAATGATGACGTCATCGGTCAGGTGGTTCGGCCGCCATCTTGGAAAAACCGAAAAACTTTGCACCTTCATATCTCCGAAAGTGCTGAACAGAAAATATTGAGACATGGCTCATTGTTAATAACTCTCCATGGGGAATAAAATATGTTAATGATGATGTCATATGTCACGTGGTCGGCCGCCATCTTGGAAAAACGGCAAAACTTTGCACCACGAAATCTCCAAAAGTGCTGAACAGAAAAAATTGAGACATGGCTCATGGTAAAGAACTCTCCATGGGGAATAAAATATGTTAATGATGATGTCATATGTCACGTGGTCGGCCGCCATCTTGGAAAAACGGCAAAAATTTGCACCACTATATCTCCAAAAGTGCTGAACAGAAAGAATTGAGACATGGCTCATTGTAAAGAACTCTCCATGGGGAATAAAATATGTTAATGATGACGTCATCGGTCACGTGGTTCGGTCGCCATATTTGTCCTAAATGGCCGATAAAAAAGTACATTCCGGCAAGTCCTCGGTCTCTGACCGATTTTTCATCTGTTTGTCTGTCTGTTTGTCTGTCTGTTTGCAGCACTGCGTCTACACCGTTGCACGGAGAATCGCCAAACTTTGCACACATATTGGTCTTGCCCTGGAATAGACTGTGCCCAATTGATGACGTCATCGGTGACGTGGTTCGGCCGCCATCTTGGAAAAACCGAAAAACTTTGCATTTCTATATCTCCGAAAGTACTGAACAGAAAAAATTGAGACATGGCTCATTGTAAAGAACTCTAGATGGGGAATAAAATATGTTAATGATGACGTCATTGGTCACGTGGTTCGGCCGCCATCTTGGAAAAACCGCAAAACTTTCTATATGTAGAATCTTTCTATACGTAGAATAGCCAAACTTTGCACACTTATTTGGCTTGCCCTCTAATATACTGTGCCCAAATGATGACGTCATCGGTCACGTGGTTCGGCCGCCATCTTTGAAAAAATTTGCACCTCCATATCTCCGAAAGTGCTGAATAGAAAAAATTGAGACATGGCTCATTGTAAAGAACTGTCCATGGGGAATAAAATATGTTAATGATGACGTCATCAGTCACGTGGTTCGGCGGCCATCTTGGAAAAACCGAAAAAAAATTGCACCTCTATATCTCCGAAAGTACTGAACAGAAAAAATTGCTACATGGCTCATTGTAAAGAACTCTCCATGGGGAATAAAATAAGTAAATGATGACGTCATCAGTCACGTGGTTCGGTCGCCATCTTGGAAAAACGGCAAAACGTTGCGCCACTATATCTCCAAAAGTGCTGAACAGAAAAAATTGAGACATGGCTCATTGTAAAGAACTCTCCATGGGGAATAAAATATGTTAATGATGACATCATCAGTCACGTGGTCGGCCGCCATCTTGGAAAAACGGCAAAACTTTGCACCACGAAATCTCCAAAAGTGCTGAACAGAAAAAATTGAGACATGGCTCATTGTAAAGAACTCTCCATGCAGAATAAAATAGGTTAATGATGACGTCATATGTCACGTGGTCGGCCGCCATCTTGGAAAAACGGCAAAACTTTGCACCTCCATATCTCTGAAAGTACTGAATAGAAAAAATTGAGACACGGCTCATTGTAATGAACTCTCCATGGGGAATAAAATATGTTAATGATGACGTCACCGGTCACGTGGTGGGCTGCCATCTTGGAAAAACGGCAAAACTTTGCACCACGAAATCTCCAAAAGTGCTGAACAGAAAAAATTGAGACATGGCTCATTGTAAAGAACTCCCCATGGGGAATAAAATATGTTAATGATGATGTCATATGTCACGTGGTTCGGCCGCCATCTTGGAAAAACGGCAAAACTTTGCACCTCCATATCTCTGAAAGTACTGAATAGAAAAAATTGAGACATGGCTCATTGTAAAGAACTCTCCATGTGGAATAAAAAATGTTAATGATGACGTCATCGGTCACGTGGTTCGGCCGCCATCTTGGAAAAGCTTTGCACCTCTATATCTCCGAAAGTGCTGAACAGAAAAAATTGAGACATGGCTCATTGGAAAGAAATGTCCATGGGGCATAAAATATGTTAATGATGACGTCATAGGTCACGTGGTTCGGCCGCCATCTTGGAAAAACCGAAAAACTTTACACCTCCATATCTCCGAAAGTGCTGAACAGAAAAAATTGAGACATGGCTCATTGTAAATATCTCTCCATGGGGAATAAAATATGTTACTGATGACGTCATCAGTCACGTGGTTCGGCCGCCATCTTGGAAAAACCGAAAAACTTTGCACCTCCATATCTCCGAAAGTGCTGAATAGAAAAAATTGAGACATGGCTCATTGTAAAGAACTCTCCATGGGGAATAAAATATGTTAATGATGATATCATCGGTCACGTGGTTCGGCCGCCATCTTGGAAAAACCGAAAAACTTAGCACCTCTATGTGTCCAAAAGTGCTGAATAGAAAAAATTGAGACATGGCTCATTGTAAAGAATCCTCCATGGGGAATAAAATATGTTAATGATGACGTCATCGGTCACGTGGTTCAGCCGCCATCTTGGAAAAACCGAAAAACTCTGCACCTCCACATCTCCAAAAGTCCTGAATAGAAAAAATTGAGGCATGGCTCATTGTAAAGAACTCTCCATGTGGAATAAAAAATGTTAATGATGACGTCATCGGTCACGTGGTTCGGCCGCCATCTTGGAAAAGCTTTGCACCTCTATATCTCCGAAAGTGCTGAACAGAAAAAATTGAGACATGGCTCATTGGAAAGAAATGTCCATGGGAAATAAAATATGTTAATGATGACGTCATAGGTCACGTGGTTCGGCCGCCATCTTGGAAAAGCTTTGCACCTCTATATCTCCGAAAGTGCTGAACAGAAAAAATTGAGACATGGCTCATTGGAAAGAAATGTCCATGGGGAATAAAATATGTTAATGATGACGTCAGATGTCACGTGGTTCGGCCGCCATCTTGGAAAAACGGCAAAACTTTGCACCTCTATATCTCCAAAAGTGCTGAGCAGAAAAAATTGAGACATGGCTCATTGTAAAGAACTCTCCATGGGGAATAAAATATGTTAATGATGACATCATCTATCACGTGGTTCAGCCGCCATATTTGTTCTAAATGGCCGATAAAAAAGTACACTCCGGCAAGTCCTCGGTCTCTGACCGATTTTTCATCTGTTTGTTACTTGCCGGAAAAATTTTCCGGCAAGTATGTTGATCTGTTCGTTTGTTTGTCTGTCTGTCTGTCTGTCTGTTTGTCTGTCTGTCTGTCTGTTTGCAGCACTGCGTCTACACCGTTGCACGTAGAATCGCCAAACTTTGCACACACATTGGTCTTGCCCTGGAATAGACTGTGCCCAATTGATGACGTCATCGGTGACGTGGTTCGGCCGCCATCTTGGAAAAACCAAAAAACGTTGCACCTCTATATCTCCGAAAGTACTGAACAGAAAAAATTGAGACATGGCTCATTGTAAAGAACTCTCCATGCAGAATAAAATATGTAAATGATGACGTCATCAGTCACGTGGTTCGGTCGCCATCTTGGAAAAACGGCAAAACGTTGCACCACTATATCTCCAAAAGTGCTGAACAGAAAAAATTGAGACATGGCTCATTGTAAAGAACTCTCCATGGGGAATAAAATATGTTAATGATGACGTCATATGTCACGTGGTCGGCCGCCATTTTGGAAAAACGGCAAAACTTTGCACCACTATATCTCCAAAAGTGCTGAACAGAAAAAATTGAGACATGGCTCATTGTAAAGAACTCTCCATGGGGAATAAAATAAGTTAATGATGACGTCATCAGTCACGTGGTCGGCCGCCATCTTGGAAAAACGGCAAAACTTTGCACCACAAAATCTCCAAAAGTGCTGAACAGAAAAAATTGAGACATGGCTCATTGTAAAGAACTCTCCATGGGGAATAAAATATGTTAATGATGACGTCATATGTCACGTGGTCGGCCGCCATTTTGGAAAAACGGCAAAACTTTGCACCACTATATCTCCAAAAGTGCTGAACAGAAAAAATTGAGACATGGCTCATTGTAAAGAACTCTCCATGGGGAATAAAATATGTTAATGATGACGTCATCAGTCACGTGGTCGGCCGCCATCTTGGAAAAACGGCAAAACTTTGCACCACAAAATCTCCAAAAGTGCTGAACAGAAAAAATTGAGACATGGCTCATTGTAAAGAACTCTCCATGGGGAATAAAATATATTAATGATGACGTCATATGTCACGTGGTCGGCCGCCATCTTGGAAAAACGGCAAAAATTTGCACCACTATATCTCCAAAAGTGCTGAATAGAAAAAATTGAGACATGGCTCATTGTAAAGAACTCTCCATGGGGAATAAAATATGTTAATGATGATATCATCGGTCACGTGGTTCGGCCGCCATATTTGTTCTAAATGGCCGATAAAAAGTACATTCCGGCAAGTCCTCGGTCTCTGACCGATTTTTCATCTGTCTGTTTGTCTGTCTGTTTGCAGCACTGCGTCTACACCGTTGCACGGAGAATCGCCAAACTTTGCACACATATTGGTCTTGCCCTGGAATAGACTGTGCCCAATTGATGACGTCATCGGTGACGTGGTTCGGCCGCCATCTTGGAAAAACCGAAAAACTTTGCACTTCTATATCTCTGAAAGTACTGAACAGAAAAAATTGAGACATGGCTCATTGTAAAGAACTCTCCATGGGGAATAAAATATGTTAATGATGACATCATCAGTCACGTGGTCGGCCACCATCTTGGAAAAACGGCAAAACTTTGCACCACAAAATCTCCAAAAGTGCTGAACAGAAAAAATTGAGACATGGCTCATTGTAAAGAACTCTCCATGCGGAATAAAATATGTTAATGATGATGTCATATGTCACGTGGTCGGCCGCCATCTTGGAAAAACGGCAAAAACTTTGCACCGCTATATCTCCAAAAGTGCTGAACAGAAAAAATTGAGACAAGGCTCATTGTAAAGAACTCTCCATGGGTAATAAAATTTGTTAATGATGATGTCATATGTCACGTGGTTCGGCCGCCATCTTGGAAAAACCGAAAAATTTTGCACCTCCATATCTCTGAATGTGCTGAATAGAAAAAATTGGGACATGGCTCATTGTAAAGAACTCTCCATGGGGAATAAAATATGTTAATGATGATGCCATCGGTCACGTGGTTCGGCCGCCATCTTGGAAAAACGGCAAAAACTTTGCACCACTATATCTCCAAAAGTGCAGAATGGAAAAAATTGAGACATGGCTCATTGTAAAGAACTCTCCATGTGGAATAAAAAATGTTAATGATGACGTCATCGGTCACGTGGTTCGGCCGCCATTTTGGAAAAGCTTTGCACCTCCATATCTCCGAAAGTGCTGAACAGAAAAAACTGAGACATGGCTCATTGGAAAGAAATGTCCATGGGGAATAAAATATGTTAATGATGACGTCATCGGTCACGTGGTTCGGCCGCCATATTGGAAAAACCGAAAAAATTCGCATCTCCATATCTCCAAAAGTGCTGAATAGAAAAAATTGAGACATGGCTCATTGGAAAGAAATGTCCATGGGGAATAAAATATGTTAATGATGATGTCATCGGTCACGTGGTTCGGCCGCCATATTTGTCCTAAATCCCCAATGAAAAAGTAAATTCCGGCAAGTCGTCGGTCTCTGACCGATTTTTCATTTGTTTGTTACTTGCCGGAAAAATTTTCCGGCAAGTATGTTGATCTGTTCGTTTGTTTGTCTGTTTGTTACTTGCCGGAAAAATTTTCCGGCAAGTATGTTGATCTGTTCGTTTGTTTGTCTGTCTGTTTGTCTGTTTGTCTGTCTGTTTGTCTGTCTGTTTGTCTGTCTGTTTGCAGCACTGCGTCTACACCGTTGCACGGAAAATCGCCAAACTTTGCACACATATTCGTCTTGCCCTGGAATAGACTGTGCCCAATATATGACGTCATCGGTCACATGTTTCGGCGGCCATCTTGGAAAAACCGAAATAATTTGCACCGCTATATCTCCGAAAGTACTGAACAGAAAAAATTGAGACATGGCTCATTGTGAAGAACTCTCCATGGGGAATAAAATGTGTTAATGATGACGTCATCAGTCACGTGGTTCGGTCGCCATCTTGGAAAAACGGCAAAACGTTGCGCCACTGTATCTCCAAAAGTGCTGAACAGAAAAAATTGAGACATGGCTCATTGTAAAGAACTCTCCATGGGGAATAAAATATGTTAATGATGACGTCATATGTCACGTGGTCGGCCGCCATCTTGGTAAAACGGCAAAACTTTGCACCACTAAATCTCCAAAAGTGCTGAACAGAAAAAATTGAGACATGGCTCATTGTAAAGAACTCTCCATGGGGAATAAAATATGTTAATGATGACGTCATCAGTCACGTGGTCGGCCGCCATCTTGGAAAAACGGCAAAACGTTGCACCACTATAATCTCCAAAAGTGCTGAACAGAAAAAATTGAGACATGGCTCATTGTAAAGAACTCTCAATGGGGAATAAAATTTGTTAATGATGACGTCATATGTCACGTGGTTCGGCCGCCATCTTGGAAAAACCGAAAAATTTTGCACCTCCATATCTCTGAATGTGCTGAATAGAAAAATTTGAGACATGGCTCATTGTAAAGAACTCTCCATGGGGAATAAAATATGTTAATGATGACGTCATTGACCACATGGTTCGGCCGCCATATTTGTCCTAGACGGCCGATAAAAAAGTAAATTCCGGCAAGTCCTCGGTCTCTGACCGATTTTTCATCTGTTTGTCTGTTTGTTACTTGCCGGAAAAAATTTTCCGGCAAGTATGTTGATCTGTTCGTTTGTCTGTTTGTCTGTCTGTCTGTCTGTCTGTTTGCAGCACTGCGTCTACACCGTTGCACGTAGAATCGCCAAACTTTGCACACATATTGGTCTTGCCCTGGAATAGACTGTGCCCTATTGATGACGTCATCGGTCACGTGGTTCGGCCGCCATCTTGGAAAAACGGCAAAAATTTGCACCACTATATCTCCAAAAGTGCTGAACAGAAAAAAATTGAGACATGGCTCATTGTAAAGAACTCCCGATGGTGAACAAAATATGTTAATGATGACGTCATCAGTCACGTGGTTCGGCCGCCATCTTGGAAAAACCGAAAATATTTGCACTGCTATATCTCCGAAAGTACTGAACAGAAAAAATTGAGACATGGCTCATTGCAAAGAACTCTCCATGGGGAATAAAATACGTAAATGATGACGTCATCAGTCACGTGGTTCTGGCGCCATCTTGGAAAAACCGAAAAACGTTGCGCCACTATATCTCCAAAAGTGCTGAACAGAAAAAATTGAGACTTGGCTCATTGTAAAGAACTCTCCATGGGGAATAAAATATGTTAATGATGACGTCATATGTCACGTGGTCGGCCGCCATCTTGGAAAAACGGCAAAACTTTGCACCACTATATCTCCAAAAGTGCTGAACAGAAAAAATTGAGACATGGCTCATTGTAAAGAAGTCTCCACGGGGAATAAACTATGTTAATGATGATGCCATCGGTTACGTGGTTCGGCCGCCATCTTGGAAAAACCGAAAAACATTGCACCTCCATATCTCCGAAAGTGCTGAATAGAAAGAATTGAGACATGGCTCATTGTAAAGAACTCTCCATGGGAAATAAAATATGTTAATGATGACGTCATCGGTGACGTGGTTCGGCCGCCATCTTGGAAAAACCGAAAAACCTTGCACTTCTATATCTCCGAAAGTACTGAACAGAAAAATTGAGACATGGCTCATTGTAAAGAACTCTCCATGGGGAATAAAATATGTTAATGATGACATCATCAGTCACGTGGTCGGCCGCCATCTTGGAAAAACGGCAAAACTTTGCACCACGAAATCTCCAAAAGTGCTGAACAGAAAAAATTGAGACATGGCTCATTGTAAAGAACTCTCGATGGGGAATAAAATATGTTAATGATGACCTCATCAGTCACGTGGTCGGCCGCCATCTTGGAAAAACGGCAAAACTTTGCACCACGAAATCTCCAAAAGTGCTGATCAGAAAAAATTGAGACATGGCTCATTGTAAAGAACTCTCCATGGGGAATAAAATTTGTTAATGATGACGTCATATGTCAGGTGGTTCGGCCGCCATCTTGGAAAAACCGAAAAATTTTGCACCTCCATATCTCTGAATGTGCTGAATAGAAAAAATTGAGACATGGCTCATTGTAAAGAACTCTCCATGGGGAATAAAATATGTTAATGATGATGCCATCGGTCACGTGGTCGGCCGCCATCTTGGAAAAACGGCATAACTTTGCACCACTATATCTCCAAAAGTGCTGAACAGAAAAAATTGAGACATGGCTCATTGTAAAGAACTCTCCATGGGGAATAAAATATGTTAATGATGACGTCACCAGTCACGTGGTTCGGCCGCCATCTTGGAAAAACCGAAAAACTTTGCACCTCCATATCTCCGAAAGTCCTGAACAGAAAAAATTGAGACATGGCTCATTGTAAAGAACTCTCCATGGGGAATAAAATTGGTTAATGATGACGTCATATGTCACGTGGTTCGGCCGCCATCTTGGAAAAACCGAAAAACTCTGCACCTGCACATCTCCAAAAGTCCTGAAAAGAAAAAATTGAGGCATGGCTCATTGTAAAGAACTCTCCATGGGGAATAAAATATGTTAATGATGACGTCATCGGTCACGTGGTTCAGCCGCCATATTTGTCCTAAATGGCCGATAAAAAAGTACATTCCGGCAAGTCCTCGGTCTCTGACCGATTTTTCATCTGTTTGTCTGTCTGTTTGTCTGTCTGTTTGCAGCACTGCGTCTACACCGTTGCACGGAGAATCGCCAAACTTTGCACACATATTGGTCTTGCCCTGGAATAGACTGTGCCCAATTGATGACGTCATCGGTGACGTGGTTCGGCCGCCATCTTGGAAAAACCGAAAAACTTTGCACTTCTATATCTCCGAAAGTACTGAACAGAAAAAATTGAGACATGGCTCATTGTAAAGAACTCTAGATGGGGAATAAAATATGTTAATGATGACGTCATTGGTCACGTGGTTCGGCCGCCATCTTGGAAAAACCGCAAAACTTTCTATATGTAGAATCTTTCTATACGTAGAATAGCCAAACTTTGCACACTTATTTGGCTTGCCCTCTAATATACTGTGCCCAAATGATGACGTCATCGGTCACGTGGTTCGGCCGCCATCTTTGAAAAAATTTGCACCTCCATATCTCCGAAAGTGCTGAATAGAAAAAATTGAGACATGGCTCATTGTAAAGAACTGTCCATGGGGAATAAAATATGTTAATGATGACGTCATCAGTCACGTGGTTCGGCGGCCATCTTGGAAAAACCGAAAAAAAATTGCACCTCTATATCTCCGAAAGTACTGAACAGAAAAAATTGCTACATGGCTCATTGTAAAGAACTCTCCATGGGGAATAAAATAAGTAAATGATGACGTCATCAGTCACGTGGTTCGGTCGCCATCTTGGAAAAACGGCAAAACGTTGCGCCACTATATCTCCAAAAGTGCTGAACAGAAAAAATTGAGACATGGCTCATTGTAAAGAACTCTCCATGGGGAATAAAATATGTTAATGATGACATCATCAGTCACGTGGTCGGCCGCCATCTTGGAAAAACGGCAAAACTTTGCACCACGAAATCTCCAAAAGTGCTGAACAGAAAAAATTGAGACATGGCTCATTGTAAAGAACTCTCCATGCAGAATAAAATAGGTTAATGATGACGTCATATGTCACGTGGTCGGCCGCCATCTTGGAAAAACGGCAAAACTTTGCACCTCCATATCTCTGAAAGTACTGAATAGAAAAAATTGAGACACGGCTCATTGTAATGAACTCTCCATGGGGAATAAAATATGTTAATGATGACGTCACCGGTCACGTGGTGGGCTGCCATCTTGGAAAAACGGCAAAACTTTGCACCACGAAATCTCCAAAAGTGCTGAACAGAAAAAATTGAGACATGGCTCATTGTAAAGAACTCCCCATGGGGAATAAAATATGTTAATGATGATGTCATATGTCACGTGGTTCGGCCGCCATCTTGGAAAAACGGCAAAACTTTGCACCTCCATATCTCTGAAAGTACTGAATAGAAAAAATTGAGACATGGCTCATTGTAAAGAACTCTCCATGTGGAATAAAAAATGTTAATGATGACGTCATCGGTCACGTGGTTCGGCCGCCATCTTGGAAAAGCTTTGCACCTCTATATCTCCGAAAGTGCTGAACAGAAAAAATTGAGACATGGCTCATTGGAAAGAAATGTCCATGGGGCATAAAATATGTTAATGATGACGTCATAGGTCACGTGGTTCGGCCGCCATCTTGGAAAAACCGAAAAACTTTACACCTCCATATCTCCGAAAGTGCTGAACAGAAAAAATTGAGACATGGCTCATTGTAAATATCTCTCCATGGGGAATAAAATATGTTACTGATGACGTCATCAGTCACGTGGTTCGGCCGCCATCTTGGAAAAACCGAAAAACTTTGCACCTCCATATCTCCGAAAGTGCTGAATAGAAAAAATTGAGACATGGCTCATTGTAAAGAACTCTCCATGGGGAATAAAATATGTTAATGATGATATCATCGGTCACGTGGTTCGGCCGCCATCTTGGAAAAACCGAAAAACTTAGCACCTCTATGTGTCCAAAAGTGCTGAATAGAAAAAATTGAGACATGGCTCATTGTAAAGAATCCTCCATGGGGAATAAAATATGTTAATGATGACGTCATCGGTCACGTGGTTCAGCCGCCATCTTGGAAAAACCGAAAAACTCTGCACCTCCACATCTCCAAAAGTCCTGAATAGAAAAAATTGAGGCATGGCTCATTGTAAAGAACTCTCCATGTGGAATAAAAAATGTTAATGATGACGTCATCGGTCACGTGGTTCGGCCGCCATCTTGGAAAAGCTTTGCACCTCTATATCTCCGAAAGTGCTGAACAGAAAAAATTGAGACATGGCTCATTGGAAAGAAATGTCCATGGGAAATAAAATATGTTAATGATGACGTCATAGGTCACGTGGTTCGGCCGCCATCTTGGAAAAGCTTTGCACCTCTATATCTCCGAAAGTGCTGAACAGAAAAAATTGAGACATGGCTCATTGGAAAGAAATGTCCATGGGGAATAAAATATGTTAATGATGACGTCAGATGTCACGTGGTTCGGCCGCCATCTTGGAAAAACGGCAAAACTTTGCACCTCTATATCTCCAAAAGTGCTGAGCAGAAAAAATTGAGACATGGCTCATTGTAAAGAACTCTCCATGGGGAATAAAATATGTTAATGATGACATCATCTATCACGTGGTTCAGCCGCCATATTTGTTCTAAATGGCCGATAAAAAAGTACACTCCGGCAAGTCCTCGGTCTCTGACCGATTTTTCATCTGTCTGTTTGTCTGTCTGTCTGTCTGTCTGTTTGCAGCACTGCGTCTACACCGTTGCACGTAGAATCGCCAAACTTTGCACACATATTGGTCTTGCCCTGGAATAGACTGTGCCCAATTGATGACGTCATCGGTGACGTGGTTCGGCCGCCATCTTGGAAAAACCGAAAAACTTTGCACCTCTATATCTCCGAAAGTGCTGAATAGAAAAAATTGAGACATGGCTCATTGTAAAGAACTCTCCATGGGGAATAAAATATGTTAATGATGACGTCATCAGTCACGTGGTTCGGTCGCCATCTTGGAAAAACCGAAAAAATTTGCACCACTATATCTCCAAAAGTGCTGAATAGAAAAAATTGAGACATGGCTCATTGTAAAGAACTCTCCATGGGGAATAAAATATGTTAATGATGATGCCATTGGTCACGTGGTTCGGCCGCCATCTTGGAAAAACGGGAAAACTTTGGACCACTATATCTCCAAAAGTGCAGAATGGAAAAAATTGAGAGATGGCTCATTGTAAAGAACTCTCCATGGGGAATAAAATATGTTAATGATGACGTCATGTATCACGTAGTTCGGCCGCCATATTTGTTCTAAATGGCCGATAAAAAAGTACATTCCGGCAAGTCCTCGGTCTCTGACCGATTTTTCATTTGTTACTTGCCGGAAAAATTTTCCGGCAAGTATGTTGATCTGTTCGTTTGTTACTTGCCGGAAAAATTTCCGGCAAGTATGTTGATCTGTTCGTTTGTTACTTGCCGGAAAAGATTCCGGCAAGTATGTTGATCTGTTCGTTTGTCTGTTTGTCTGTCTGTTTGTCTGTTTGCAGCACTGCGTCTACACCGTTGCACGTAGAATCACCAAACTTTGCACACGTATTTGTCTTGCCCTCTAATATACTGTGCCCAAATGATGACGTCATCGGTCACGTGGTTCGGCCGCCATCTTGGAAAAACCGAAAAATTTTGCACCTCGATATCTCAGTGCTGAACAGAAAAAATTGAGACATGGCTCATTGTAAAGAACTCTCCATGGGGAATAAAATATGTTAATGATGACGTCATCGGTCACGTGGTTCGGCCGCCATCTTGGAAAAAACGAAAATTTTTGCACCTCCATATCTCCGAAAGTCCTGAACAGAAAAAATTGAGACATGGCTCATTGTAAAGAACTCCATGGGGAATAAAATATGTTAATGATGACGTCATCAGTCACGTGGTTCGGCCGCCATCTTGGAAAAACCGAAAAACTTTGCACATCCATATCTGAATGTACTGAATAGAAAAAATTGAGACATGGCTCATTGCAAAGAACTCTCCATGGAGAATACAATATGTTAATGATGACGTCATCGGTCACGTGATTCGGCCGCCATCTTGGAAAATCCGAAAAACTTTGCACCTCCATATCTCCGAAAGTGCTGAATAGAAAAAATTGAGACATGGCTCATTGTAATGAACTCTCCATGGGGAATAAAATATGTTAATGATGACCTCATCAGTCACGTGGTTCGGCCGCCATCTTGGAAAAACGGCAAAACTTTGCACCACTATATCTCCAAAAGTGCTGAACAGAAAAAATTGAGACATGGCTCATTGTAAAGAACTCTCCATGGGGAATAAAATATGTTAACGATGACGTCATATGTCACGTGGTCGGCCGCCATCTTGGAAAAACGGCAAAAATTTGCACCACTATATCTCCAAAAGTGCTGAACAGAAAAAATTGAGACATGGCTCATTGTAAAGAACTCTCCATGGGGAATAAAATATGTTAATGATGACGTCATCAGTCACGTGGTCGGCCGCCATCTTGGAAAAACGGCAAAACTTTGCACCACGATATCTCCAAAAGTGCTGAACAGAAAAAATTGAGACATGGCTCATTGTAAAGAACGCTCCATGGGGAATAAAATATGTTAATGATGACGTCATCAGTCGCGTGGTCGGCCGCCATCTTGGAAAAACCGAAAAACCTAGCACCTCCATATCTCCGAAAGTGCTGAATAGAAAAAATTGAGACATGGCTCATTGTCAAGAACTCTCCATGTGGAATAAAATATGTTAATGATGACGTCATCGGTCACGTGGTGCGGCCGCCATCTTGGAAAAACGGGAAAAAAAATCACCTCCATATCTCCGAAAGTGCTGAATAGAAAAAATTGAGACATGGCTCATTGGAAAGAACTCTCCAGGGGGAATAAAATATGTTAATGATGACGTCATCGGTCACGTGGTTCGGCCGCCATCTTGGAAAATCCGAAAAACGTTGCACCTCTATCTCCAAAAGTGCTGAACAGAAAAAATTGAGACATGGCTCATTGGAAAGAACTCTCCAGGGGGAATAAAATATGTTAATGATGATGTCATCGGTCAGGTGGTTCAGCCGCCATATTTGTCCTAAATGGCCGATAAAAAAGTAAATTCCGGCAAGTCCTCGGTCTCTGACCGATTTTTCATCTGTCTGTTTGTCTGTCTGTTTGCAGCACTGCGTCTACACCGTTGCACGTAGAATCGCCAAACTTTGCACACATATTGGTCTTGCCCTGGAATAGAATGTGCCCAATTGATGACGTCATCGGTGACGTGGTTCGGCCGCCATCTTGGAAAAACCGAAAAACTTTACACCTCTATATCTCCGAAAGTACTGAACAGAAAAAATTGAGACATGGCTCATTGTAAAGAACTCTCCATGGGGAATAAAATATGTAAATGATGACGTCATCAGACACGTGGTTCGGTCGCCATCTTGGAAAAACGGCAAAACGTTGCGCCACTATATCTCCAAAAGTGCTGAACAGAAAAAATTGAGACATGGCTCATTGTAAAGAACTCTCCATAGGGAATAAAATATGTTAATGATGACGTCATCAGTCACGTGGTTCGGCCGCCATCTTGGAAAAACCGAAAATTTTTGCACCTCGATATCTCAAAGTGCTGACAGAAAAAATTGAGACATGGCTCATTGTAAAGAACTCTTCGTGGGGAATAAAATATGTTAATGATGACGTCAGCAGTCACGTGGTTCGGCCGCCATCTTGGAAAAACCGAAAATTTTTGCACCTCCATATCTCCGAAAGTCCTGAACAGAAAAAATTGAGACATGGCTCATTGTAAAGAACTCTCCATGGGGAATAAAATATGTTAATGATGACGTCATCAGTCACGTGGTTCGGCCGCCATCTTGGGAAAACCGAAAAACTTTGCACCACTATATCTCCAAAAGTGCAGAGCAGAAAAAATGGAGACATGGCCCATTGTAAAGAACTCTCCATGGGGAATAAAATATGTTAATGATGATGTCATCAGTCACGTGGTTCGGCCGCCATCTTGGAAAAACCGAAAAACTCTGCACCTCCACATCTCCAAAAGTCCTGAATAGAAAAAATTGAGGTATGGCTCATTGTAAACAACTCTCCACGTGGAATAAAATATGTTAATGATGACATCATCGGTCACGTGGTTCGGCCGCCATATTTGTCCTAAATGGCCGATAAAAAAGTACGTTCCGGCAAGTCCTCGGTCTCTGACCGATTTTTCATTTGTTTGTCTGTCTGTCTGTCTGTCTGTCTGTTTGTCTGTTTGCAGCACTACGTCTACACCGTTGCACGTAGAATCGCCAAACTTGGCACACATATTGGTCTTGCCCTCTAATATACTGTGCCCAAATGATGACGTCATCGTTGACGTGGTTCGGCCGCCATCTTGGAAAAACCGAAAAACTTTACACCTCCATATCTCCGAAAGTGCTGAACAGAAAAAATTGAGACATGGCTCATTGTAAATAACTCTCCATGGGGAATAAAATATGTTACTGATGAAGTCATATGTCACGTGGTTCGGCCGCCATCTTGGAAAAACCGAAAAACTTTGCACCTCCATATCTCCGAAAGTGCTGAACAGAAAAAATTGAGACATGGCTCATTGTAAAGAACTCTCCATGGGGAATAAAATATGTTAATGATGACGTCATCAGTCACGTGGTCGGCCGCCATCTTGGAAAAACGGCAAAACTTTGCACCACGATATCTCTAAAAGTGCTGAACAGAAAAAATTGAGACATGGCTCATTGTAAAGAACTCTCCATGGCGAATAAAATATGTTAATGATGACGTCATATGTCACGTGGTCGGCCGCCATCTTGGAAAAACCGAAAAACTTTGCACCTCCATATCTCCGGAAGTGCTGAACAGAAAAAATTGAGACATGGCTCATTGGTAAGAACTCTCCATGGGGAATAAAATATGTTAATGATGACGTCATATGTCACGTGGTCGGCCGCCATCTTGGAAAAACCGAAAAACTTTGCACCTCCATATCTCCGAAAGTGCTGAATAGAAAAAATTGAGACATGGCTCATTGTAAAGAACTCTCCATGGGGAATAAAATATGTTAATGATGATATCATCGGTCACGTGGTTCGGCCGCCATATTTGTTCTAAATGGCCGATAAAAAGTACATTCCGGCAAGTCCTCGGTCTCTGACCGATTTTTCATCTGTTTGTCTGTCTGTTTGCAGCACTGCGTCTACACCGTTGCACGGAGAATCGCCAAACTTTGCACACATATTCGTCTTGCCCTGGAATAGACTGTGCCCAATTTATGACGTCATCGGTCAGGTGTTTCGGCCGCCATCTTGGAAAAACCGAAAACCTTTGCACCTCCATATCTCCGAAAGTCCTGAATAGAAAAAATTGGAACGTGGCTCATTGTAAAGAACTCTCCATGGGGAATAAAATATGTTAATGATTACGTCATTGGTCACGTGGTTCGGCCGCCATCTTGGAAAAACCGGAAAAATTTACACCTCCATATCTCCGAAAGTCCTGAATAGAAAAAATTGGAACGTGGCTCATTGTAAAGAACTCTCCATGGGGAATAAAATATGTAAATGATGACGTCATCGGTCACGTGGTTCGGCCGCCATCTTGGAAAAACCGAAAACTTTGCACCTCAACATCTCCGAAAGTGCTGAATTGAAAAAATTGAGACATGGCTCATTGAAAAGAACTCTCCATGGGGAATAAATGTTTATGATGACGTCAACGGTCACGTGGTTCGGCCACCATATTTGTCCTAAATGGCCGATAAAAATGTACATTGCGGCAAGTCCTCGGTCTCTGACCGATTTTTCATCTGTCTGTTTGTCTGTTTGTCTGTCTGTCTGTCTGTTTGCAGCACTGCGTCTACACCGTTGCACGGAGAATCGCCAAACTTTGCACACATATTGGTCTTGCCCTGGAATAGACTGTGCCCAATTGATGACGTCATCGGTGACGTGGTTCGGCCGCCATCTTGGAAAAACCGAAAAACTTTGCACCTCTATATCTCCGAAAGTACTGAACAGAAAAAATTGAGACATGGCTCATTGTAAAGAACTCTCCATGGGGAATAAAATATGTTAATGATGACGTCATATGTCACGTGGTCGGCCGCCATCTTGGAAAAACGGCAAAACTTTGCACCACTATATCTCCAAAAGTGCTGAACAGAAAAAATTGAGACATGGCTCATTGTAAAGAACTCTCCATGGGGAATAAAATATGTTAATGATGACGTCATCAGTCACGTGGTCGGCCGCCATCTTGGAAAAACGGCAAAACTTTTTACCACAAAAGCTCCAAAAGTGCTGAACAGAAAAAATTGAGACATGGCTCATTGTAAAGAACTCTCCATGGGGAATAAAATATGTTAATGATGACGTCATATGTCACGTGGTCGGCCGCCATCTTGGAAAAACGGCAAAACTTTGCACCGCTATATCTCCAAAAGTGCTGAACAGAAAAAATTGAGACATGGCTCATTGTAAAGAACTCTCCATGGGTAATAAAATATGTTAATGATGACGTCATCAGTCACGTGGTTCGGCCGCCATCTTGGAAAATGGCAAAATTTTGCACCACTATATCTCCAAAAGTGCTGAACAGAAAAAATTGAGCTCATTGTAAAGAACTCTCCATGGGGAATAAAATGTTAGTGATGACGTCATTGGTCAAGTGGTTCGGCCGCCATCTTGGAAAAAGTTTGCAACTCTATATCTCCGAAAGTGCTGAACAGAAAAAATTGAGACATGGCTCATTGTAAAGAACTCTCCATGGGGAATAAAATATGTTAATGATGACGTCATCAGTCACGTGGTTCGGCCGCCATCTTGGAAAAACCTAAAAACTTTGCACCTCCATATCTCTGAAAGTACTGAATAGAAAAAATTGAGACATGGCTCATTGTAAAGAACTCTTGATGGGGAATAAAATATGTTAATGATGACGTCATCAGTTACGTAGTTCGGCCGCCATCTTGGAAAAACCGAAAAACCTACCACCTCCATATCTCCCAAAGTGCTGAATAGAAAAAATTGAGATGTGACTCATTGTAAAGAACTCTCCATGGGGAATAAAATATGTTAATGATGACGTCATAGGTAACGTGGTTCGGCCGCCATCTTGGAAAAACCGAAAAACGTTGCACCTCCATATCTCCAAAAATGCTCAATATAAAAAATTGAGACATGGCTCATTGAAAAGAACTCTCCATGGGGAATAAAATATGTTCATGATGACATCATCGGTCACGTGGTTCGGCCGCCATATTTGTCCTAAATGGCCGATAAAAAAGTAAATTCCGGCAAGTCCTCGGTCTCTGACCGATTTTTCATCTGTTTGTTACTTGCCGGAAAAGATTCCGGCAAGTATGTTGATCTGTTCGTTTGTTACTTGCCGGAAAAATTTCCGGCAAGTATGTTGATCTGTTCGTTTGTTTGTCTGTTTGTCTGTCTGTCTGTTTGTCTGTTTGTCTGTCTGTTTTCAGCACTGCGTCTACACCGTTGCACGGAGAATCGCCAAACTTTGCACACATATTCGTCTTGCCCTGGAATAGACTGTGCCCAATTTATGACGTCATCGGTCAGGTGTTTCGGCCGCCATCTTGGAAAAACCGAAAACCTTTGCACCTCCATATCTCCGAAAGTCCTGAATAGAAAAAATTGGAACGTGGCTCATTGTAAAGAACTCTCCATGGGGAATAAAATATGTTAATGATTACGTCATTGGTCACGTGGTTCGGCCGCCATCTTGGAAAAACCGGAAAAATTTACACCTCCATATCTCCGAAAGTCCTGAATAGAAAAAATTGGAACGTGGCTCATTGTAAAGAACTCTCCATGGGGAATAAAATATGTTAATGATGACGTCATCGGTCACGTGGTTCGGCCGCCATCTTGGAAAAACCGAAAACTTTGCACCTCAACATCTCCGAAAGTGCTGAATTGAAAAAATTGAGACATGGCTCATTGAAAAGAACTCTCCATGGGGAATAAATGTTTATGATGACGTCAACGGTCACGTGGTTCGGCCACCATATTTGTCCTAAATGGCCGATAAAAATGTACATTGCGGCAAGTCCTCGGTCTCTGACCGATTTTTCATCTGTCTGTCTGTTTGTCTGTTTGTCTGTCTGTTTGCAGCACTGTGTCTACACCGTTGCACGGAGAATCGCCAAACTTTGCACACATATTGGTCTTGCCCTGGAATAGACTGTGCCCAAATGATGACGTCATTGGTCACGTGGTTCGGCCGCCATCTTGGAAAAACCGAAAATTTTTGCACCTCGATATCTCAAAGTGCTGACAGAAAAAATTGAGACATGGCTCATTGTAAAGAACTCTCCATGGGGAATAAAATATGATAATGATGACGTCATCAGTCACGTGGTTCGGCCGCCATCTTGGAAAAACCGAAAATTTTTGCGCCTCCATATCTCCGAAAGTACTGAACAGAAAAAATTGAGACATGGCTCATTGTAAAGAACTCTCACTGGGGAATAAAATATGTAAATGATGACGTCATCAGTCACGTGGTTCGGTCGCCATCTTGGAAAAACGGCAAAACGTTGCGCCACTATATCTCCAAAAGTGCTGAACAGAAAAAATTGAGACATGGCTCATTGTAAAGAACTCTCCATGGGGAATAAAATATGTTAATGATGACGTCATATGTCACGTGGTCGGCCGCCATCTTGGAAAAACGGCAAAACTTTGCACCACGAAATCTCCAAAAGTGCTGAACAGAAAAAATTGAGACATGGCTCATTGTAAAGAACTCTCCATGGGGAATAAAATATGTTAATGATGACGTCATCGTTCACGTGTTTCGGCCGCCATCTTGGAAAAACGGCAAAACGTTGCACCACCATATCTCCAAAAGTGCTGAATAGAAAAAATTGAGACATGGCTCATTGGAAAGAACTCTCCAGGGGGAATAAAATATGTTAATGATGACGTCATCGGTCACGTGGTTCTGCCGCCATCTTGGAAAATCCGAAAAACTTTGCACCTCCATATCTCCGAAGGTGCTGAATAGAAAAAATTGAGACATGGCTCATTGGAAAGAACTCTCCGTGGGGAATAAAATATGTTAATGATGACGTCATCGGTCACGTGGTTCGGCCGCCATCTTGGAAAATCCGAAAAACGTTGCACCTCTATCTCCAAAAGTGCTGAACAGAAAAAATTGAGACATGGCTCATTGTAAAGAACTCTCCATGGGGAATAAAATATGTTAATGATGACGTCATATGTCACGTGGTCGGCCGCCATCTTGGAAAAACGGCAAAAATTTGCACCACTATATCTCCAAAAGTGCTGAACAGAAAAAATTGAGACATGGCTCATTGTAAAGAACTCTCCATGGGGAATAAAATATGTTAACGATGACGTCATATGTCACGTGGTCGGCCGCCATCTTGGAAAAACGGCAAAAATTTGCACCACTATATCTCCAAAAGTGCTGAACAGAAAAAATTGAGACATGGCTCATTGTAAAGAACTCTCCATGGGGAATAAAATATGTTAATGATGACGTCATCAGTCACGTGGTCGGCCGCCATCTTGGAAAAACGGCAAAACTTTGCACCACGATATCTCCAAAAGTGCTGAACAGAAAAAATTGAGACATGGCTCATTGTAAAGAACGCTCCATGGGGAATAAAATATGTTAATGATGACGTCATCAGTCGCGTGGTCGGCCGCCATCTTGGAAAAACCGAAAAACCTAGCACCTCCATATCTCCGAAAGTGCTGAATAGAAAAAATTGAGACATGGCTCATTGTCAAGAACTCTCCATGTGGAATAAAATATGTTAATGATGACGTCATCGGTCACGTGGTGCGGCCGCCATCTTGGAAAAACGGGAAAAAAAATCACCTCCATATCTCCGAAAGTGCTGAATAGAAAAAATTGAGACATGGCTCATTGGAAAGAACTCTCCAGGGGGAATAAAATATGTTAATGATGACGTCATCGGTCACGTGGTTCGGCCGCCATCTTGGAAAATCCGAAAAACGTTGCACCTCTATCTCCAAAAGTGCTGAACAGAAAAAATTGAGACATGGCTCATTGGAAAGAACTCTCCAGGGGGAATAAAATATGTTAATGATGATGTCATCGGTCAGGTGGTTCAGCCGCCATATTTGTCCTAAATGGCCGATAAAAAAGTAAATTCCGGCAAGTCCTCGGTCTCTGACCGATTTTTCATTACTTGCCGGAAAAGATTCCGGCAAGTATGTTGATCTGTTCGTTTGTTTGTCTGTCTGTCTGTTTGTCTGTCTGTCTGTCTGTCTGTCTGTTTGCAGCACTGCGTCTACACCGTTGCACGTAGAATCGCCAAACTTTGCACACGTATTGGTCTTGCCCTGGAATAGACTGTGCCCAATTGATGACGTCATCGGTGACGTGGTTCGGCCGCCATCTTGGAAAAACCGAAAATCTTTGCACCTCTATATCTCCGAAAGTACTGAACAGAAAAAATTGAGACATGGCTCATTGTAAAGAACTCTCCATGGGGAATAAAATATGTTAATGATGACGTCATATGTCACGTGGTCGGCCGCCATCTTGGAAAAACGGCAAAACTTTGCACCACTATATCTCCAAAAGTGCTGAACAGAAAAAATTGAGACATGGCTCATTGTAAAGAACTCTCCATGGGGAATAAAATATGTTAATGATGACGTCATCAGTCACGTGGTCGCCCGCCATCTTGGAAAAACCGAAAAACCTAGCACCTCCATATCTCCGAAAGTGCTGAATAGAAAAAATTGAGACATGGCTCATTGTAAAGAACTCTCCATGGGGAATAAAATATGTTAATGATGACGTCATCAGTCACGTGGTTCGGCCGCCATCTTGGAAAAACCGAAAAAATTTGTACTTCTGTATCTCCAAAAGTGCTGAATAGAAAAAATTGAGACATGGCTCATTGTAAAGAACTCTCCATGGGGAATAAAATATGTTAATGATGACGTCATCAGTCACGTGTTTCGGCCGCCATCTTGGAAAAACAGAAAAATTTGCGCCTCCATATCTCCGAAAGTACTGAATAGAAATAATTGAGACATGGCTCATTGTAAAGAACTCTCCATGGGGAATCAAATATGTTAATGATGACATCATCAGTCACGTGGTTCGGCCGCCATCTTGGAAAAACCGAAAAACTTTGCAATGCCACATCTCCAAAAGTCCTGAATAGAAAAAATTGAGACATGGCTCATTGTAAACAACTCTCCACGGGGAATAAAATATGTTAATGATGACATCATCGGTCACGTGGTTCGGCCGCCATATTTGTCCTAAATGGCCGATAAAAAAGTAAATTCCGGCAAGTCCTCGGTCTCTGACCGATTTTTCATTACTTGCCGGAAAAAATTTTCCGGCAAGTATGTTGATCTGTTCGTTTGTTACTTGCCGGAAAAGATTCCGGCAAGTATGTTGATCTGTTCGTTTGTTTGTCTGTCTGTTTGTCTGTTTGTCTGTCTGTTTGTCTGTTTGCAGCACTACGTCTACACCATTGCACGTAGAATCGCCAAACTTTGCACACGTATTTGTCTTGCCCTCTAATATATTGTGCCCAAATGATGACGTCATCGGTCACGTGGTTCGGCCGCCATCTTGGAAAAACCGAAAAACGTTGCACCTCTATATCTCCAAAAGTAATGAACAGACAAAATCGAGACATGGCTCATTGTAAAGAACTCTCCATGGGGAATAAAATATGTTAATGATGACGTCATATGTCACGTGGTCGGCCGCCATCTTGGAAAAACGGCAAAAATTTGCACCACTATATCTCCAAAAGTGCTGAACAGAAAAAATTGAGACATGGCTCATTGTAAAGAACTCTCCATGGGGAATAAAATATGTTAATGATGACGTCATCAGTCACGTGGTCGGCCGCCATCTTGGAAAAACCGAAAAACTTAGTACCTCCATATCTCCGAAAGTGCTGAATAGAAAAAATTGAGACATGGCTCATTGTAAAGAACTCTCCATGGGGAACAAAATATGTTAATGATGATGTCATCGGTCACGTGGTTCGGCCGCCATCTTGGAAAAACCGAAAAACTCTGCACCTCCACATCTCCAAAAGTCCTGAATAGAAAAAATTGAGGTATGGCTCATTGTAAAGAACTCTCCATGGGGAATAAAATATGTTAATGATGACGTCATCGGTCACGTGGTTCGGCCGCCATATTTGTCCTAAATGGCCGATTAAAAAGTACATTCCGGCAAGTCCTCGGTCTCTGACCGATTTTTCATCTGTCTGTTTGTCTGTTTGTCTGTCTGTTTGTCTGTCTGTTTGCAGCACTGCGTCTACACCGTTGCACGGAAAATCGCCAAACTTTGCACACATATTCGTCTTGCCCTGGAATAGACTGTGCCCAATATATGACGTCATCGGTCACGTGTTTCGGCGGCCATCTTGGAAAAACCGAAATAATTTGCACCGCTATATCTCCGAAAGTACTGAACAGAAAAAATTGAGACATGGCTCATTGTGAAGAACTCTCCATGGGGAATAAAATGTGTTAATGATGACGTCATCAGTCACGTGGTTCGGTCGCCATCTTGGAAAAACGGCAAAACGTTGTGCCACTGTATCTCCAAAAGTGCTGAACAGAAAAAATTGAGACATGGCTCATTGTAAAGAACTCTCCATGGGGAATAAAATATGTTAATGATGACGTCATATGTCACGTGGTCGGCCGCCATCTTGGAAAAACGGCAAAACTTTGCACCACCATATCTCCAAAAGTGCTGAACAGAAAAAATTGAGACATGGCTCATTGTAAAGAACTCTCCATGGGGAATAAAATATGTAAATGATGACGTCATCAGTCACGTGGTCGGCCGCCATCTTGGAAAAACGGCAAAACTTTGCACCACGAAATCTCCAAAAGTGCTGAACAGAAAAAATTGAGACATGGCTCATTGTAAAGAACTCTCCATGGGGAATAAAATATGTTAATGCTGATGTCATATGTCACGTGGTCGGCCGCCATCTTGGAAAAACGGCAAAACTTTGCACCACTATATCTCCAAAAGTGCTGAACAGAAAAAATTTAGACATGGCTCATTGTAAAGAACTCTCCATGGGGAATAAAATTTGTTAATGATGACGTCATGTGTCACGTGGTTCGGCCGCCATCTTGGAAAAACCGAAAAACTTAGCACCTCTATGTGTCCAAAAGTGCTGAATAGAAAAAATTGAGACATGCCTCATTGTAAAGAACTCTCCATGGGGAATAAAATATGTTAATGATGATGTCATCGGTCACGTGGTTCGGCCGCCATATTTGTCCTCAATGGCCAATAAAAATGTACATTCCGGCAAGTCCTCGGTCTCTGACCGATTTTTCATTACTTGCCGGAAAAAATTTTCCGGCAAGTATGTTGATCTGTTCGTTTGTCTGTCTGTTTGTCTGTCTGTCTGTCTGTCTGTCTGTCTGTCTGTCTGTTTGCAGCACTGCGTCTACACCGTTGCACGTAGAATCGCCAAACTTTGCACACATATTGGTCTTGCCCTGGAATAGACTGTGCCCAATTGATGACGTCATCGGTGACGTGGTTCGGCCGCCATCTTGGAAAAACCGAAAAACTTTGCACCTCTATATCTCCGAAAGTACTGAACAGAAAAAATTGAGACATGGCTCATTGTAAAGAACTCTCCATGGGGAATAAAATATGTTAATGATGACGTCATATGTCACGTGGTCGGCCGCCATCTTGGAAAAACGGCAAAAATTTTCACCACTATAACTCCAAAAGTGCTGAACAGAAAAAATTGAGACATGGCTCATTGTAAAGAACTCTCCATGGGGAATAAAATATGTTAATGATGACGTCATCAGTCACGTGGTCGGCCGCCATCTTGGAAAAACCGAAAAACTCTGCACCTCCACATCTCCAAAAGTCCTGAACAGAAAAAATTGAGGTATGGCTCATTGTAAAGAACTCTCCATGGGGAATAAAATATGTTAATGATGACGTCATGTATCACATAGTTCGGCCGCCATATTTGTTCTAAATGGCCGATAAAAAAGTACATTCCGGCAAGTCCTCGGTCTCTGACCGATTTTTCATTACTTGCCGGAAAAAATTTTCCGGCAAGTATGTTGATCTGTTCGTTTGTTACTTGCCGGAAAAGATTCCGGCAAGTATGTTGATCTGTTCGTTTGTTACTTGCCGGAAAAATTTTCCGGCAAGTATGTTGATCTGTTCGTTTGTTTGTCTGTCTGTCTGTTTGTCTGTCTGTTTGTCTGTTTGCAGCACTGCGTCTACACCGTTGCACGGAGAATCGCCAAACTTTGCACACATAATGGTCTTGCCCTCTAATATACTGTGCCTCAATGATGACGTCATCAGTGACGTGGTTCGGCCGCCATCTTGGATAAACCGAATAAATTTGCACCTCTATATCTCCGAAAGTACTGAACAGAAAAAATTGAGACATGGCTCATTGTAAAGAACTCTCCATGGGGAATAAAATATGTTAATGATGACGTCATATGTCACGTGGTCGGCCGCCATCTTGGAAAAACGGCAAAAATTTGCACCACTATATCTCCAAAAGTGCTGAACAGAAAAAATTGAGACATGGCTCATTGTAAAGAACTCTCCATGGGGAATAAAATATGTAAATGATGACGTCATCAGTCACGTGGTTCGGTCGCCATCTTGGAAAAACGGCAAATCGTTGCGCCACTATATCTCCAAAAGTGCTGAACAGAAAAAATTGAGACATGGCTCATTGGAAAGAACTCTCCATGGGGAATAAAATATGTTAATGATGACGTCATATGTCACGTGGTCGGCCGCCATCTTGGAAAAACGGCAAAACTTTGCACCACTATATCTCCAAAAGTGCTGAACAGAATAATTGAGACATGGCTCATTGTAAAGAACTCTCCATGGGGAATAAAATATGTTAATGATGACGTCATCAGTCACGTGGTCGGCCGCCATCTTGGAAAAACGGCAAAACTTTGCACCACAAAATCTCCAAAAGTGCTGAACAGAAAAAATTGAGACATGGCTCATTGTAAAGAACTCTCCATGGGGAATAAAATATGTTAATGATGACGCCATCGGTCACGTGGTTCGGCCGCCATCTTGGAAAAATGGGAAAACTTTGCACCACTATATCTCCAAAAGTGCAGAATGGAAAAAATTGAGACATGGCTCATTGTAAAGAACTCTCAATGGGGAATAAAATATGTTAATGATGACGTCATATGTCACGTGGTTCGGCCGCCATCTTGGAAAAACCGAAAAATTGTGCACCTCCATATCTCTGAAAGTGCTGAATAGAAAAAATTGAGACATGGCTCATTGTAAAGAACTCTCCATGGGGAATAAAATATGTTAATGATGACATCATAGGTCACGTGGTTCGGCTGCCATCTTGGAAAAACCGAAAAACGTAGCACCTCCATATCTCCAAAAGTGCTGAATAGAAAAAGTTGAGACATGGCTCTTTGTGAAGAACTCTCCATGGGGAATAATATATGTTAATGATGACGTCATCTATCACGTGGTTCGGACGCCATATTTGTCTTAAATGGCCGACAAAAGAGTACATTCCGGCAAGTCCTCGGTCTCTGACCGATTTTTCATTTGTCTGTTTGTCTGTTTGTCTGTTTGTCTGTTTGTCTGTCTGTTTGTCTGTTTGCAGCACTGCGTCTACACCGTTGCACGCAGAATCGCCAAACTTTGCACACATAATGGTCTTGCCCTCTAATATACTGTGCCCCAATGATGACGTCATCGTTGACGTGGTTCGGCCGCCATCTTGGAAAAACCGAATAAATTTGCACCTCTATATCTCCGAAAGTACTGAACAGAAAAAATTGAGACATGGCTCATTGTAAAGAACTCTCCATCGGGAATAAAATATGTAAATGATGACGTCATCAGTCACGTGGTTCGGTCGCCATCTTGGAAAAACGGCAAATCGTTGCGCCACTATATCTCCAAAAGTGCTGAACAGAAAAAATTGAGACATGGCTCATTGGAAAGAACTCTCCATGGGGAATAAAATATGTTAATGATGACGTCATCAGTCACGTGGTCGGCCGCCATCTTGGAAAAACGGCAAAACTTTGCACCACTATATCTCCAAAAGTGCTGAACAGAAATAATTGAGACATGGCTCATTGTAAAGAACTCTCCATGGGGAATAAAATATGTTAATGATGACGTCATCAGTCACGTGGTCGGCCGCCATCTTGGAAAAACGGCAAAACTTTGCACCACTATATCTCCAAAAGTGCTGAACAGAAATAATTGAGACATGGCTCATTGTAAAGAACTCTCCATGGGGAATAAAATATGTTAATGATGACGTCATATGTCACGTGGTCGGCCGCCATCTTGGAAAAACGGCAAAACTTTGCACCACTATATCGCCAAAAGTGCTGAACAGAAAAAATTGAGACATGGTTCATTGTAAAGAACTCCACATGGGGAATAAAATATGTTAATGATGACGTCATCAGTCACGTGGTCGGCCGCCATATTTGTCCTAAATGGCGGATAAAAAAGTACATTCCGGCAAGTCCTCGGTCTCTGACCGATTTTTCATTTGTCTGTTTGTCTGTTTGTCTGTTTGTCTGTTTGTCTGTTTGCAGCACTGCGTCTACACCGTTGCACGTAGAATCGCCAAACTTGGCACACATATTGGTCTTGCCCTCTAATATACTGTGCCCAAATGATGACGTCATCGGTCACGTGGTTCGGCCGCCATCTTGGAAAAACCGAAAAAATTTGCACCTCGATATCTCAAAGTGTTGAACAGAAAAAATTGAGACATGGCTCATTGTGAAGAACTCTCCATGGGGAATAAAACATGTTAATGATGACGTCATCAGTCGCGTGGTTCGGCCGCCATCTTGGAAAAACCGAAAAAATTTGCACCTCCATATCTCCAAAAGTACTGAACCGAAAAAATTGAGACATGGCTCATTGTAAAGAACTCTCCATGGGGAATCAAATATGTTAATGATGACGTCATCAGTCACGTGGTTCGGCCGCCATCTTGGAAAAACTTTGCACCTCTATATCTCCGAAAGTGCTGAACAGAAAAAATTGAGACATGGCTCATTGTAAAGAACTCTCCATGGGGAATAAAATATGTAAATGATGATGTCATATGTCACGTGGTCGGCCGCCATCTTGGAAAAACGGCAAAAAATTTGCACCACTATATCTCCAAAAGTGCTGAACAGAAAAAATTGAGACATGGCTCATTGTAAAGAACGCTCCATGGGGAATAAAATTTGTTAATGATGACGTCATATGTCACGTGGTTCGGCCGCCATCTTGGAAAAACCGAAAAACCTAACACCTCCATATCTCTGAAAGTGCTGAATAGAAAAAATTGAGACATGACTCATTGTAAAGAACTCTCCATGGGGAATACAATATGTTAATAATGACGTCATCGGTCACGTGGTTTAGCCGCCATCTTGGAAAAACCTAGCACCTCCATATCTCCGAAAGTGCTGAATAGAAAAAATTGAGACATGGCTCATTGTAATGAACTCTCCATGGGGAATAAAATATGTTAATAATGACGTCATCGGTCACGTGGGTTAGCCGCCATCTTGGAAAAACCTAGCACCTCCATATCTCCGAAAGTGCTGAATAGAAAAAATTGAGACATGACTCATTGTAAAGAACTCTCCATGGGGAATAATATATGTTAATGATGACGTCATCGGTCACATGGTTCGGCCGCCATATTTGGCCTAAATGGCCGATAAAAAAGTACATTCCGGCAAGTCCTCGGTCTCTGACCGATTTTTCATTACTTGCCGGAAAAAATTTTCCGGCAAGTATGTTGATCTGTTCGTTTGTCTGTCTGTTTGTCTGTCTGTCTGTCTGTCTGTCTGTCTGTCTGTCTGTTTGCAGCACTGCGTCTACACCGTTGCACGTAGAATCGCCAAACTTTGCACACATATTGGTCTTGCCCTGGAATAGACTGTGCCCAATTGATGACGTCATCGGTGACGTGGTTCGGCCGCCATCTTGGAAAAACCGAAAAACTTTGCACCTCTATATCTCCGAAAGTACTGAACAGAAAAAATTGAGACATGGCTCATTGTAAAGAACTCTCCATGGGGAATAAAATATGTTAATGATGACGTCATATGTCACGTGGTCGGCCGCCATCTTGGAAAAACGGCAAAAATTTTCACCACTATAACTCCAAAAGTGCTGAACAGAAAAAATTGAGACATGGCTCATTGTAAAGAACTCTCCATGGGGAATAAAATATGTTAATGATGACGTCATCAGTCACGTGGTCGGCCGCCATCTTGGAAAAACCGAAAAACTCTGCACCTCCACATCTCCAAAAGTCCTGAACAGAAAAAATTGAGGTATGGCTCATTGTAAAGAACTCTCCATGGGGAATAAAATATGTTAATGATGACGTCATGTATCACATAGTTCGGCCGCCATATTTGTTCTAAATGGCCGATAAAAAAGTACATTCCGGCAAGTCCTCGGTCTCTGACCGATTTTTCATTACTTGCCGGAAAAAATTTTCCGGCAAGTATGTTGATCTGTTCGTTTGTTACTTGCCGGAAAAGATTCCGGCAAGTATGTTGATCTGTTCGTTTGTTTGTCTGTTTGTCTGTTTGTCTGTTTGTCTGTTTGTCTGTCTGTTTGTCTGTTTGCAGCACTGCGTCTACACCGTTGCACGCAGAATCGCCAAACTTTGCACACATAATGGTCTTGCCCTCTAATATACTGTGCCCCAATGATGACGTCATCGTTGACGTGGTTCGGCCGCCATCTTGGAAAAACCGAATAAATTTGCACCTCTATATCTCCGAAAGTACTGAACAGAAAAAATTGAGACATGGCTCATTGTAAAGAACTCTCCATCGGGAATAAAATATGTAAATGATGACGTCATCAGTCACGTGGTTCGGTCGCCATCTTGGAAAAACGGCAAATCGTTGCGCCACTATATCTCCAAAAGTGCTGAACAGAAAAAATTGAGACATGGCTCATTGGAAAGAACTCTCCATGGGGAATAAAATATGTTAATGATGACGTCATCAGTCACGTGGTCGGCCGCCATCTTGGAAAAACGGCAAAACTTTGCACCACTATATCTCCAAAAGTGCTGAACAGAAATAATTGAGACATGGCTCATTGTAAAGAACTCTCCATGGGGAATAAAATATGTTAATGATGACGTCATCAGTCACGTGGTCGGCCGCCATCTTGGAAAAACGGCAAAACTTTGCACCACTATATCTCCAAAAGTGCTGAACAGAAATAATTGAGACATGGCTCATTGTAAAGAACTCTCCATGGGGAATAAAATATGTTAATGATGACGTCATATGTCACGTGGTCGGCCGCCATCTTGGAAAAACGGCAAAACTTTGCACCACTATATCGCCAAAAGTGCTGAACAGAAAAAATTGAGACATGGTTCATTGTAAAGAACTCCACATGGGGAATAAAATATGTTAATGATGACGTCATCAGTCACGTGGTCGGCCGCCATATTTGTCCTAAATGGCGGATAAAAAAGTACATTCCGGCAAGTCCTCGGTCTCTGACCGATTTTTCATTTGTTTGTCTGTCTGTTTGTTACTTGCCGGAAATTTTTTTCCGGCAAGTATGTTGATCTGTTCGTTTGTTACTTGCCGGAAAAAATTTTCCGGCAAGTATGTTGATCTGTTCGTTACTTGCCGGAAAAATTTTCCGGCAAGTATGTTGATCTGTTCGTTTGTTTGTCTGTCTGTCTGTCTGTCTGTCTGTTTGTCTGTCTGTTTGCAGCACTGCGTCTACACCGTTGCACGTAGAATCGCCAAACTTTGCACACATATTGGTCTTGCCCTGGAATAGACTGTGCCCAATTGATGACGTCATCGGTGACGTGGTTCGGCCGCCATCTTGGAAAAACCGAAAAACTTTGCACCTCTATATCTCCGAAAGTACTGAACAGAAAAAATTGAGACATGGCTCATTGTAAAGAACTCTCCATGGGGAATAAAATATGTAAATGATGACGTCATCAGTCACGTGGTTCGGTCGCCATCTTGGAAAAACGGCAAAACGTTGCGCCACTATATCTCCAAACGTGCTGAACAGAAAAAATTGAGACATGGCTCATTGTAAAGAACTCTCCATGGGGAATAAAATATGTTAATGATGACGTCATATGTCACGTGGTTGGCCGCCATCTTGGAAAAACGGCAAAATTTTGCACCACTATATCTCCAAAAGTGCTGAACAGAAAAAATTGAGACATGGCTCATTGTAAAGAACTCTCCATGGGGAATAAAATATGTTAATGATGATGTCATCAGTCACGTGGTCGGCCGCCATCTTGGAAAAACGGCAAAACTTTGCACCACGAAATCTCCAAAAGTCCTGAACAGAAAAAATTGAGACATGGCTCATTGTAAAGAACTCTCCATGGGGAATAAAATATGTTAACGATGATGTCATATGTCACGTGGTCGGCCGCCATCTTGGAAAAACGGCAAAACTTTGCACCACTATATCTCCAAAAGTGCTGAACAGAAAAAATTGAGACATGGCTCATTGTAAAGAACTCTCCATGGGGAATAAAATATGTTAATGATGACGTCATCAGTCACGTGGTTCGGCCGCCATCTTGGAAAAACCGAAAAACTCTGCACCTCCACATCTCCAAACGTCCTGAATAGAAAAAATTGAGACATGACTCATTGTAAAGAACTCTCCATGGGGAATAAAATATGTTAATGATGATGTCATAGGTTCCTCCATTATGACGTCATAATTCGCCAAGTACAAAACTTCATCCGATCAAGATGAAATTTCTTGAGCATCATCAAGGAATAAATTAGTTTAGAAAACAAGTAATGATGACTTCATCGGTCACGTGGTTTGGCCGCCATATTTGTCCTAAATGGCCGATAAAAAAGTACATTCCGGCAAGTCCTCGGTCTCTGACCGATTTTTCATTTGTTACTTGCCGGAAAAATTTTCCGGCAAGTATGTTGATCTGTTCGTTTGTTTGTCTGTCTGTCTGTCTGTCTGTCTGTTTGTCTGTCTGTTTGCAGCACTGCGTCTACACCGTTGCACGTAGAATCGCCAAACTTTGCACACATATTGGTCTTGCCCTGGAATAGACTGTGCCCAATTGATGACGTCATCGGTGACGTGGTTCGGCCGCCATCTTGGAAAAACCGAAAAACTTTGCACCTCTATATCTCCGAAAGTACTGAACAGAAAAAATTGAGACATGGCTCATTGTAAAGAACTCTCCATGGGGAATAAAATATGTAAATGATGACGTCATCAGTCACGTGGTTCGGTCGCCATCTTGGAAAAACGGCAAAACGTTGCGCCACTATATCTCCAAACGTGCTGAACAGAAAAAATTGAGACATGGCTCATTGTAAAGAACTCTCCATGGGGAATAAAATATGTTAATGATGACGTCATATGTCACGTGGTTGGCCGCCATCTTGGAAAAACGGCAAAATTTTGCACCACTATATCTCCAAAAGTGCTGAACAGAAAAAATTGAGACATGGCTCATTGTAAAGAACTCTCCATGGGGAATAAAATATGTTAATGATGATGTCATCAGTCACGTGGTCGGCCGCCATCTTGGAAAAACGGCAAAACTTTGCACCACGAAATCTCCAAAAGTCCTGAACAGAAAAAATTGAGACATGGCTCATTGTAAAGAACTCTCCATGGGGAATAAAATATGTTAACGATGATGTCATATGTCACGTGGTCGGCCGCCATCTTGGAAAAACGGCAAAACTTTGCACCACTATATCTCCAAAAGTGCTGAACAGAAAAAATTGAGACATGGCTCATTGTAAAGAACTCTCCATGGGGAATAAAATATGTTAATGATGACGTCATCAGTCACGTGGTTCGGCCGCCATCTTGGAAAAACCGAAAAACTCTGCACCTCCACATCTCCAAACGTCCTGAATAGAAAAAATTGAGACATGACTCATTGTAAAGAACTCTCCATGGGGAATAAAATATGTTAATGATGATGTCATAGGTTCCTCCATTATGACGTCATAATTCGCCAAGTACAAAACTTCATCCGATCAAGATGAAATTTCTTGAGCATCATCAAGGAATAAATTAGTTTAGAAAACAAGTAATGATGACTTCATCGGTCACGTGGTTTGGCCGCCATATTTGTCCTAAATGGCCGATAAAAAAGTACATTCCGGCAAGTCCTCGGTCTCTGACCGATTTTTCATCTGTTTGTCTGTCTGTCTGTCTGTCTGTCTGTTTGTCTGTCTGTTTGCAGCACTGCGTCTACACCGTTGCACGTAGAATCGCCAAACTTTGCACACATATTGGTCTTGCCCTGGAATAGACTGTGCCCAATTGATGACGTCATCGGTGACGTGGTTCGGCCGCCATCTTGGAAAAACCGAAAAACTTTGCACCTCTATATCTCCGAAAGTACTGAACAGAAAAAATTGAGACATGGCTCATTGTAAAGAACTCTCCATGTGGAATAAAATATGTAAATGATGACGTCATCAGTCACGTGGTTCGGTCGCCATCTTGGAAAAACGGCAAAACGTTGCGCCACTATATCTCCAAAAGTGCTGAACAGAAAAAATTGAGACATGGCTCATTGTAAAGAACTCTCCATGGGGAATAAAATATGTTAATGATGACGTCATATGTCACGTGGTCGGCCGCCATCTTGGAAAAACGGCAAAACTTTGCACCACTATATCTCCAAAAGTGCTGAACAGAAAAAATTGAGACATGGCTCATTGTAAAGATCTCTCCATGGGGAATAAAATATGTTAATGATGACGTCATCAGTCACGTGGTCGGCCGCCATCTTGGAAAAACGGCAAAACTTTGCACCACGAAATCTCCAAAAGTGCTGAACACAAAAAATTGAGACATGGCTCATTGTAAAGAACTCTCCATGGGGAATAAAATATGTTAATGATGATGTCATATGTCACGTGGTCGGCCGCCATCTTGGAAAAACGGCAAAACTTTGCACCACTATATCTCCAAAAGTGCTGAACAGAAAAAATTGAGACATGGCTCATTGTAAAGAACTCTCCATGGGGAATAAAATATGTTAATGATGATATCATCGGTCACGTGGTTCGGCCGCCATATTTGTTCTAAATGGCCGATAAAAAGTACATTCCGGCAAGTCCTCGGTCTCTGATCGATTTTTCATTACTTGCCGGAAAATTTTTTCCGGCAAGTATGTTGATCTGTTCGTTTGTTACTTGCCGGAAAAATTTTTCCGGCAAGTATGTTGATCTGTTCGTTTGTTACTTGCCGGAAAAATTTTCCGGCAAGTATGTTGATCTGTTCGTTTGTTTGTCTGTTTGTCTGTCTGTTTGTCTGTCTGTTTGTCTGTCTGTCTGTTTGCAGCACTGCGTCTACACCGTTGCACGTAGAATCGCCAAACTTTGCACACATATTGGTCTTGCCCTGGAATAGACTGTGCCCAATTGATGACGTCATCGGTGACGTGGTTCGGCCGCCATCTTGGAAAAACCGAAAAACTTTGCACCTCTATATCTCCGAAAGTACTGAACAGAAAAAATTGAGACATGGCTCATTGTAAAGAACTCTCCATGGGGAATAAAATATGGAAATGATGACGTCATCAGTCACGTGGTTCGGTCGCCATCTTGGAAAAACGGCAAAACGTTGCGCCACTATATCTCCAAAAGTGCTGAACAGAAAAAATTGAGACATGGCTCATTGTAACGAACTCTCCATGGGGTATAAAATATGTTAATGATGACGTCATATGTCACGTGGTCGGCCGCCATTTTGGAAAAACGGCAAAACTTTGCACCACTATATCTCCAAAAGTGCTGAACAGAAAAAATTGAGACATGGCTCATTGTAAAGAACTCTCCATGGGGAATAAAATATGTTAATGATGACGTCATCAGTCACCTGGTCGGCCGCCATCTTGGAAAAACGGCAAAACTTTGCACCACGAAATCTCCAAAAGTGCTGAACAGAAAAAATTGAGACATGGCTCATTGTAAAGAACTCTCCATGGGGAATAAAATATGTTAATGATGATGTCATATGTCACGTGGTCGGCCGCCATCTTGGAAAAACGGCAAAACTTTGCACCACTATATCTCCAAAAGTGTTGAACAGAAAAAATTGAGACATGGCTCGTAAAGAACTCTCCATGGGGAATAAAATATGTTAATGATGACGCCATCGGTCACGTGGTTCGGCCGCCATCTTGGAAAAACCGAAAAACTTTGCACCTCTATATCTCCAAAAGTGCTGAACAGAAAAAATTGAGACATGGCTCATTGTAAAGAACTCTCCATGGGGAATAAAATATGTTAATGATGACGTCATATGTCACGTGGTCGGCCGCCATCTTGGAAAAACGGCAAAACTTTGCACCACTATATCGCCAAAAGTGCTGAACAGAAAAAATTGAGACATGGCTCATTGTAAAGAACTCTCCATGGGGAATAAAATATGTTAATGATGACATCAACAGTCACGTGGTTCCCCCGCCATCTTGGAAAACCGAAAAAATTTGCACCGCTATATCTCCGAAAGTACTGAACAGAAAAAATTGAGACATGGCTCATTGTAAAGAACTCTCCATGGGGAATAAAATATGTTAATGATGACGTCATCTATCACGTGGTTCAGCCACCATATTTGTTCTAAATGGCCGATAAAAAAGTGCATTCCGGCAAGTCCTCGGTCTCTGACCGATTTTTCATTACTTTCCGGAAAAAATTTTCCGGCAAGTATGTTGATCTGTTCGTTTGTTTGTCTGTTTGTCTGTCTGTTTGTCTGTCTGTTTGTCTGTCTGTCTGTTTGCAGCACTGCGTCTACACCGTTGCACGTAGAATCGCCAAACTTTGCACACATATTGGTCTTGCCCTGGAATAGACTGTGCCCAATTGATGACGTCATCGGTGACGTGGTTCGGCCGCCATCTTGGAAAAACCGAAAAACTTTGCACCTCTATATCTCCGAAAGTACTGAACAGAAAAAATTGAGACATGGCTCATTGTAAAGAACTCTCCATGGGGAATAAAATATGGAAATGATGACGTCATCAGTCACGTGGTTCGGTCGCCATCTTGGAAAAACGGCAAAACGTTGCGCCACTATATCTCCAAAAGTGCTGAACAGAAAAAATTGAGACATGGCTCATTGTAACGAACTCTCCATGGGGTATAAAATATGTTAATGATGACGTCATATGTCACGTGGTCGGCCGCCATTTTGGAAAAACGGCAAAACTTTGCACCACTATATCTCCAAAAGTGCTGAACAGAAAAAATTGAGACATGGCTCATTGTAAAGAACTCTCCATGGGGAATAAAATATGTTAATGATGACGTCATCAGTCACCTGGTCGGCCGCCATCTTGGAAAAACGGCAAAACTTTGCACCACGAAATCTCCAAAAGTGCTGAACAGAAAAAATTGAGACATGGCTCATTGTAAAGAACTCTCCATGGGGAATAAAATATGTTAATGATGATGTCATATGTCACGTGGTCGGCCGCCATCTTGGAAAAACGGCAAAACTTTGCACCACTATATCTCCAAAAGTGTTGAACAGAAAAAATTGAGACATGGCTCGTAAAGAACTCTCCATGGGGAATAAAATATGTTAATGATGACGCCATCGGTCACGTGGTTCGGCCGCCATCTTGGAAAAACCGAAAAACTTTGCACCTCTATATCTCCAAAAGTGCTGAACAGAAAAAATTGAGACATGGCTCATTGTAAAGAACTCTCCATGGGGAATAAAATATGTTAATGATGACGTCATATGTCACGTGGTCGGCCGCCATCTTGGAAAAACGGCAAAACTTTGCACCACTATATCGCCAAAAGTGCTGAACAGAAAAAATTGAGACATGGCTCATTGCAAAGAACTCCATGGGGAATAAAATATGTTAATGATGACGTCATCGGTCACGTGGTTCGGCCGCCATCTTGGAAAAAACGAAAAACTTTGCACCTCCATATCTCCAAAAGTGCTGAACAGAAAAAATTGAGACATGGCTCATTGTAAAGAACTCTCCATGGGGAATAAAATATGTTAATGATGACATCAACAGTCACGTGGTTCCCCCGCCATCTTGGAAAACCGAAAAAATTTGCACCGCTATATCTCCGAAAGTACTGAACAGAAAAAATTGAGACATGGCTCATTGTAAAGAACTCTCCATGGGGAATAAAATATGTTAATGATGACGTCATCTATCACGTGGTTCAGCCACCATATTTGTTCTAAATGGCCGATAAAAAAGTGCATTCCGGCAAGTCCTCGGTCTCTGACCGATTTTTCATTACTTTCCGGAAAAAATTTTCCGGCAAGTATGTTGATCTGTTCGTTTGTTTGTCTGTTTGTCTGTCTGTTTGTCTGTCTGTTTGTCTGTCTGTCTGTTTGCAGCACTGCGTCTACACCGTTGCACGTAGAATCGCCAAACTTTGCACACATATTGGTCTTGCCCTGGAATAGACTGTGCCCAATTGATGACGTCATCGGTGACGTGGTTCGGCCGCCATCTTGGAAAAACCGAAAAACTTTGCACCTCTATATCTCCGAAAGTACTGAACAGAAAAAATTGAGACATGGCTCATTGTAAAGAACTCTCCATGGGGAATAAAATATGGAAATGATGACGTCATCAGTCACGTGGTTCGGTCGCCATCTTGGAAAAACGGCAAAACGTTGCGCCACTATATCTCCAAAAGTGCTGAACAGAAAAAATTGAGACATGGCTCATTGTAACGAACTCTCCATGGGGTATAAAATATGTTAATGATGACGTCATATGTCACGTGGTCGGCCGCCATTTTGGAAAAACGGCAAAACTTTGCACCACTATATCTCCAAAAGTGCTGAACAGAAAAAATTGAGACATGGCTCATTGTAAAGAACTCTCCATGGGGAATAAAATATGTTAATGATGACGTCATCAGTCACCTGGTCGGCCGCCATCTTGGAAAAACGGCAAAACTTTGCACCACGAAATCTCCAAAAGTGCTGAACAGAAAAAATTGAGACATGGCTCATTGTAAAGAACTCTCCATGGGGAATAAAATATGTTAATGATGATGTCATATGTCACGTGGTCGGCCGCCATCTTGGAAAAACGGCAAAACTTTGCACCACTATATCTCCAAAAGTGTTGAACAGAAAAAATTGAGACATGGCTCGTAAAGAACTCTCCATGGGGAATAAAATATGTTAATGATGACGCCATCGGTCACGTGGTTCGGCCGCCATCTTGGAAAAACCGAAAAACTTTGCACCTCTATATCTCCAAAAGTGCTGAACAGAAAAAATTGAGACATGGCTCATTGTAAAGAACTCTCCATGGGGAATAAAATATGTTAATGATGACGTCATATGTCACGTGGTCGGCCGCCATCTTGGAAAAACGGCAAAACTTTGCACCACTATATCGCCAAAAGTGCTGAACAGAAAAAATTGAGACATGGCTCATTGCAAAGAACTCCATGGGGAATAAAATATGTTAATGATGACGTCATCGGTCACGTGGTTCGGCCGCCATCTTGGAAAAAACGAAAAACTTTGCACCTCCATATCTCCAAAAGTGCTGAACAGAAAAAATTGAGACATGGCTCATTATAAAGAACTCTCGATGGAGAATAAAATATGTTAATGATGATGTCATCAGTCACGTGGTTCGGCCGCCATCTTGGAAAAACCGAAAAACCTTGCACCTCCATACCTCCGAAAGTGCTGAATAGAAAAAATTGAGACATGGCTCATTGTAAAGAACTCTCAATGGGGACTAAAATATATAAATGATGACGTCATAGGTCACGTGGTTCGGCCGCCATATTTGTCCTAAATGGCCGATAAAAAAGTAAATTCCGGCAAGTCCTCGGTCTATGACCGATTTTTCATTACTTGCCGGAAAAATTTTCCGGCAAGTATGTTGATCTGTTCGTTTGTTTGTCTGTCTGTTTGTCTGTTTGTCTGTCTGTTTGTCTGTCTGTTTGCAGCACTGCGTCTACACCGTTGCACGGAAAATCGCCAAACTTTGCACACATATTCGTCTTGCCCTGGAATAGACTGTGCCCAATATATGACGTCATCGGTCACGTGTTTCGGCGGCCATCTTGGAAAAACCGAAATAATTTGCACCGCTATATCTCCGAAAGTACTGAACAGAAAAAATTGAGACATGGCTCATTGTGAAGAACTCTCCATGGGGAATAAAATGTGTTAATGATGACGTCATCAGTCACGTGGTTCGGCCGCCATATTTGTCCTAAATGGCCGATAAAAAAGTACATTCCGGCAAGTCCTCGGTCTCTGACCGATTTTTCATCTGTTTGTCTGTTTGTCTGTTTGTCTGTTTGTCTGTCTGTTTGTCTGTCTGTTTGCAGCACTGCGTCTACACCGTTGCACGGAGAATCGCCAAACTTTGCACACATATTGGTCTTGCCCTGGAATAGACTGTGCCCAATTGATGACGTCATCGGTGACGTGGTTCGGCCGCCATCTTGGAAAAACCGAAAAACTTTGCACTTCTATATCTCCGAAAGTACTGAACAGAAAAAATTGAGACATGGCTCATTGTAAAGAACTCTAGATGGGGAATAAAATATGTTAATGATGACGTCATTGGTCACGTGGTTCGGCCGCCATCTTGGAAAAACCGCAAAACTTTCTATATGTAGAATCTTTCTATACGTAGAATAGCCAAACTTTGCACACTTATTTGGCTTGCCCTCTAATATACTGTGCCCAAATGATGACGTCATCGGTCACGTGGTTCGGCCGCCATCTTTGAAAAAATTTGCACCTCCATATCTCCGAAAGTGCTGAATAGAAAAAATTGAGACATGGCTCATTGTAAAGAACTGTCCATGGGGAATAAAATATGTTAATGATGACGTCATCAGTCACGTGGTTCGGCGGCCATCTTGGAAAAACCGAAAAAAAATTGCACCTCTATATCTCCGAAAGTACTGAACAGAAAAAATTGCTACATGGCTCATTGTAAAGAACTCTCCATGGGGAATAAAATAAGTAAATGATGACGTCATCAGTCACGTGGTTCGGTCGCCATCTTGGAAAAACGGCAAAACGTTGCGCCACTATATCTCCAAAAGTGCTGAACAGAAAAAATTGAGACATGGCTCATTGTAAAGAACTCTCCATGGGGAATAAAATATGTTAATGATGACATCATCAGTCACGTGGTCGGCCGCCATCTTGGAAAAACGGCAAAACTTTGCACCACGAAATCTCCAAAAGTGCTGAACAGAAAAAATTGAGACATGGCTCATTGTAAAGAACTCTCCATGCAGAATAAAATAGGTTAATGATGACGTCATATGTCACGTGGTCGGCCGCCATCTTGGAAAAACGGCAAAACTTTGCACCTCCATATCTCTGAAAGTACTGAATAGAAAAAATTGAGACACGGCTCATTGTAATGAACTCTCCATGGGGAATAAAATATGTTAATGATGACGTCACCGGTCACGTGGTGGGCTGCCATCTTGGAAAAACGGCAAAACTTTGCACCACGAAATCTCCAAAAGTGCTGAACAGAAAAAATTGAGACATGGCTCATTGTAAAGAACTCCCCATGGGGAATAAAATATGTTAATGATGATGTCATATGTCACGTGGTTCGGCCGCCATCTTGGAAAAACGGCAAAACTTTGCACCTCCATATCTCTGAAAGTACTGAATAGAAAAAATTGAGACATGGCTCATTGTAAAGAACTCTCCATGTGGAATAAAAAATGTTAATGATGACGTCATCGGTCACGTGGTTCGGCCGCCATCTTGGAAAAGCTTTGCACCTCTATATCTCCGAAAGTGCTGAACAGAAAAAATTGAGACATGGCTCATTGGAAAGAAATGTCCATGGGGCATAAAATATGTTAATGATGACGTCATAGGTCACGTGGTTCGGCCGCCATCTTGGAAAAACCGAAAAACTTTACACCTCCATATCTCCGAAAGTGCTGAACAGAAAAAATTGAGACATGGCTCATTGTAAATATCTCTCCATGGGGAATAAAATATGTTACTGATGACGTCATCAGTCACGTGGTTCGGCCGCCATCTTGGAAAAACCGAAAAACTTTGCACCTCCATATCTCCGAAAGTGCTGAATAGAAAAAATTGAGACATGGCTCATTGTAAAGAACTCTCCATGGGGAATAAAATATGTTAATGATGATATCATCGGTCACGTGGTTCGGCCGCCATCTTGGAAAAACCGAAAAACTTAGCACCTCTATGTGTCCAAAAGTGCTGAATAGAAAAAATTGAGACATGGCTCATTGTAAAGAATCCTCCATGGGGAATAAAATATGTTAATGATGACGTCATCGGTCACGTGGTTCAGCCGCCATCTTGGAAAAACCGAAAAACTCTGCACCTCCACATCTCCAAAAGTCCTGAATAGAAAAAATTGAGGCATGGCTCATTGTAAAGAACTCTCCATGTGGAATAAAAAATGTTAATGATGACGTCATCGGTCACGTGGTTCGGCCGCCATCTTGGAAAAGCTTTGCACCTCTATATCTCCGAAAGTGCTGAACAGAAAAAATTGAGACATGGCTCATTGGAAAGAAATGTCCATGGGAAATAAAATATGTTAATGATGACGTCATAGGTCACGTGGTTCGGCCGCCATCTTGGAAAAGCTTTGCACCTCTATATCTCCGAAAGTGCTGAACAGAAAAAATTGAGACATGGCTCATTGGAAAGAAATGTCCATGGGGAATAAAATATGTTAATGATGACGTCAGATGTCCGTGGTTCGGCCGCCATCTTGGAAAAACGGCAAAACTTTGCACCTCTATATCTCCAAAAGTGCTGAGCAGAAAAAATTGAGACATGGCTCATTGTAAAGAACTCTCCATGGGGAATAAAATATGTTAATGATGACATCATCTATCACGTGGTTCAGCCGCCATATTTGTTCTAAATGGCCGATAAAAAAGTACACTCCGGCAAGTCCTCGGTCTCTGACCGATTTTTCATCTGTTTGTTACTTGCTGGAAAAGATTCCGGCAAGTATGTTGATCTGTTCGTTTGTCTGTTTGTCTGTTTGTCTGTTTGTCTGTTTGCAGCACTACGTCTACACCGTTGCACGGAGAATCGCCAAACTTTGCACACATATTGGTCTTGCCCTGGAATAGACTGTGCCCAATTGATGACGTCATCGGTGACGTGGTTCGGCCGCCATCTTGGAAAAACCGAAAAACTTGGCACCTCTATATCTCCGAAAGTACTGTACAGAAAAAATTGAGACATGGCTCATTGTAAAGAACTCTCCATGGGGAATAAAATATGTTACTGATGACGTCATATGTCACGTGGTCGGCCGCCATCTTGGAAAAACGGCAAAAATTTGCACCACTATAGCTCCAAAAGTGCTGAACAGAAAAAATTGAGACATGGCTCATTGGAAAGAACTCTCCAGGGGGAATAAAATATGTTAATGATGACGTCATCGGTCACGTGGTTCGGCCGCCATCTTGGAAAATCCGAAAAACGTTGCACCTCTATCTCCAAAAGTGCTGAACAGAAAAAATTGAGACATGGCTCATTGTAAAGAACTCTCCGTGGGGAATAAAATATGTTAATGATGATGTCATCGGTCAGGTGGTTCAGCCGCCATATTTGTCCTAAATGGCCGATAAAAAAGTATATTCCGGCAAGTCCTCGGTCTCTGACCGATTTTTCATCTGTTTGTCTGTTTGTCTGTTTGCAGCACTACGTCTACACCGTTGCACGTAGAATCACCAAACTTTGCACACGTATTTGTCTTGCCCTCTAATATACTGTGCCCAAATGATGACGTCATCGGTCACGTGGTTCGGCCGCCATCTTGGAAAAACCGAAATTTTTTGCACCTCGATATCTCAAAGTGCTGACAGAAAAAATTGAGACATGGCTCATTGTAAAGAACTCTCCATGGGGAATAAAATATGTTAATGATGACGTCATCGGTCACGTGGTTCGGCCGCCATCTTGGAAAAAACGAAAATTTTTGCACCTCCATATCTCCGAAAGTCCTGAACAGAAAAAATTGAGACATGGCTCATTGTAAAGAACTCTCCATGGGGAATAAAATATGTTAATGATGACGTCATCAGTCACGTGGTTCGGCCGCCATCTTGGAAAAACCGAAATTTTTTGCACCTCCATATCTCCGAAAGCCCTGAACAGAAAAAATTGAGACATGGCTCATTGTAAAGAACTCTCCATGGGGAATAAAATATGTTAATGATGACGTCATCAGTCACGTGGTTCGGCCGCCATCTTGGGAAAACCGAAAAACTTTGCACCACTATATCTCCAAAAGTGCTGAACAGAAAAAATGGAGACATGGCTCATTGTGAAGAACTCTCCATGTGGAATAAAATATGTTAATGATGACGTCATCAGTCACGTGGTTCGGCCGCCATCTTGGAAAAACCGAAAAACTTTGCACATCCATATCTCTGAATGTACTGAATAGAAAAAATTGAGACATGGCTCATTGCAAAGAACTCTCCATGGAGAATACAATATGTTAATGATGACGTCATCGGTCACGTGATTCGGCCGCCATCTTGGAAAATCCGAAAAACTATGCACCTCCATATCTCCGAAAGTGCTGAATAGAAAAAATTGAGACATGGCTCATTGTAAAGAACTCTCCATGGGGAATAAAATATGTTAATGATGACCTCATCAGTCAGGTGGTTCGGCCGTCATCTTGGAAAAACGGCAAAACTTTGCACCACTATATCTCCAAAAGTGCTGAACAGAAAAAATTGAGACATGGCTCATTGTAAAGAACTCCATGGGGAATAAAACATGTTAATGATGATGTCATCGGTCACGTGGTGCGGCCGCCATCTTGGGAAAACCGAAAAACTTTGCACCACGAAATCTCCAAAAGTGCAGAATGGAAAAAATTGAGACATGGCTCATTGTAAAGAACTCTCCATGGGGAATAAAATATGTTAATGATGACATCATCTATCACGTGGTTCAGCCGCCATATTTGTTCTAAATGGCCGATAAAAAAGTACATTCCGGCAAGTCCTCGGTCTCTGACCGATTTTTCATTACTTGCCGGAAAAGATTCCGGCAAGTATGTTGATCTGTTCGTTTGTTACTTGCCGGAAAAATTTTCCGGCAAGTATGTTGATCTGTTCGTTTGTTTGTCTGTTTGTTACTTGCCGGAAAAATTTTCCGGCAAGTATGTTGATCTGTTCGTTTGTTTGTCTGTCTGTCTGTTTGTCTGTTTGCAGCACTACGTCTACACCGTTGCACGTAGAATCGCCAAACTTGGCACACATATTGGTCTTGCCCTCTAATATACTGTGCCCAAATGATGACGTCATCGGTGACGTGGTTCGGCCGCCATCTTGGAAAAACCGAAAAACTTTACACCTCCATATCTCCGAAAGTGCTGAACAGAAAAAATTGAGACATGGCTCATTGTAAATAACTCTCCATGGGGAATAAAATATGTTACTGATGAAGTCATCAGTCACGTGGTTCGGCCGCCATCTTGGAAAAACCGAAAAACTTTGCACCTCCATATCTCCGAAAGTGCTGAACAGAAAAAATTGAGACATGGCTCATTGTAAAGAACTCTCCATGGGGAATAAAATATGTTAATGATGACGTCATCAGTCACGTGGTCGGCCGCCATCTTGGAAAAACGGCAAAACTTTGCACCACGATATCTCCAAAAGTGCTGAACAGAAAAAATTGAGACATGGCTCATTGTAAAGAACTCTCCATGGCGAATAAAATATGTTAATGATGACGTCATATGTCACGTGGTCGGCCGCCATCTTGGAAAAACCGAAAAACTTTGCACCTCCATATCTCCGGAAGTGCTGAACAGAAAAAATTGAGACATGGCTCATTGGTAAGAACTCTCCATGGGGAATAAAATATGCTAATGATGACGTCATATGTCACGTGGTCGGCCGCCATCTTGGAAAAACCGAAAAACTTTGCACCTCCATATCTCCGAAAGTGCTGAATATAAAAAATTGAGACATGGCTCATTGTAAAGAACTCTCCATGGGGAATAAAATATGTTAATGATGATATCATCGGTGGCGTGGTTCAGCCGCCATATTTGTCCTAAATGGCCGATAAAAAAGTAAATTCCGGCAAGTCCTCGGTCTCTGACCGATTTTTCATTTGTCTGGCTGTTTGTCTGTCTGTCTGTTTGTCTGTCTGTTTGCAGCACTGCGTCTACACCGTTGCACGGAGAATCGCCAAACTTTGCACACATATTGGTCTTGCCCTGGAATAGACTGTGCCCAATTGATGACGTCATCGGTGACGTGGTTCGGCCGCCATCTTGGAAAAACCGAAAAACTTTGCACTTCTACATCTCCGAAAGTACTGAACAGAAAAAATTGAGACATGGCTCATTGTAAAGAACTCTCCATGGGGAATAAAATATGTTAATGATGACATCATCAGTCACGTGGTCGGCCGCCATCTTGGAAAAACGGCAAAACTTTGCACCACGAAATCTCCAAAAGTGCTGAACAGAAAAAATTGAGACATGGCTCATTGTAAAGAACTCTCCATGCGGAATAAAATATGTTTATGATGATGTCATATGTCACGTGGTCGGCCGCCATCTTGGAAAAACGGCAAAACTTTGCACCGCTATATCTCCAAAAGTGCTGAACAGAAAAAATTGAGACATGGCTCATTGTAAAGAACTCTCCATGGGTAATAAAATTTGTTAATGATGATGTCATATGTCACGTGGTTCGGCCGCCATCTTGGAAAAACCGAAAAATTTTGCACCTCCATATCTCTGAATGTGCTGAATAGAAAAAATTGGGACATGGCTCATTGTAAAGAACTCTCCATGGGGAATAAAATATTGTTGCGAATATGGAATTTGACCTCCATATCCGCTTGTAAATATTCCCCTATCTTCTCCGATACTCCCCAACTCTCCCCTTACCCCATTCCCTAGTCCCATTGTCTGTAAACAACACCCATTAGAGCCGATCTTCCCCTTCATCCCCCCATTAAATGTCGTGCCCAGGTCCCCCGCACCACACGTAGACAATTATAGGACATCTTGCTAGTTATTCTTAATCTATGTCAGTTAAGGACTTGTTTCCATTAATTATGACTCTTCGTTGCACCAGAATGTGATTATATGGCACCTGTTAGGAAGTTTAGGACCTCCCCATACCTCTCCGCATCTCTTCCCCATGAAGAAGCGCCAACTACAACAACAACAACAAAAGAGGGGGGCGGCGCGGTGACGGCATGGGGAGTGGGCGTCCTCCTTCCGGCTCGGTTGGCCGCCATTGAACATGTGCTCGACGGGGTTACCCAGAAGGGGGCTCCCTGTCGGCCCCTCGTCAAGGGCGGAGCCGGTAACCCCCGCACCCAATGAGAAGCCATGGGCCGATGCCATCTGGGGCGGCGCTAACGAGCCGAGGGCGTGTCACTCCCCGCCGGATATACGCGGCCCCGCGCCGGACGTGACGTGAGATGCGCCCCGAGCTTGGAAGGACAAGACGCCACCCTCCCGAGCGCTGAGCGACCTCCCCGGCATCTCCACCAAAGTCGCGACCCACGAGCGCTGAGCGACCTCCCCGCATCTGCTGGACACCACCGTACGTGATTCTGTCCCTGAGCCAGGTGCACCTGAGCCATCGACTGCCGCTTTCCTGGCCATCAAACCCCGTGTGAGTGAGCCTTGTCCCGTTTATCTGTGGTCTGTCTAGGGTTAATATAAGAGTGTGTTTAAGTGCCCACCTTCCTATGTTTCCCTCTTGTCCTTGTAATCTAACCTTTTCCGCCTTAATATAACCTCCTCCGGAGGTCTTGAGAACTGAAACCCTGGTGTCGTATTGTGTCATTATAACCCAGCCGGGTGTCTTCTCTTTCCTATTGAGCCAGCGTAGCGCGATTAGTCAACATTCGGGCACAATCGGGTAACTTGTACGGATACGGCGGCCATCCCGCTCGGCCCACCATACCATCAAAGTCGTATCTGTAACAATTGGTGTCGAGGAGTGGAATTCGAACCCGGGACTAAATTAGTTAGGCCCAAATTTTGGGAGGGAAAATCGATTCGGAGCGCGTTTCCCGCGCGAAATTATAACGGCGAAATTTCAATTTGTTTTACGAAAATAAAAAATAAAAACCGAATTTTGAAAGTCGCGCTATGGCGGATCAAGACGGCTGGGGTCCGGTAGGGGAGAGTGAAGCAGGGTCGGTCCAGGACCAAATTGAGGGACATGAGGGACATGAGGAGAGCGAAACAGCGGGGGTAGCAGACGCGCGAAATTGCGCCTCGCACATAGCTACGGCGGCCGCACCCGCTGCACAAGTGGGAGGGATGGCCCAGATGCAGGTCCTCATGGAGCAATTTATGGCGCAAATGCAGGCGTCCCTCAAACTGCAGAGTAACCAATTGGGGAACCGGATGGATGCTCAGAGTGAGCAAATGAGGGTTGATAGTGAGCGGTTGGGAAACCAAATGGGGGTAATGAGGGACGAAGCGAGGGCTCAGAGTGAGCAAATGGGGGTGATGAGGGACGAAGCGAGGGGTACCAGTGAGGGATTAGACAATAATTTTAAGGGATTAGACAATAATTTTAAGGGATTAGACATGAAATTTGGGGAATTAGACGATAGATTAGGGGAAATACAGGAGGGGTTAACGGGGGTAGAAAACAGAATGGCCGCTCAAGAGAATCAAATGGAAGGGATGCAAAAAGGGTTAGAGGGGTTAGAAAACACCATGGAAGGCAAATTGAGGGACATGAGGGACCAAGCGGAAAGGGAAGTTAACCAAATGGGGCAGCAGATAGAGGGGGTCAGAATGGGGGTAGAAACCAAACTGGATGCTCACAGGGAGGAAATGGAGCAGATGAGGGTGGCATCTGGGCAGGAGATGCAAGTGATGGGAGAGGAGATCCGAGGAGGAGTGAGTGAGGAGGTCGGAGGAGTGCGCGAGGAGGTGAGGCACTGTGAGGAGCACATGGAAAAGGAGGTGAGAAAGGGGACTGTAAAGTTACAAGGGGGCATAGAGGACCTGACGCAGGAGGTGGAGCAGCTGACGGTGGGACAGACGGAGTTAGTGGAGCAGGTTCAAAGGAACACTGCGGTATTAGGAGGTTTAAAGGCGACACAGAAAGAACTAAAAGATGACTTGGTAGCGACGAAGAGGGAATGTCAGATGGTACGCGAGGGACTGACAACGAGGTTGGACGAGGTGATAGAGGTAATGGAGACGAAGGACCGGCAGGTGAGGACGCACATGGAAACGGTCAAGGTAGCCTTGGAGGACGAGCTTGAGGAGACGTACCGGGGAATAAAAGAGGTGAGGCACAAATTAGAAGAAGTGGAAGAAGGGGTGAGCGAAATTAAGAAGCGACGGAGAGGGGATAAGAAAGAAATAAAAGAGGAGATAAAAGAATTGGTCCAAAGTCTGTGTTTGGATCGTGATGATGTGCTCATTAACCGGATGAGGGATTCGCAGGTGATGGAGGAGAAGCGAAGAGGAAGAGGACCCGGTGTAAGTGGTGACCAATATGGTCGTGCGTATGATGCGCCAGGGGATTTAATGAGCTTGGGGGTCGAGATGGACCCGGGTGTTCGTGAAAGGCCGTTGGTGAGGTGTGTGACAGGTCTGGTGTGCGAAAGAGGAGGTGTGCGAGAAAGTCCGACTCTGGGGTGTGTGAGGAAAAAGTGCGTGCCAAGGAGTGAGGGTGCTGGCGAGAGTGAGTCGGTCGTAGCGCGTGTGCGAGGGAGCACGTGGAAGCGCGGGGTGGTGAGTGTTACAGAGGGTGTAACGGGAGAGTGTGCGCGAGAAAGGTGTGTGACGGACAGGTGCATGGGGAAAGAGTGTGCTGTCAAGAGTAAGGGTGAGTGCGTTGTCACGAGTGGAGGTGAAAGTAGTGAGAGTGACATGGAGCGTGAGTTAGTTGTGACAGGTGAGCGAGGATGTACACCTGGGATGGAAGGATGCACACCTGGAATGGTAGAGCGTGAGTGGGAATGCACGCTGGAATTGGTAGTGAGGCACGTGGTTGGGTGTGCGAATGAGAGCACACCTGTGATTGTCACAGAGGAGGTGACAGAGGAGGGGGCGCGAAGAGGTGTATTGGTGAGGTGTGCTACCAACGAATGTGTGCCAAAGTGTTCGGTGGTCAGGTGTGTGACCAAGGCTGTGAGTGGAATGGGTGTACCTGGGTGTGTAAGGAAAGGTACGAGGAGCATGAGCACGGCTGGATGTGTGAGCAAGGAACGGGCTGCGGGATGTAAGCGTCCAGGTGAAGCATCGACGTTACACGGGTTAGAGGTTAGAGCGACTTTTAGCCGAAGCAGGCCCTCGGTGCGTGCCGGGCCTCGCTTTGAACGGCCGCGTCCAGGCTCCACTAGGCGGAGCTGGCAGCCCGATAGGAAGGGTCGTTATGGCAACCACGTTTTGTTGAGACGTGCCGGCAGGTCGAGATCGGGACATTGGATGGCTCCACGCCGAGGTGATGCATGGGATCTCGGCCCGGGTAAGCCCCCGTCCCTGCACCGAGTGCCGGACGCATCCAGCCGCTGGCACAAAACAACCAGCATCCATTGCTTGGCTTTACGAAGCCGGGCTTTGGACAGGGATTGGCGCACCGAGAGGTATTAGTGAGTCGACTGGGTGATGAGGTTAGTGTTTTGGACCCAAAATTAGAGAAAAACAAAATTTGATGATTGGCAAGGGATTGGCAGTAGTGATTGGCAGATGATGGGCAGTGATTGGCAAATTTTTAATTTGTTGAAATTTGATGTGCAAAATTGGTAGTGAGAGACCCCCGATGTGGTGGGATGGCAAATCCACCATCCTTCCCATATGGGGGGGCAAAGGAGCAATAGCTTATGGGGTGTATGGCAGTGAAAACTAGCCCGGGTGGGTTAGGATATGGTGTGTAGGGATCTAGCGAAGATGACCTTAGGTAACGTTAAGGTTAGTTAGTGACTGATACCTGTAGTGGGGACGCAGGTAGATTAGTATGGATGATAATGACGAGGGAGCGCAATAGTTTAAAGGGACGACTGGGAAGCGCAAGTTTCAGAAGGGAGTAGTTAGATGAGATGATGCCGCGTGTGTGTGAGAATTGAACAGGTGTGATTGCACAGGTGTGCAACTGGACAGGTGTGTGGAGCAGTGTATGAGTAGTGAGTGAGTGGATCAGCGCGAATGCGCTTGGGGAGAGAAGGGTGCAGGTGGCACCAGGTGTGAGAGCACAGGTGTGCAGGTACAGGTGTGTGGAGAGAGTTGGAGTGAGTGGTACGGAGTGGTGTGCATGGTGCGAAGGTGTGGATGGGGGAAGAGTGGACCCCTTTCACGAGCACCCGGGGCGGGTAGTGTAAGTGTTAGGTAGAGGGTGCAGGTAAATTGTGGTTGGATATTGGCATTTGTGGTGCGGTTGCAGAATGGTGTTGTGAATGGGTGCATTAGTGTTGTGGAAATGGCTGGGCGTGTAGCCTGTTAGTGTGTGTAGTTGGTTGGGCACTCCACCACTGTGAGGATGTCGGCCAGGTGAGGCCGCAGGTGGGCTCTGGGAGCCGGTAGAGTTGTGGATGGGGCCCGAGGATCCGGAGGATGGACCCGGGTAGCCCAGTGCCAGAGAGGGCACCGAGTGGGGAGAGTGCCAGAGGGCCTTCCCCAGGTAGTTAGGTTAGGGTAAGGAGCAGGTAAGCTCGGAGGCAACTGCAGTGGTGGAGGTGTGCAGGTGGGTAGACCCACTGGGAGAGGTACACGCCGCAGCCCAGAAATTGTGCGAGGGCACCGGGAGATGAATCGGGGGAGTGAGACCCCAAATTGAAGAGCACCACAGTTTGGCCAATGGGAATTGGTTTTTAGAACCCATAGTGTAAGAGGGCCAATGGTTTGGCCGGAGAGAGACCCCGGGTAGTGTAAAGTTGTTAAAGTCATTTAGGAGATAGTTAGGATTGATGAACCTGTCGCACCATACGCAGCCACTTACCTGTGGTGATGATGATGACTCCACACCTGTGTTTTCTTTGTTTGTGTTGCAGAAATGAGAATTGCTGTTGGATTTGTGAGACGCATCACGACGTGGATGAGACATTGGGGTGATTCCATCTCTCCCTCCCTAGGAGGGACTGATGATGAATTGGTGATGGCAAATTTTGATGTGCAGTTGGAGATGGCAAATTTTGATGTAGAGTTGAAAATGGCAAATTTGATTGGCTAGGAGGGAGAGAAGACGAATTTGGTATATGGGAGGAACGGGGAAGACAGTAGGGATGTTTGTGGATTTGTAAAGTAGATGTTTATGGGTAGTGTTGTGTTTTGTGGATACAGTAAGGGGTAAGGGAGGGGCCATGTAGGTTACCTGGTGGGGGGGGGCGTACGATAGGAACGTACCTGTCTCACCTGGTTCCCATGTGCCCCCAGTGTGCATCACCTTATATTGCGTGCACTTTTGCGCCCTTACCACCTTACTCACTTGTTTCTTCTTTTGTCTCCCACCTCCGAGGATCTGGCTTTGGGGTAGAGAGAGAGGAGAGAGAGGTGCTGGCTGCGCAGTTGTGGGCCTGCACTTTCGCTGTTCGCTGCCTGGATCGGTACACCATATGGACCGCAATGTTTGTGGCCACCCACAATGGACCGCAGTTCGTTTGCGGCCAAGCACCACCCGGGGATGGACCTATGGATCAACGTGGCACCTATGCCATACAGGTGAACCACTAATAGTTAACACCACCAAGTGCACCACAAGAAGAGCAAGAGACACCTGCAGGGTTAGGGGTTGTTGAAGTTATTTTTATACCAATGAACAATGGCGACTGCACCGGATGGTGCTGACTGTGTGGTGGGGTGGTGCTTTTGATGCTGGGAAAGGGTGCTCTGCACGTTATTAAAGGCCGTCGGCCACAGAGCACTCGTGGGTTGGTGTATCGATGTTGGCAAGCGCGCTCTCTCTATGCATAACATCTGCATGTGTTCCTCCAAAAACAGGTCCTGGATCGTAGTGTAAATAGCAGCGTAGTCTTGTAAATAATGCTCCCTACCGGCTGTATGTTTAGTTTGAGAATTCTTTCCGGATTCGGTTATCCTGTGGGTGTGTTTCTGTGAGGAGAAGGGTGCAACGTCGCAGGGGGACATATTTACTCATTTGTGAATATCTGTAAAACTGTCGCACTCAGGGTAGAGTTAATAGTAGAGGGAACTACATTGCGTGCCACACTAAAGTAGGTAAAAATTTATCGGGTCGGGACGCCCCGAGGGTAGAGAAGGGTGCAATGTTGCGAATATGGAATTTGACCTCCATATCCGCTTGTAAATATTCCCCTATCTTCTCCGATACTCCCCAACTCTCCCCTTACCCCATTCCCTAGTCCCATTGTCTGTAAACAACACCCATTAGAGCCGATCTTCCCCTTCATCCCCCCATTAAATGTCGTGCCCAGGTCCCCCGCACCACACGTAGACAATTATAGGACATCTTGCTAGTTATTCTTAATCTATGTCAGTTAAGGACTTGTTTCCATTAATTATGACTCTTCGTTGCACCAGAATGTGATTATATGGCACCTGTTAGGAAGTTTAGGACCTCCCCATACCTCTCCGCATCTCTTCCCCATGAAGAAGCGCCAACTACAACAACAACAACAAAAGAGGGGGGCGGCGCGGTGACGGCATGGGGAGTGGGCGTCCTCCTTCCGGCTCGGTTGGCCGCCATTGAACATGTGCTCGACGGGGTTACCCAGAAGGGGGCTCCCTGTCGGCCCCTCGTCAAGGGCGGAGCCGGTAACCCCCGCACCCAATGAGAAGCCATGGGCCGATGCCATCTGGGGCGGCGCTAACGAGCCGAGGGCGTGTCACTCCCCGCCGGATATACGCGGCCCCGCGCCGGACGTGACGTGAGATGCGCCCCGAGCTTGGAAGGACAAGACGCCACCCTCCCGAGCGCTGAGCGACCTCCCCGGCATCTCCACCAAAGTCGCGACCCACGAGCGCTGAGCGACCTCCCCGCATCTGCTGGACACCACCGTACGTGATTCTGTCCCTGAGCCAGGTGCACCTGAGCCATCGACTGCCGCTTTCCTGGCCATCAAACCCCGTGTGAGTGAGCCTTGTCCCGTTTATCTGTGGTCTGTCTAGGGTTAATATAAGAGTGTGTTTAAGTGCCCACCTTCCTATGTTTCCCTCTTGTCCTTGTAATCTAACCTTTTCCGCCTTAATATAACCTCCTCCGGAGGTCTTGAGAACTGAAACCCTGGTGTCGTATTGTGTCATTATAACCCAGCCGGGTGTCTTCTCTTTCCTATTGAGCCAGCGTAGCGCGATTAGTCAACATTCGGGCACAATCGGGTAACTTGTACGGATACGGCGGCCATCCCGCTCGGCCCACCATACCATCAAAGTCGTATCTGTAACAATATGTTAATGATGATGCCATCGGTCACGTGGTTCGGCCGCCATCTTGGAAAAACGGCAAAAACTTTGCACCACTTTTTCTCCAAAAGTGCAGAATGGAAAAAATTGAGACATGGCTCATTGTCAAGAACTCTCCATGCGGAATAAAATATGTTAATGATGACGTCATCGGTCAGGTGGTTCGGCCGCCATCTTGGAAAAACCGAAAAATTTTGCACCTCCATATCTCCGAAAGTGCTGAACAGAAAAAATAGAGACATGGATCATTGTAAAGAACTCTCCATGGGGAATAAAATATGTTAATGATGACGTCATCAGTCACGTGGTTCGGCCGCCATCTTGGAAAAACCGAAAAGCTTTACACCTCCATATCTCCGAAAGTGCTGAACAGAAAAAATTGACATGGCTCACTGTAAAGAACTTTCCATGGGGATTATAAAATGTTACTGATGACGTCATCGGTCACGTGGTTCGGCCGCCATCTTGGAAAAACCGAAAAACATTGCACCTCCATATCTCCAAAAGTGCTGAATAGAAAAAATTGAGACATGGCTCATTGTAAAGAACTCTCCATGGGGAATATAATATGTTGATGATGACGTCATTGGTGCCTCCATTATGACGTCATAATTTGACAAGTGCAAAACTTCATCCGATCAAGACGCCATTTCTTGAGCATCATCAAGGAATAAATTAGTTTAGAAAACAAATAATGATGAGGTAATCGGTCACGTGGTTCGGCCGCCATATTTGTCCAAAATGCCCGATAAAAAAGTACATTCCGGCAAGTCCTCGGTCTCTGACCGATTTTTCATCTGTCTGTTTGTCTGTCTGTTTGCAGCACTGCGTCTACACCGTTGCACGGAGAATCGCCAAACTTTGCACACATATTGGTCTTGCCCTGGAATAGACTGTGCCCAATTGATGACGTCATCGGTGACGTGGTTCGGCCGCCATCTTGGAAAAACGGCAAAACTTTGCACCACAAAATCTCCAAAAGTGCTGAACAGAAAAAATTGAGACATGGCTCATTGTAAAGAACTCTCCATGCGGAATAAAATATGTTAATGATGACATCATCAGTCACGTGGTCGGCCACCATCTTGGAAAAACGGCAAAACTTTGCACCACAAAATCTCCAAAAGTGCTGAACAGAAAAAATTGAGACATGGCTCATTGTAAAGAACTCTCCATGCGGAATAAAATATGTTAATGATGATGTCATATGTCACGTGGTCGGCCGCCATCTTGGAAAAACGGCAAAAACTTTGCACCGCTATATCTCCAAAAGTGCTGAACAGAAAAAATTGAGACAAGGCTCATTGTAAAGAACTCTCCATGGGTAATAAAATTTGTTAATGATGATGTCATATGTCACGTGGTTCGGCCGCCATCTTGGAAAAACCGAAAAATTTTGCACCTCCATATCTCTGAATGTGCTGAATAGAAAAAATTGGGACATGGCTCATTGTAAAGAACTCTCCATGGGGAATAAAATATGTTAATGATGATGCCATCGGTCACGTGGTTCGGCCGCCATCTTGGAAAAACGGCAAAAACTTTGCACCACTATATCTCCAAAAGTGCAGAATGGAAAAAATTGAGACATGGCTCATTGTAAAGAACTCTCCATGTGGAATAAAAAATGTTAATGATGACGTCATCGGTCACGTGGTTCGGCCGCCATTTTGGAAAAGCTTTCCACCTCCATATCTCCGAAAGTGCTGAACAGAAAAAACTGAGACATGGCTCATTGGAAAGAAATGTCCATGGGGAATAAAATATGTTAATGATGACGTCATCGGTCACGTGGTTCGGCCGCCATATTGGAAAAACCGAAAAAATTCGCATCTCCATATCTCCAAAAGTGCTGAATAGAAAAAATTGAGACATGGCTCATTGGAAAGAAATGTCCATGGGGAATAAAATATGTTAATGATGATGTCATCGGTCACGTGGTTCGGCCGCCATATTTGTCCTAAATCCCCAATGAAAAAGTAAATTCCGGCAAGTCGTCGGTCTCTGACCGATTTTTCATTTGTTTGTTACTTGCCGGAAAAATTTTCCGGCAAGTATGTTGATCTGTTCGTTTGTTTGTCTGTTTGTTACTTGCCGGAAAAATTTTCCGGCAAGTATGTTGATCTGTTCGTTTGTTTGTCTGTCTGTTTGTCTGTTTGTCTGTCTGTTTGTCTGTCTGTTTGTCTGTCTGTTTGCAGCACTGCGTCTACACCGTTGCACGGAAAATCGCCAAACTTTGCACACATATTCGTCTTGCCCTGGAATAGACTGTGCCCAATATATGACGTCATCGGTCACATGTTTCGGCGGCCATCTTGGAAAAACCGAAATAATTTGCACCGCTATATCTCCGAAAGTACTGAACAGAAAAAATTGAGACATGGCTCATTGTGAAGAACTCTCCATGGGGAATAAAATGTGTTAATGATGACGTCATCAGTCACGTGGTTCGGTCGCCATCTTGGAAAAACGGCAAAACGTTGCGCCACTGTATCTCCAAAAGTGCTGAACAGAAAAAATTGAGACATGGCTCATTGTAAAGAACTCTCCATGGGGAATAAAATATGTTAATGATGACGTCATATGTCACGTGGTCGGCCGCCATCTTGGTAAAACGGCAAAACTTTGCACCACTAAATCTCCAAAAGTGCTGAACAGAAAAAATTGAGACATGGCTCATTGTAAAGAACTCTCCATGGGGAATAAAATATGTTAATGATGACGTCATCAGTCACGTGGTCGGCCGCCATCTTGGAAAAACGGCAAAACGTTGCACCACTATAATCTCCAAAAGTGCTGAACAGAAAAAATTGAGACATGGCTCATTGTAAAGAACTCTCAATGGGGAATAAAATTTGTTAATGATGACGTCATATGTCACGTGGTTCGGCCGCCATCTTGGAAAAACCGAAAAATTTTGCACCTCCATATCTCTGAATGTGCTGAATAGAAAAATTTGAGACATGGCTCATTGTAAAGAACTCTCCATGGGGAATAAAATATGTTAATGATGACGTCATAGATCACATGGTTCGGCCGCCATATTTGTCCTAGACGGCCGATAAAAAAGTAAATTCCGGCAAGTCCTCGGTCTCTGACCGATTTTTCATCTGTTTGTCTGTTTGTCTGTTTGTCTGTCTGTTTGTCTGTCTGTTTGCAGCACTGCGTCTACACCGTTGCACGGAGAATCGCCAAACTTTGCACACATATTGGTCTTGCCCTGGAATAGACTGTGCCCAATTGATGACGTCATCGGTGACGTGGTTCGGCCGCCATCTTGGAAAAACCGAAAAACTTTGCACTTCTATATCTCCGAAAGTACTGAACAGAAAAAATTGAGACATGGCTCATTGTAAAGAACTCTAGATGGGGAATAAAATATGTTAATGATGACGTCATTGGTCACGTGGTTCGGCCGCCATCTTGGAAAAACCGCAAAACTTTCTATATGTAGAATCTTTCTATACGTAGAATAGCCAAACTTTGCACACTTATTTGGCTTGCCCTCTAATATACTGTGCCCAAATGATGACGTCATCGGTCACGTGGTTCGGCCGCCATCTTTGAAAAAATTTGCACCTCCATATCTCCGAAAGTGCTGAATAGAAAAAATTGAGACATGGCTCATTGTAAAGAACTGTCCATGGGGAATAAAATATGTTAATGATGACGTCATCAGTCACGTGGTTCGGCGGCCATCTTGGAAAAACCGAAAAAAAATTGCACCTCTATATCTCCGAAAGTACTGAACAGAAAAAATTGCTACATGGCTCATTGTAAAGAACTCTCCATGGGGAATAAAATAAGTAAATGATGACGTCATCAGTCACGTGGTTCGGTCGCCATCTTGGAAAAACGGCAAAACGTTGCGCCACTATATCTCCAAAAGTGCTGAACAGAAAAAATTGAGACATGGCTCATTGTAAAGAACTCTCCATGGGGAATAAAATATGTTAATGATGACATCATCAGTCACGTGGTCGGCCGCCATCTTGGAAAAACGGCAAAACTTTGCACCACGAAATCTCCAAAAGTGCTGAACAGAAAAAATTGAGACATGGCTCATTGTAAAGAACTCTCCATGCAGAATAAAATAGGTTAATGATGACGTCATATGTCACGTGGTCGGCCGCCATCTTGGAAAAACGGCAAAACTTTGCACCTCCATATCTCTGAAAGTACTGAATAGAAAAAATTGAGACACGGCTCATTGTAATGAACTCTCCATGGGGAATAAAATATGTTAATGATGACGTCACCGGTCACGTGGTGGGCTGCCATCTTGGAAAAACGGCAAAACTTTGCACCACGAAATCTCCAAAAGTGCTGAACAGAAAAAATTGAGACATGGCTCATTGTAAAGAACTCCCCATGGGGAATAAAATATGTTAATGATGATGTCATATGTCACGTGGTTCGGCCGCCATCTTGGAAAAACGGCAAAACTTTGCACCTCCATATCTCTGAAAGTACTGAATAGAAAAAATTGAGACATGGCTCATTGTAAAGAACTCTCCATGTGGAATAAAAAATGTTAATGATGACGTCATCGGTCACGTGGTTCGGCCGCCATCTTGGAAAAGCTTTGCACCTCTATATCTCCGAAAGTGCTGAACAGAAAAAATTGAGACATGGCTCATTGGAAAGAAATGTCCATGGGGCATAAAATATGTTAATGATGACGTCATAGGTCACGTGGTTCGGCCGCCATCTTGGAAAAACCGAAAAACTTTACACCTCCATATCTCCGAAAGTGCTGAACAGAAAAAATTGAGACATGGCTCATTGTAAATATCTCTCCATGGGGAATAAAATATGTTACTGATGACGTCATCAGTCACGTGGTTCGGCCGCCATCTTGGAAAAACCGAAAAACTTTGCACCTCCATATCTCCGAAAGTGCTGAATAGAAAAAATTGAGACATGGCTCATTGTAAAGAACTCTCCATGGGGAATAAAATATGTTAATGATGATATCATCGGTCACGTGGTTCGGCCGCCATCTTGGAAAAACCGAAAAACTTAGCACCTCTATGTGTCCAAAAGTGCTGAATAGAAAAAATTGAGACATGGCTCATTGTAAAGAATCCTCCATGGGGAATAAAATATGTTAATGATGACGTCATCGGTCACGTGGTTCAGCCGCCATCTTGGAAAAACCGAAAAACTCTGCACCTCCACATCTCCAAAAGTCCTGAATAGAAAAAATTGAGGCATGGCTCATTGTAAAGAACTCTCCATGTGGAATAAAAAATGTTAATGATGACGTCATCGGTCACGTGGTTCGGCCGCCATCTTGGAAAAGCTTTGCACCTCTATATCTCCGAAAGTGCTGAACAGAAAAAATTGAGACATGGCTCATTGGAAAGAAATGTCCATGGGAAATAAAATATGTTAATGATGACGTCATAGGTCACGTGGTTCGGCCGCCATCTTGGAAAAGCTTTGCACCTCTATATCTCCGAAAGTGCTGAACAGAAAAAATTGAGACATGGCTCATTGGAAAGAAATGTCCATGGGGAATAAAATATGTTAATGATGACGTCAGATGTCACGTGGTTCGGCCGCCATCTTGGAAAAACGGCAAAACTTTGCACCTCTATATCTCCAAAAGTGCTGAGCAGAAAAAATTGAGACATGGCTCATTGTAAAGAACTCTCCATGGGGAATAAAATATGTTAATGATGACATCATCTATCACGTGGTTCAGCCGCCATATTTGTTCTAAATGGCCGATAAAAAAGTACACTCCGGCAAGTCCTCGGTCTCTGACCGATTTTTCATCTGTCTGTTTGTCTGTCTGTCTGTCTGTCTGTTTGCAGCACTGCGTCTACACCGTTGCACGTAGAATCGCCAAACTTTGCACACATATTGGTCTTGCCCTGGAATAGACTGTGCCCAATTGATGACGTCATCGGTGACGTGGTTCGGCCGCCATCTTGGAAAAACCGAAAAACTTTGCACCTCTATATCTCCGAAAGTGCTGAATAGAAAAAATTGAGACATGGCTCATTGTAAAGAACTCTCCATGGGGAATAAAATATGTTAATGATGACGTCATCAGTCACGTGGTTCGGTCGCCATCTTGGAAAAACCGAAAAAATTTGCACCACTATATCTCCAAAAGTGCTGAATAGAAAAAATTGAGACATGGCTCATTGTAAAGAACTCTCCATGGGGAATAAAATATGTTAATGATGATGCCATTGGTCACGTGGTTCGGCCGCCATCTTGGAAAAACGGGAAAACTTTGGACCACTATATCTCCAAAAGTGCAGAATGGAAAAAATTGAGAGATGGCTCATTGTAAAGAACTCTCCATGGGGAATAAAATATGTTAATGATGACGTCATGTATCACGTAGTTCGGCCGCCATATTTGTTCTAAATGGCCGATAAAAAAGTACATTCCGGCAAGTCCTCGGTCTCTGACCGATTTTTCATTTGTTACTTGCCGGAAAAATTTTCCGGCAAGTATGTTGATCTGTTCGTTTGTTACTTGCCGGAAAAATTTCCGGCAAGTATGTTGATCTGTTCGTTTGTTACTTGCCGGAAAAGATTCCGGCAAGTATGTTGATCTGTTCGTTTGTCTGTTTGTCTGTCTGTTTGTCTGTTTGCAGCACTGCGTCTACACCGTTGCACGTAGAATCACCAAACTTTGCACACGTATTTGTCTTGCCCTCTAATATACTGTGCCCAAATGATGACGTCATCGGTCACGTGGTTCGGCCGCCATCTTGGAAAAACCGAAAAATTTTGCACCTCGATATCTCAGTGCTGAACAGAAAAAATTGAGACATGGCTCATTGTAAAGAACTCTCCATGGGGAATAAAATATGTTAATGATGACGTCATCGGTCACGTGGTTCGGCCGCCATCTTGGAAAAAACGAAAATTTTTGCACCTCCATATCTCCGAAAGTCCTGCACAGAAAAAATTGAGACATGGCTCATTGTAAAGAACTCCATGGGGAATAAAATATGTTAATGATGACGTCATCAGTCACGTGGTTCGGCCGCCATCTTGGAAAAACCGAAAAACTTTGCACATCCATATCTGAATGTACTGAATAGAAAAAATTGAGACATGGCTCATTGCAAAGAACTCTCCATGGAGAATACAATATGTTAATGATGACGTCATCGGTCACGTGATTCGGCCGCCATCTTGGAAAATCCGAAAAACTTTGCACCTCCATATCTCCGAAAGTGCTGAATAGAAAAAATTGAGACATGGCTCATTGTAATGAACTCTCCATGGGGAATAAAATATGTTAATGATGACCTCATCAGTCACGTGGTTCGGCCGCCATCTTGGAAAAACGGCAAAACTTTGCACCACTATATCTCCAAAAGTGCTGAACAGAAAAAATTGAGACATGGCTCATTGTAAAGACCTCTCCATGGGGAATAAAATATGTCATCGGCCATGTGGTTCGGCCGCCATATTTGTCCTAAATGGCCGATAAAAAAATAAATTCCGGCAAGTCCTCGGTCTCTGACCGATTTTTCATTTGTCTGTTTGTCTGTTTGTCTGTTTGTCTGTCTGTCTGTTTGCAGCACTGCGTCTACACCGTTGCACGTAGAATCGCCAAACTTGCACACATATTGGACTTGCCCTGGAATAGACTGTGCCCAATTGATGACGTCATCGGTGACGTGGTTCGGCCGCCATCTTGGAAAAACCGAAAATCTTTGCACCTCTATATCTCCGAAAGTACCGAACAGAAAAAATTGAGACATGGCTCATTGTCAAGAACTCTCCATGGGGAATAAAATATGTTAATGATGACGTCATAGGTCACGTGGTTCGGCCGCCATCTTGGAAAAACCGAAAAACGTTGCGCCACTATATCTCCAAAAGTGCTGAACAGAAAAAATTGAGACATGGCTCATTGTAAAGAACTCTCCATGTGGAATAAAATATGTTAATGATGACGTCATAGGTCGCGTGGTTCGGCCGCAATCTTGGAAAAACCGAAAAACTTTGCACCTCCATATCTCTGAAAGTGCTGAATAGACAAAATTGAGACATGGCTCATTGTAAAGAACTCTCCATGGGGAATAAATTATGTTCATGATGACGTCATCGGTCACGTGGTTCAGCCGCCATCTTGGAAAAACTGAAAAGCGTTGCACCTCCACATCTCCGAAAGTGCTGAATAGAAAAAATTGAGACATGGCTCATTGTCAAGAACTCTCCATGTGGAATAAAATATGTTAATGATGACGTCATCGGTCACGTGGTTCGGCCGCCATCTTGGAAAAACCGAAAACTTTGCACCTCAACATCTCCGAAAGTGCTGAAATGAAAAAATTGAGACATGGCTCATTGTAAAGAACTCTCCATGGGGAATAAAATATGTTAATGATGACGTCATCAGTCACGTGGTTCGGTCGCCATCTTGGAAAAACCGAAAAACTTTGCACCTCTATATCTCAAAGTACTGAACAGAAAAAATTGAGACATGGCTCATTGCAAAGAACTCCATGGGGAATAAAATATGTTAATGATGACGTCATAGGTCACGTGGTTCGGCCGCCATCTTGGAAAAACCGAAAAACGTTGCGCCACTATATCTCCAAAAGTGCTGAACAGAAAAAATTGAGACATGGCTCATTGTAAAGAACTCTCCATGTGGAATAAAATATGTTAATGATGACGTCATAGGTCGCGTGGTTCGGCCGCAATCTTGGAAAAACCGAAAAACTTTGCACCTCCATATCTCTGAAAGTGCTGAATAGACAAAATTGAGACATGGCTCATTGTAAAGAACTCTCCATGGGGAATAAATTATGTTCATGATGACGTCATCGGTCACGTGGTTCAGCCGCCATCTTGGAAAAACTGAAAAGCGTTGCACCTCCACATCTCCGAAAGTGCTGAATAGAAAAAATTGAGACATGGCTCATTGTCAAGAACTCTCCATGTGGAATAAAATATGTTAATGATGACGTCATCGGTCACGTGGTTCGGCCGCCATCTTGGAAAAACCGAAAACTTTGCACCTCAACATCTCCGAAAGTGCTGAAATGAAAAAATTGAGACATGGCTCATTGTAAAGAACTCTCCATGGGGAATAAAATATGTTAATGATGACGTCATATGTCACGTGGTCGGCCGCCATCTTGGAAAATGGCAAAACTTTGCACCACTATATCTCCAAAAGTGCTGAACAGAAAAAATTGAGCTCATTGTAAAGAACTCTCCATGGGGAATAAAATATGTTAATGATGACGTCATCGGTCACGTGGTTCGGCCGCCATATTTGTCCTCAATGGCCAATAAAAAAGTACATTCCGGCAAGTCCTCGGTCTCTGACCGATTTTTCATTACTTGCCGGAAAAGATTCCGGCAAGTATGTTGATCTGTTCGTTTGTTACTTGCCGGAAAAATTTTCCGGAAAGTATGTTGATCTGTTCGTTTGTTTGTCTGTTTGTCTGTTTGTCTGTTTGTCTGTTTGTCTGTCTGTTTGTCTGTCTGTTTGCAGCACTGCGTCTACACCGTTGCACGGAGAATCGCCAAACTTTGCACACATATTGGTCTTGCCCTGGAATAGACTGTGCCCAATTGATGACGTCATCGGTGACGTGGTTCGGCCGCCATCTTGGAAAAACCGAAAAACTTTGCACTTCTATATCTCCGAAAGTACTGAACAGAAAAAATTGAGACATGGCTCATTGTAAAGAACTCTAGATGGGGAATAAAATATGTTAATGATGACGTCATTGGTCACGTGGTTCGGCCGCCATCTTGGAAAAACCGCAAAACTTTCTATATGTAGAATCTTTCTATACGTAGAATAGCCAAACTTTGCACACTTATTTGGCTTGCCCTCTAATATACTGTGCCCAAATGATGACGTCATCGGTCACGTGGTTCGGCCGCCATCTTTGAAAAAATTTGCACCTCCATATCTCCGAAAGTGCTGAATAGAAAAAATTGAGACATGGCTCATTGTAAAGAACTGTCCATGGGGAATAAAATATGTTAATGATGACGTCATCAGTCACGTGGTTCGGCGGCCATCTTGGAAAAACCGAAAAAAAATTGCACCTCTATATCTCCGAAAGTACTGAACAGAAAAAATTGCTACATGGCTCATTGTAAAGAACTCTCCATGGGGAATAAAATAAGTAAATGATGACGTCATCAGTCACGTGGTTCGGTCGCCATCTTGGAAAAACGGCAAAACGTTGCGCCACTATATCTCCAAAAGTGCTGAACAGAAAAAATTGAGACATGGCTCATTGTAAAGAACTCTCCATGGGGAATAAAATATGTTAATGATGACATCATCAGTCACGTGGTCGGCCGCCATCTTGGAAAAACGGCAAAACTTTGCACCACGAAATCTCCAAAAGTGCTGAACAGAAAAAATTGAGACATGGCTCATTGTAAAGAACTCTCCATGCAGAATAAAATAGGTTAATGATGACGTCATAGGTCGCGTGGTTCGGCCGCAATCTTGGAAAAACCGAAAAACTTTGCACCTCCATATCTCTGAAAGTGCTGAATAGACAAAATTGAGACATGGCTCATTGTAAAGAACTCTCCATGGGGAATAAATTATGTTCATGATGACGTCATCGGTCACGTGGTTCAGCCGCCATCTTGGAAAAACTGAAAAGCGTTGCACCTCCACATCTCCGAAAGTGCTGTATAGAAAAAATTGAGACATGGCTCATTGTCAAGAACTCTCCATGTGGAATAAAATATGTTAATGATGACGTCATCGGTCACGTGGTTCGGCCGCCATCTTGGAAAAACCGAAAACTTTGCACCTCAACATCTCCGAAAGTGCTGAAATGAAAAAATTGAGACATGGCTCATTGTAAAGAACTCTCCATGGGGAATAAAATATGTTAATGATGACGTCATCAGTCACGTGGTTCGGTCGCCATCTTGGAAAAACCGAAAAACTTTGCACCTCTATATCTCAAAGTACTGAACAGAAAAAATTGAGACATGGCTCATTGCAAAGAACTCCATGGGGAATAAAATATGTTAATGATGACGTCATAGGTCACGTGGTTCGGCCGCCATCTTGGAAAAACCGAAAAACGTTGCGCCACTATATCTCCAAAAGTGCTGAACAGAAAAAATTGAGACATGGCTCATTGTAAAGAACTCTCCATGTGGAATAAAATATGTTAATGATGACGTCATAGGTCGCGTGGTTCGGCCGCAATCTTGGAAAAACCGAAAAACTTTGCACCTCCATATCTCTGAAAGTGCTGAATAGACAAAATTGAGACATGGCTCATTGTAAAGAACTCTCCATGGGGAATAAATTATGTTCATGATGACGTCATCGGTCACGTGGTTCAGCCGCCATCTTGGAAAAACTGAAAAGCGTTGCACCTCCACATCTCCGAAAGTGCTGAATAGAAAAAATTGAGACATGGCTCATTGTCAAGAACTCTCCATGTGGAATAAAATATGTTAATGATGACGTCATCGGTCACGTGGTTCGGCCGCCATCTTGGAAAAACCGAAAACTTTGCACCTCAACATCTCCGAAAGTGCTGAAATGAAAAAATTGAGACATGGCTCATTGTAAAGAACTCTCCATGGGGAATAAAATATGTTAATGATGACGTCATATGTCACGTGGTCGGCCGCCATCTTGGAAAATGGCAAAACTTTGCACCACTATATCTCCAAAAGTGCTGAACAGAAAAAATTGAGCTCATTGTAAAGAACTCTCCATGGGGAATAAAATATGTTAATGATGACGTCATCGGTCACGTGGTTCGGCCGCCATATTTGTCCTCAATGGCCAATAAAAAAGTACATTCCGGCAAGTCCTCGGTCTCTGACCGATTTTTCATTACTTGCCGGAAAAGATTCCGGCAAGTATGTTGATCTGTTCGTTTGTTACTTGCCGGAAAAATTTTCCGGAAAGTATGTTGATCTGTTCGTTTGTTTGTCTGTTTGTCTGTTTGTCTGTTTGTCTGTTTGTCTGTCTGTTTGTCTGTCTGTTTGCAGCACTGCGTCTACACCGTTGCACGGAGAATCGCCAAACTTTGCACACATATTGGTCTTGCCCTGGAATAGACTGTGCCCAATTGATGACGTCATCGGTGACGTGGTTCGGCCGCCATCTTGGAAAAACCGAAAAACTTTGCACTTCTATATCTCCGAAAGTACTGAACAGAAAAAATTGAGACATGGCTCATTGTAAAGAACTCTAGATGGGGAATAAAATATGTTAATGATGACGTCATTGGTCACGTGGTTCGGCCGCCATCTTGGAAAAACCGCAAAACTTTCTATATGTAGAATCTTTCTATACGTAGAATAGCCAAACTTTGCACACTTATTTGGCTTGCCCTCTAATATACTGTGCCCAAATGATGACGTCATCGGTCACGTGGTTCGGCCGCCATCTTTGAAAAAATTTGCACCTCCATATCTCCGAAAGTGCTGAATAGAAAAAATTGAGACATGGCTCATTGTAAAGAACTGTCCATGGGGAATAAAATATGTTAATGATGACGTCATCAGTCACGTGGTTCGGCGGCCATCTTGGAAAAACCGAAAAAAAATTGCACCTCTATATCTCCGAAAGTACTGAACAGAAAAAATTGCTACATGGCTCATTGTAAAGAACTCTCCATGGGGAATAAAATAAGTAAATGATGACGTCATCAGTCACGTGGTTCGGTCGCCATCTTGGAAAAACGGCAAAACGTTGCGCCACTATATCTCCAAAAGTGCTGAACAGAAAAAATTGAGACATGGCTCATTGTAAAGAACTCTCCATGGGGAATAAAATATGTTAATGATGACATCATCAGTCACGTGGTCGGCCGCCATCTTGGAAAAACGGCAAAACTTTGCACCACGAAATCTCCAAAAGTGCTGAACAGAAAAAATTGAGACATGGCTCATTGTAAAGAACTCTCCATGCAGAATAAAATAGGTTAATGATGACGTCATATGTCACGTGGTCGGCCGCCATCTTGGAAAAACGGCAAAACTTTGCACCTCCATATCTCTGAAAGTACTGAATAGAAAAAATTGAGACACGGCTCATTGTAATGAACTCTCCATGGGGAATAAAATATGTTAATGATGACGTCACCGGTCACGTGGTGGGCTGCCATCTTGGAAAAACGGCAAAACTTTGCACCACGAAATCTCCAAAAGTGCTGAACAGAAAAAATTGAGACATGGCTCATTGTAAAGAACTCCCCATGGGGAATAAAATATGTTAATGATGATGTCATATGTCACGTGGTTCGGCCGCCATCTTGGAAAAACGGCAAAACTTTGCACCTCCATATCTCTGAAAGTACTGAATAGAAAAAATTGAGACATGGCTCATTGTAAAGAACTCTCCATGTGGAATAAAAAATGTTAATGATGACGTCATCGGTCACGTGGTTCGGCCGCCATCTTGGAAAAGCTTTGCACCTCTATATCTCCGAAAGTGCTGAACAGAAAAAATTGAGACATGGCTCATTGGAAAGAAATGTCCATGGGGCATAAAATATGTTAATGATGACGTCATAGGTCACGTGGTTCGGCCGCCATCTTGGAAAAACCGAAAAACTTTACACCTCCATATCTCCGAAAGTGCTGAACAGAAAAAATTGAGACATGGCTCATTGTAAATATCTCTCCATGGGGAATAAAATATGTTACTGATGACGTCATCAGTCACGTGGTTCGGCCGCCATCTTGGAAAAACCGAAAAACTTTGCACCTCCATATCTCCGAAAGTGCTGAATAGAAAAAATTGAGACATGGCTCATTGTAAAGAACTCTCCATGGGGAATAAAATATGTTAATGATGATATCATCGGTCACGTGGTTCGGCCGCCATCTTGGAAAAACCGAAAAACTTAGCACCTCTATGTGTCCAAAAGTGCTGAATAGAAAAAATTGAGACATGGCTCATTGTAAAGAACTCTCCATGTGGAATAAAAAATGTTAATGATGACGTCATCGGTCACGTGGTTCGGCCGCCATCTTGGAAAAGCTTTGCACCTCTATATCTCCGAAAGTGCTGAACAGAAAAAATTGAGACATGGCTCATTGGAAAGAAATGTCCATGGGAAATAAAATATGTTAATGATGACGTCATAGGTCACGTGGTTCGGCCGCCATCTTGGAAAAGCTTTGCACCTCTATATCTCCGAAAGTGCTGAACAGAAAAAATTGAGACATGGCTCATTGGAAAGAAATGTCCATGGGGAATAAAATATGTTAATGATGACGTCAGATGTCACGTGGTTCGGCCGCCATCTTGGAAAAACGGCAAAACTTTGCACCTCTATATCTCCAAAACTGCTGAGCAGAAAAAATTGAGACATGGCTCATTGTAAAGAACTCTCCATGGGGAATAAAATATGTTAATGATGACATTGTGGCGGACACAAAAGCCCACTGGCGTGGTGACATCATTCCGCGCACCAAGTGGGCGGTGGCCACGCACCAGGGGTAGGCGTGGCCTCATGATATACACCGGGCGCCCAGCCCGGGACAGTACAGTGTTACAGTGTAGTCTTACAATAAAGACGTTTATATGTTACCGCTTGTCCGCTTCCTCCTTGCTCACAAGCAGCGCGCGTAACGCCGCGCTTTACTGGTGACCCTCGACGTTGGATCTGCTGGAGCGATCCTTCCACACGCGACGCCATCGCCATGGCCGACTTCGTCAAACTTCCGGAATTTTGGGAGGCTCAGGCCGAAGTCTGGTTCGTCCAGGCCGAAGCCCAATTTCAGCTTCGGCGCCTCACCGGCGATGACACGCGCTATTGCCACGTCGTCGCCTCCCTCGGGCCCGGCACGGCCGCTCGAGTTGTGTCCGTCCTTCGCCACCCACCGAACGGCCACAAGTACGAGGCACTCAAGCGGCTACTCCTAGCCACGTTCGGCCTTACGGACGACGCGCGGGCCGACCGCCTCCTGGATCTCCCCGAGCTCGGTGAGACGCGCCCGTCGGTCCGAATGGACCATATGCTGTCACTGTTGGGCGACGAAGCCCCCGGTTCGCTATTCCGGGCGCTTTTCCGGCGCCAACTTCCAGCGCAGGTCCGCCTCGCGTTGGCCGGGACCGAGCTAACGGAACCCCGAGCATTGGCGGCCGAGGCGGACAGGTACTTCGCCGCTTCGGACATGCGGGCGAGCGTCGGCGTGGCCGTCACGGCCCTCGACGCTGATGTTCAGCAGCATGTTCCACAGCATCAGCTTCTACAGCACGCTGATGTTCAGCAGCATGCTGATACGCACCTCGTGAACGCCGCCACGCCCCGCCCACCGCCGCGGCGAAAACCGCCACCGCGGGGAAACCCGCCAACTCCACCGGCCTGGCGGAGCCAGCCGCGCTCCTCCAGCTCCACCACCTGGTGCTGGTTCCATGCCAAGTTCGGCCACGAAGCTCGGCGGTGTCATCCGCCGTGCTCCTTCAACGGGTCGGGAAACGCCCGGGCCGGCGCTCAATAGTGGCGATGAGCGCCGGCCATTCGAACAGCCTGCTGTTCATAACGGACACCTTCTCCAGGCGCCGTTACCTGTGCGACACGGGAGCGCAGGTGAGTGTCATTCCCGCCGGCACGTCAGACAAGCACGCCGCGGGTGGGGGCCCCGCGCTGCTTGCCGCGAACGGGACGCCCATCCGTACGTACGGAAAACGCTGCCTCTCTCTGCGGTTTGGAGGGCAGGTTTTCCGATGGACGTTCGTCACCGCCGACGTGCCCATGGCACTGCTTGGCGCGGACTTCCTGTGCGCTAATGGGCTCCTGGTCGACGTCAAGCGCAGACGGCTTGTCCAGGCCGAGACGTTCAGCTCGCTCGCTTGTGCGTTGCCCAGCTCAACGAGCGGTTTGCCAAGCGGCTTGCCGAACGATTCGGTTCCGGCCACGTTGGTCTGTACGCTTCCGGCAGCGGACGCATTCACCCGCCTCCTCGCCGGCTTCCCGGCCCTCACGCGGCCCACCTTCTCGGCGGGGGCCGTCAAGCACGGGGTGGCCCATCACATCCCCACCGTCGGGCCACCGGTCTACGCCCGGGCACGCCGCCTCGAGCCGACGAAGCTGGCGGTGGCAAAAGCGGAGTTCGCTACCCTGGAGCGACTCGGCATCGTTCGGCGCTCAGAGAGCGCTTGGGCGTCGCCGCTGCACATTGTGCCGAAGCCCGGCGGGGGATGGCGACCGTGCGGGGACTATCGCCGTCTCAATGACGCCACGACTCCCGACCGCTACCCCGTCCCCCACATTCAGGACTTTTCCGCCCGTTTGGCGGGCAGGTCCTTCTTCTCGAAGGTGGACCTCATACGCGGCTACCATCAGGTCCCCGTCAGGCCGGAGGACGTCCCGAAGACGGCGGTCATCACGCCATTCGGACTCTTCGAGTTCTTGCGCATGCCCTTCGGTCTGAAGAATGCGGCTCAGGCGTTCCAGCGACTGATGGACAGCGTCCTGCGCGACTTGGATTTTGTCTACGTTTACCTGGACGATATCCTCGTCGCCAGCGCGTCCCGCGAAGAGCACCTACGCCACCTCCGCACGCTCTTCGAACGCCTGGGCCAGCATGGCCTGATTGTGAACCCCGCAAAGTGCCGGTTCGGCGCCGCCACAATCGATTTTCTGGGGCACCGTGTCACCAGGCACGGAGCCGTCCCCCTACCGGCCAAGGTGGAGGCGGTGAAGGGGTTTCCGCGCCCCCGCACGATCAGAGGGCTGCAGGAGTTCCTGGGCATGGTGAACTTTTACCATCGGTTCCTGCCCCGTATCGCCCAGCTCCTGCGCCCCCTGCACGAAGCTCTCCGAGGTAAGCCGGGCAAAGGCGACGTTACCTGGACCGAGCAGATGGACACGGCGTTCACGGGCGCGAAGCTCGCCTTGGCTAACGCCACCATGCTCGCGCACCCGGCGCCCGATGCACCGATCGCCCTCACCACCGATGCCTCGGACTACGCGGTGGGCGCAGTGCATGAGCAATGGGTGCGTGGAGCTTGGCAACCGCTGGCGTTCTTTAGCCGGCAGCTTCGCCCGCCCGAACGCCGTTACAGTACCTTCGACCGCGAGTTGCTCGGACTTCACTTGGCGGTCAGGCACTTCCGCCATCTGCTCGAGGGCCGGGCGTTCACTGCCTTCGTCGACCACAAGCCGCTGATCTTTGCGATGGGCAAAGTCACCGAGCCGTGGTCGGCCCGGCAGCAGCGTCACCTCTCGGCCGTGTCCGAGTACACGACGGACATCCAGCACGTCGCGGGGAAGGACAACCCGGTGGCGGATTGCCTTTCCCGGGCCGTCGCCCACGCAGTCCACCTCGGCATCGACTATGCCCGGATGGCAGCGGACCAGGCCGCTGACCCCGACGTCCAGGCCTTGCGGACCGCCGTCACGGGCCTCCGCGTCACCGAGGTGCCGTTTGACGGCGCGGGCGCGGCCCTCTTGTGCGACGTCTCCCTCGGGCGTCCTCGCCCCATCGTGCCCGCGGGCTGGCAGCGCCAGGTGTTTGACGCCATCCACGGCCTGTCCCACCCGGGCGCGAGGGCCTCCCAAAGGCTGATCGCCGACAAGTTCGTCTGGCATGGCCTCCGGAAGGCCGTCCGCGGCTGGGCCAGGACGTGCCTCGCGTGCCAGCGCGCCAAGGTGCACCGGCACACCCAGGCCCCGTTGGCCCCGTTCACGGTGCCGGAACGCCGGTTTGACCACGTCCACGTGGACCTGGTGGGACCTCTGCCCCCCTCGCGGGGTTTCACCTACGTCCTCACCATGGTGGACCGCACCACCCGGTGGCCGGAGGCCGTGCCCTTGGCGTCGACAACGGCGGCCGATGTCGCGCAGGCTTTCATCGCCACCTGGGTCGCCCGGTTCGGCGCCCCCTCAGACATCTCATCCGACCGCGGCCCCCAGTTCACCTCGGAGCTCTGGGGGGCGGTTGCGCAGGGGCTCGGGGTCCGGCTGCACCGAACCACGGCCTACCATCCCCAGGCTAACGGCCTGTGTGAGCGATTTCACCGCTCATTGAAGGCCGCGCTCCGGGCCACCCTCCGCGACGGCGGCTGGGTCGACAGGCTCCCCTGGGTCCTGCTGGGCCTCCGGACGGCGCCCAAGGAGGACCTGCGCGCATCCGCGGCGGAATTGGTCTTCGGGCAACCGCTGCGGGTGCCGGGCGAGTTCCTCCCCGACTCCACGGCACCATGGTCCGCGGCACAGCAGCGCTCCGCTCTACAAGAGACCGCCCAGAGGTTCGCCCCGGTGCCAACGGCATGCCACGGGCACCCACCGACGCACGTCGCCCCGGAGCTTCGCACGGCGGAGTACGTCTTCGTCCGCCACGATGCCCATCGGACACCACTGCGGCCCCCGTACGACGGGCCTTTCCGCGTGCTGGAGACCGGGGCGAAGCACTTCACCCTGGACATCGGCGGTACTCCTGACCGCGTTTCGGTAGACCGCCTCAAGCCGGCCCACCTCGATGTGGACCATCCACCGCCAGTGGCCCGACCCCCACGTCGGGGCCGCCCTCCTGCGGGCGGACCCCCGGCACCGCCCAGCCCCGCCGCCACGCCGCCCCCCGGTCCTGCACCCATCCCAGGGGCAGCCAGGGGCATCCCACCTGGCATCCCTGCACCCCGGACGCCGCCGATCGCCAGGGGGCGCTTCGGCCGGGTCATTCGTCTGCCCCGCAAACTGGCCCTCCAGGTGCGCGGGAATTCTGGGGGGGCGCGTGTGGCGGACACAAAAGCCCACTGGCGTGGTGACATCATTCCGCGCACCAAGTGGGCGGTGGCCACGCACCAGGGGTAGGCGTGGCCTCATGATATACACCGGGCGCCCAGCCCGGGACAGTACAGTGTTACAGTGTAGTCTTACAATAAAGACGTTTATATGTTACCGCTTGTCCGCTTCCTCCTTGCTCACAAGCAGCGCGCGTAACGCCGCGCTTTAACATCATCTATCACGTGGTTCAGCCGCCATATTTGTTCTAAATGGCCGATAAAAAAGTACACTCCGGCAAGTCCTCGGTCTCTGACCGATTTTTCATTACTTGCCGGAAAAGATTCCGGCAAGTATGTTGATCTGTTCGTTTGTTTGTCTGTCTGTCTGTCTGTCTGTCTGTTTGTCTGTCTGTTTGCAGCACTGCGTCTACACCGTTGCACGTAGAATCGCCAAACTTTGCACACATATTGGTCTTGCCCTGGAATAGACTGTGCCCAATTGATGACGTCATCGGTGGCGTGGTTCGGCCGCCATCTTGGAAAAACCGAAAAACTTTGCACCTCTATATCTCCGAAAGTACTGAACAGAAAAAATTGAGACATGGCTCATTGTAAAGAACTCTCCATGGGGAATAAAATATGTTAATGATGACGTCATCAGGCACGTGGTTCGGTCGCCATCTTGGAAAAACGGCAAAACGTTGCGCCACTATATCTCCAAAAGTGCTGAACAGAAAAAATTGAGACATGCCTCATTGTAAAGAACTCTCCATGGGGAATAAAATATGTTAATGATGACGTCATCAGTCACGTGGTCGGCCGCCATCTTGGAAAAACGGCAAAACTTTGCACCACAAAATCTCCAAAAGTGCTGAACAGAAAAAATTGAGACATGGCTCATTGTAAAGAACTCTCCATGGGGAATAAAATATGTTAATGATGATGTCATATGTCACGTGGTCGGCCGCCATCTTGGAAAAACGGCAAAACTTTGCACCACTATATCTCCAAAAGTGCTGAACAGAAAAAATTGAGACATGGCTCATTGTAAAGAACTCTCCATGGGGAATAAAATATGTTAATGATGACGTCATATGTCACGTGGTTCGGCCGCCATCTTGGAAAAACCGAAAAACCTAGCACCTCTATGTGTCCAAAAGTGCTGAATAGAAAAAATTGAGACATGGCTCCTTGTAAAGAACTCTCCATGGGGAATAAAATATGTTCATGATGACGTCATCGGTCACGTGGTTCAGCCGCCATCTTTGAAAAACCAAAAAACCTTGCACCTCGATATCTCCAAAAGTGCTGAATAGAAAAAAATTGAGACATGGCTCATTGTAAAGAACTCTCCATGGGGAATAAAATATGTTAATGATGACGTCATAGGTGCCTCCCTTATGACGTCATAATTGCATTTAACTCTGTCTGCAATATAACAGATGTTCTCAGCTTCATCAGTCGTAATTTCTTTGTAATCGTTGATCCAAACACCACTCATTTTGGTATTTAACTAAAAACAAGTCACATCCAGGAATCAAGATCGACCTGACAAAGAACAATACTAGAGATACTTTCTGACCAGTTTCAGCCATTCTAGAATGTCATTGAACTTTCAACTGAGTCGATTGAATGTTATGAAGGCTGTGTCCACTAGCACTGAGGAGAAAATCAAAGGTTGTGAAGAGTAAGATCACACAAGTGCATTATATGCAAGATGAGATACTATCTTTAATACAGATGCTCAGAACACATGTGCACAACATACTACTCTGTACCAGAAATGTGAACCAAGATATTGAGTGTATGTCAAAACCATATTCTGATTCCCACCGAACTAAAATCACCATGCTGGACGTGTAAAATGTAAATCACATGATATAAAATCACAAATGATGTAAAATCACAAACTCATTTTCAGGTATTTTAACAAAGGGTAGTCAACATTGTACAACACTAATCAAGTCACATACAGTATAGTATCACACCAGAGGTCATTGGTGTTACAAGATTCAGATGACGAGATCATTCACTGGTCATGATTGACACCATTGGGTTTAGCAGTTCTAGAGAATTTGATATAGCTTCTGATGAAGAAGTGTATCCAATTTGAAGTGTTGCTGTTCATGTATTTTGAACTCATCTTTCCAGAGACAACCATTCAACCTTTATTGGATCACATACAGATTGATAGACTTGTGACTGTCTCACTGGAGGAAGTTCACATGTATCAATATTTAATTACTGATGTTAATTACAATCAGGTAAATATTTGATAATGTAGCTCTGTCTGGGCTAAGATATGTAATGTACTGTTTGAAATCATAGTATGCTGTCATATATGTCATGCTTGCGGAGAATATCTGCTATAACAACTTACAACGACATCAATTATGTCTCATGAACCATTCATGTACACTCTGTGGTGACAAAAGTCATGTCATGATCAGAATAGTACGTATCATGCACGTCCATGTGAACTTGTTCCGGTTCATTTTTATTGAAATATATGTGATCTATCATTGTACCTCTATCTGTTGTTGCCTGGTTAATACATTGTTTGAATCCATAGCATTGCATGAGCTTTGTCAACTCTGTTTGTCTTTGGTTTGTCAAATCATCATTGAAGTCACCAAGTATGATTGTTGGCACATGTAATGGCATCAAATCAAGAAGACTACTTAGTTGTAGCAAGAAGGTTTTCATTGGGAATGATGGTTTCCTATAAACTACAGTAACAACAAAACATGATTTCTGCGTTTCTAAAACTATCGCTTTTGACTCCAATCCTTTCACAGATATCAGTTCTAGTTCTTTAGGTTGCAGATCAGTCAGAGCACATATCATCACTCCGTGCAAATTACCATGATCATGCATGCTTGGAATATTTTGTCTGAAAACTGTATATCCATATTTCTCAGCAAATTCATCAACATTATGATCATCTGTCAGATAGGTTTCAGTGAAACACATAACATCTGTTTCAGCTAAAATTTGATTTTCTCTATGACTCATCAGGTCTGCTAATTTCTCTAGGAAATAATGGATATTTAAGTGACCCACTGTTATCCAGTCAGGTTTGTGCAAGGTCAAAAGATTTAACTCTTCCATTGACAATGTATTAACACGCATTTCATTAATTTCATGTTCCAATTTATCATTAGCTTTTATTCCAGCTGAATCAAAGTCAAGTATATGCAAACCAAGCAGAGTCTTCACTCGACTGAATGCCACATATGCTTGTCCTTTTCCAAATCGTTTTGCACCCTTCATGCTGACAACAATTTCATCCACTGTGAGACCCTGACACTTATGAATTGTTACTGCCCAAGCCAGTGTAAGCGGGAATTGTCTTCTGGAGATTTGCGCTGCCTTCCTGTTTCCTTTTTCAAATTTCCCTTCGTGTCTTTTGATTGGAACTGCATTGGGATATCGGTCTTTCCACTGACTTCCAGAAATAGCACTTGTACCTACATTTTCGTTGTCAAATTTCACCAGAACTATAGCAACTCCTTTGTTTGTATTTTCTATGATACTTTCAACAGTTCCAATTACACCATTAACAAGTCCATCTCCAGTATCCACATTATATGTGAGCATCACTCGTGCACCAATTGCCAAAATGAGAGTCGTATGAAGACCAGCAGTTTCAGAACGTTTCTGTGAAGTTGGTATTCTTTCCAAATTTAGTTGTCCTGTGCTGTCCGTTTTGTCATCTGATGCATGAATGTAAATACGCTGTTTAGGACTTGGTGCAAGTTTCTCCAATTTTGCCATATTCCTGTCATCAACATCACAGTTGAATGCAAATACGTGGAGTACATCGTGTGGGTAATTTGGATCATCTAAACTGATTTCTCTAGATTTCAATACATCCAGATCTCTATTTGTACATTTCCCAACTCTAACACGGCAAAGCAATTCTGCAAATGCACAGTCATCTTTCTGACGCATAACTTCATCCAACTCATGTATTTTGAACTCTTCTTTCCAGAGACAACCATTCAACCTTTCGACTGGATCACGTACAGGTTGATATATTTGTGACTGTCTCACTGGAGGAAGTTGATACAAATCTCCAACTGCAAGAATACACACATTACCAAAATATATTGAATCTCCAGTAACTCCTTTAATTTCCTCTAGACGCTTGTGGATGTTCAACAACATATCTGATCCAACCATGGAAATTTCATCAATGATAACCAAGTGCAGATGTTCCAGCTTGGATCGTAGAGAATTCAGTTTCTCAAATGACAGATGGTCACCTTCTTTCCCATACTTAGTTGTTCGGAGAAGCAGCGCTGAGTGAATGGTCATTCCTCCAATATTAAATGCAGCAACTCCTGTAGGAGCAGTCAACAACACCGTGACATCTGTTGGTTTTATCCCACCTGACAGTGCTAACAACTTTCTAGTGTCTGAATGTATCAGTTTTATCACATGACTTTTTCCAACACCACCAGGACCACTCAAGAAAAGTCTGTATGGTTTTACAGCTTTACCCTGTTTCATTGCTATTACGGCAGCTTTGCACCACTGTCTGTGATAAAAAACGATCTCTGCCTGTTTCACATTGAGTCTACGAATCATTTTTCGATATTCTGAGGGTGACATAAGCTCTCGGTCAGCTTCAGCTTGATAACGTGCTACAAGTTCTGATGTCTGGATACATTTTGGCCATTCAATCATGTTGGCATTTGCATCAAGATCTTCCTGGTCAATATCCCTCTCCACATCAATGTCTTCATTTATATCTTGCAAATTGTTATGCTCAGCACCGGGTGCAATGTTTGCCCATGCGTGTTCCGGTGGTCCATATTCTGCATGATCATGCATAGCTTGATCGATTAGTTCCAAATTTTGTGTGAATTTTGCCTCATTTTCACATATGGCATCGGCAACGGCAAAATAATGAGAAGCATAATCAGGAAAGCCTGCAGTCAGATCAACATCCTCATTTCTCCATGGTAAATATAGCATCAGTTTTGCTCGATAGAAGTTACTAGAGTCTTTTTCAAAACTAAACTTTCTAAATCGAATTACTGCTTCACATCGACGTTTATGCATTGTTCCTTTGCCATCTTTCAACTTGATGTACTTCGGGAGTCTATCTCTGTCAGCTAATCCTGCCTGTTCTTGATCCATTTCTAATACTACAGGAACACTGTCATCTATCTCTTCACCTCTGTCACAATGACTAACCGTATAATTGGCAGCAAAATCAGCAAGGCACAGGTTTTCCAATATGTTAGGCCTTGAAGCATATCTTATGATGATGTTACTTTGGAATATATCCTCATTTCCATCATCCAGATCATCAAGCTCTTTTTGTGGTTTCAGAACAGCTGATCGTTCTGTTTTTGCATCAGTATTGACAAACAACACCTGTCTACTGAATTTCTTCATTGGCATTGACAAAATTCGATACACAGCTTCTTGTGCACTTACTTCACGATGGTTCAAGAATACTGATCCCACACGTCTCAACATTGTTTTGATGTCTTGATCTTTGTATTCTTTGCACACTTGTTTCAATAGCTCTCCTACACCTTTTTCATTCTTGGTCATGTAAGCAGCTACATACATAACACATGCATATGCATCAACAATGAACTGGATATCAATGTTTGCTTGCCATGCTTTCAATACAGTAGGATTGTATGGATTAACATTAACTTCAGAAGGGTTTCTCCTCAGCAGTATATGTTTGCCTTTCTCAGAAACTGGCAACGCATTTGCATAAAGTTCTTCTGGTACATTCGCCATATCCAACAGTTTTTTCATACTAACATTCTTTGGGGTACTTTCATCGGACAATACCTCTTTCACTTTGCTGAGAACACACTTGGCACTTTCCTTGACCAGTTTTGAATTTTGTTCATCTGGTTCTCTGGCAATGATAGTTCTTGAACTCGGTGGTTTTGGGTATTTGAATCGACAACAACCCTTTTTTCTACAGTAAGACGAGTGACTGTGGACTTGCAACCTTTCAACTAATGTGTGTAGCACAGGATCATCATCTGGCAGAGCACAAGATACATGTTTGTCCATGAAAGATGCAACAGCTTCATCAGATGCAACATCTAATTTTGGTGCATTTTTTACCCAAAGTAATGTGTGAGCATGAGGAGATCCACGAGCTTGAAATTCTATACGGATCACATAGTCAACAATCTCACCTAGCGGATGAGCATTCGATTTCAGTACATCTCTGAACAAAAGCTCTAATCTGTATTGAAACTGGCGTGCAGCAGTGACAGGGTTTGATCTCAACCACATTGATCTATCTGCAAATGACATAATTTTCACATCATCGTCACTCAGTATTGTACCATACTGTCGAGCTATTGGTTGAATTACATCAGGCCATTGCATGTCGGCAGCAGATACTGTGAAAAACCATGTAGGATTACCTACTTGTCGAACCATGGCGAGTACATCATAAAATACAGTTTGAAAGTAGGCCTGTGTCCCTCTAACATTCTTCAGGATTCTATATGCATGGTCAGATTGTATAAGTCTACTCATGTGTTCAACACTTTTCACCATACCAGCTGTGAGTCTTTTGCCACGAAAGTGTTTGCCACTAGCTCTACGAAACATGAAGTGATTGATATCACTCTGAACTTGTTTGCTTTCAGTAGCATATTGTGCACTAAGGAGATATTCAATTGATTTCGCAAATCGTCCATCTACATCAAGTAGTCTTTGGTTGAAGTATTTTCGTGGAGTTAAATGAATTGGTCGATCAGTTGTCAGTGCATTTGATCCATCTGGATATTTATCTGGATGTGACAATTCCTCAAAATTAGGATCACTCAGAAGTGGCATTGGCTTCTCGTTATCTCCTGGTGCAACACTTATCAATTTGTTTACTAATTCTGGATTTTCATTCATCATGCTGGTTTCATATGGCAAGCCGCAAACTTTAGAAGCTTCTTCAAAAGCATGCTCATCTTCAGCAACTAGTTCCTCATCAGAGTCATCACTTAATGTGTTTTCCTTAGTCACAGTTGTCTTTCCATCACACGTTTCAGTCTCCAAAGATGATGCCACTCTACTCGTGTCAGACATATTAACATGTTTTTCAAGCACTTCGTCATTTGACAAGGATACACTTGTACCATCGCATACAGAGTATGGCTCAAACACAACATAGTGAGATTGACCAATCAATCCAAGATGAAATTCCTTATCACTGTGATATCTGGAACATACAGTGTGCATGGTAGAGCTTGACGTTGCATGAACATAAACAGTGAATGAAAACATATCTGCCAGTGCCTGTAGTGTTACGTGGTCTCCCCATTGATTTCCATATTGAACTTCATCAATGTACCTTATCCATTGCAACTCTCTTTGTGTTTCGATATCCAGTATTTCCCTGATAGCTCTATCATGTTCCGTTGGTTGCTCAGTATCAGCATTAGACAAATTTTCTGTTGCTATCCTGGCTGATATAAAGTCACGATAATTCTCAGCATTTGTGGTCATGAAATCAGCAACTTGTTCACGCAACAAAATAGGGTTACATGTAGTCACTCCTAGCCTGTCAAGGTGGTAACAAACAGAATAGAACATACAATTGCCATCACGTGGAACGTCAACAATATTCATCCTGTTTTTCCTAGCTAAGACATTCAACTTTGCATAGTCTGTCTGACAATGTTGTGGCAGATCTGACATTGATACATCAATCACAAATGTTGGTTGTTTTTCTTCTGAACAGCCCTGTGCTACACTTTCTGAACTATGGTCAGTAGAGCCAGGTGTTGATTGTGTTTCACACGAACTTTGTTTTCGTTTCTTCAAGCTAGGATCATCACAGATAATTGCTTGCCAAAGCTCAATGTCATCATGTGCAGCATCACAGGCCCAGTTTTCATTGATTTCAATATTTGTGTAATGAGGGTTGTCTAACTTTAACCTGCGCAAAGCATTCAAAACTCTATCAGCATGTACATAATCATACATATAATGAGAGGAATGTTTCAGACTCCGTTTCAACTTCATGGGCACTATCTGTGATTCAGATGGCAATCGTGGGAACAGTTTACAAACAGCATCTAATTTTGATGGCACGTTAACTGCAGGACCATGTATACCATGTTGTTTTCCTCTTGGTAAACCAACCATTTTCATGAATGGGATTCTTTGCGATATCAATCTTAGTTCCAGCGCATTTAGGTCTTTCAGTTCACGTGGCTGTTGTTGTAGCGACAAGTTATTAGCCTTTGATTGTGCAGGCATTTTTCCTGTCTTCAGAGTCAAATCACATGTTCTACATATCCACTCTTGGCCATCATGCGACTTTAATCTATATGAAAGTACATCATTGAACAAACTGCTGGAACACTTCTTGTATCTATCTTCATTCAAGTGTATAACTGTCATTCTGTACATTAAACGGTGACATGAACAACATATATAATTTGCAGAATCCTTAACATTTTTCAAAAACTCTGAAATCACTGTTTCATTTTCTGGGATTATGTTAATCTTCACTTCTCTAATGATTCTCATTGATTTTTTCACATTTTCCTGTCTCAGTTTTCTCTTCTCCGGTGTTTCATTCTCACGAATGTGTTGCATTGAACTTTTCACTGTTCTCTGTCTTTTAACTCTCTTCTCTGTTGTTTCATTTTCCCTTGATTCTGTATGTTTCTCTTGATCTGTGTTCTGCCTCAGTTTTCTCTTCTCTGTTGTTTCGTTTTCCCTTGATTCGGTGTGTTTCTCTTGATCTGTGTTCTGCCTCAGTTTTCTCTTCTCTGTTGTTTCGTTTTCCCTTGATTCTGTGTGTTTCTCTTGATCTGTGTTCTGCCTCAGTTTTCTCTTCTCTGTTGTTTCGTTTTCCCTTGATTCTGTGTGTTTCTCTTGATCTGTGTTCTGCCTCAGTTTTCTCTTCTCTGTTGTTTCGTTTTCCCTTGATTCTGTGTGTTTCTCTTGATCTGTGTTCTGCCTCAGTTTTCTCTTCTCTGTTGTTTCGTTTTCCCTTGATTCTGTGTGTTTCTCTTGATCTGTGTTCTGCCTCAGTTTTCTCTTCTCTGGTGTTTCAACCTCACGAATGTGTTGCATTGAACTTTTCACTGTTCTCTGTCTTTTAACTCTCTTCTCTGTTGTTTCATTTTCCCTTGATTCTGTGTGTTTCTCTTGATCTGTGTTCTGCCTCAGTTTTCTCTTCTCTGTTGTTTCGTTTTCCCTTGATTCTGTATGTTTCTCTTGATCTGTGTTCTGCCTCAGTTTTCTCTTCTCTGGTGTTTCATTCTCACGCGATTTTCTCATTCTTAACTTAGACTCTTCTCTTCTTTGAGCAGTGCTTTTGCGTTTTGGTTTACCCATGATAAACTTCCGAATTTACAAAAAAATTGGAAGATATTTATATCGATGTGTGCTTAAAATGTAATTTGTGCAGTAAATCAACAAAATCAGACTTTATTTAAAGTCGGTTTTTTTCGTAACTTTTCGTTTTTCTTTAAACCTTTTGTTTAGGACAAAGATGATGTGAAATTTGCTATGGATTTTGGTGACTTTTCTCTTTTTGATGAGGTGCGATGGAGTTTGATAATGGCAGGACCACGCGTGATAACGATATGAAGAATGATACCAGGAACAGCACCTGAAAAGAGAAAAAAAACACAAATAAGAATATTTGTAAGTTTCTATTAATTTCTGAATTGGTATTTATTTTACGACGTTTGGACGAAGGCAATTCTACCCGTCATCTAACGCCCTTGCATCGGGTGACAAAATTGTGAATTCAGAATTCAGTAAACATGGTTCAGTAGGGAAAACCTCAATTTTTCAACCAGGATGAAAAACAAAACTTGCTTCATGCCGGGCCTGGGTTTGAACACACGGCCCTCCAGTTAGTCTGCTGTATCCGGTTTATAGGAAAATCAGATATGATTTCTTTCATTGCCCTATACCACAAACATGTTATACCTAATAATGAAGCCTGCAGAAGTAATGGTAACTTCGCCCCCAAAACTGTCATTTTAGATCATATAAACCGCCCTAAAATTGGCCCTTTGGATCTGTACGAATGTGTAGCATTCGTACCATGTTCTGTCCCTTTGGATGATTCAACAGCACCCATACTGCTTGGGTACCTAGTAAGGTCCTAAACCTGCTACATGCATGATTAGAAAAGATGATTTTCGAGAAATGATAGAGTTTGAAATTCCAATGATAAAGTCCAATTTGAAGTTTCAGAAAATTCAAAAACATACAAATTCCAAAAATTATCTACTACTTTGAGGGGAGGAGCCCATACAATCAGTGTAACAAGTATTGAAAGAATCCACAATGAGCTCTTTGAGAAGATACACTTTGAAAAAAGTTGATAAGACACCGGCAGACAGATGACAGACGATGCCGGACGAATGAGTATCGGAAAAGCTCTGCTGACTATCACCACAGCAGATCTAAAAACTCTCACCAAAGTCAGCAGGTGATGTCAAGCGTTCGGCAAACAACTGTTCGGCAAACAAGTACAAAACTGCACCTGCAAAGAAAAAGTGAATATTCTCATCACCAAAAAACAATATTTGCCATTAAGATCAACATTGAAACAATTGAACTAATCATTCGAGCAGTTCCAACCGCTTGAATATTATTTACACAACTGTATTTATTTGCAAATCGCAGATGTAACTTTTGACATATCAATTAGCTATTTCATAGGTATATTTATACGACAGGGGAACTAAAAATATAACATACAAGCATAGACACATTCAAAGTACATCGCCCCCACTTCAAATAAATAAATATCCTCCAGCGCGGCATTGCCGGGGCACCTTCGGCCTTCGGCGCCCGGCAATACCGCCGTGCAGCTCATAGACACTGTATTGGGAGGGGGCGATGGACAACATATCCTTTGGCGTCCGCTGATGCTGCACCGCGTGCATTGTGTACAAATGCACTTCTGAGGTAAATGTGCACAAATAATACTTCGGAGAGTGACATCGGCGGGCAATGAGATATCGTGTTATATATCGATTTTAGCCCGACAACTCAATGGTGAAAAATCACTTTAAAATTATCTGATCCGGATCCGGATTCGAAACGTCATCAAAATTGAATCACTTCTTTCTTGTCAGACACCCAACCAGTCCACCAAGTTTCGTCCAAATCTGTCCACAACATTTTGAGATATCCCGCTATGTATCGTTTTTGGCCCTATCTCCCAATGGTGAAGAATCACTTAAAAAATGATAGCAGCCGGATCCGGATCTTCACCAAAATCGAATCATTTCGTCCTTGTCATATATGACATATGCTACCTCTCCGACAGATTCCGTCCAAATCCGCCCACAACTTTTTGAGATATCTTGTTCACAGACAAACAGACAAACAGACATGGGTAACACAGACACAGACACATAACACATCCTTCACCCACCTTCGATAGCAGGGGTAAATATGATTTATGGGTGAATATAATTTATGGGTAAATATGAATTATGGGTGAATATAATTTATGGGTAAATATGAATTATGGGTGAATATAATTTATGGGTAAATATGAATTATGAGTGAATGTTATGCCAGTAAATATGGGTAAATATGGCTAAATATTATGCAAGTGACCAAGCGGAGTGTGGGGGAGGGGGGGAGAGGGTGGAGGGGTTGTGGGGAGGGTGAGGGGAGATTTGTAATCGCATCTTTTTGAACTTCTGAATGAAGTGAATGTGTATAAAAAAAGCTTTTCTAAGGTGTATGTGTATATAAAATCTCAGTCTCACAATTTCCTCGCGTGCTTTAGTACGGAGCTCCACCAGGGTTAAGACCGAGTGCCTCAGTAACGTCCTTTCCGGCGTCACCATAGCTACGACTGGGTGGTGTCAGCAACGTCATTTCCGGCGTCACGGTCACGTGCACCAGCGTTTTGCCTCGTCCGGGGCGGGGTGTAATCGATTTGCGTTTCCATGTATAATGCCAGAGCCCGAGGCTGCGTTATCCAAAATATGATGAACGAGAACGGCACTTGGAACATCGCCCCCGCCAGGCTAAGCAGTTTATGTTTGTATGCACTGATAGACCAGATCTGGATTCGGACCTGAACCAAAATCGAATCGGCTTGTTCTTGTCACCGAACCAACTCATCCACCTAGTTTAGTCATAACTCATCCATAATTTTTTTAATATCATGTTATATATCGCTTTTGGTTTGATCTCTCAATGGTGAAGAATCACTGAGGAAATTAAATAATTCTTGTAGCCGAATCCATGTCCACATCTTCACCAAAATCACATCGATTCTGCCTTGTCACACCCAACCTGTCCACCAAGTTTCGTCCGAAACTGTCCACAACTTTTTGAGATATCCTGCTGTGCATCGTTTTTGGCCCCATCTCCCAATGGTGCAGAATATTTTTTTTGCACCTCCATATCTCCGAAAGTGCTGAATAGAAAAAATTGAGACATGGCTCATTGTAAAGAACTCTCCATGTGGAATAAAATATGTTAATGATGACGTCATACGTCACGTGGTTCGGCCGCCATCTTGGAAAAACCGAAAAACTTTGCATCATCTATCTCCAAAAGTGCTGAACAGAAAAAAATTGCGACATGGCTCAATGTAAAGAACTCTCCATGGGGAATGAAATATGTTAATGATGACGTCATCAGTCACGTGGATCGGCCGCCATCTTGGAAAAACCGAAAAACTTTGCATCATCTATCTCCAAAAGTGCTGAACAGAAAAAAATTGCGACATGGCTCAATGTAAAGAACTCTCCATGGGGAATAAAATATGTTAATGAAGACATCATAGGTCACGTGGTTCAGCCGCCAATCTCGGAAAAACTAGCACCTCCATACCTCCGAAAGTGCTGAATAGAAAAAATTGAGACATGGCTCATTCTAAAGAACTCTCCATGGGGAATGAAATATGTTAATGATGACGTCATCGGTCACGTGGTTCGGCCGCCATCTTGGAAAAACCGAAAAACTTTGCACCTCCACATCTCCAAATGTCCTGAATAGAAAAAATTGAGACATGGCTCATTGTAAAGAACTCTCCATGGGGAATAAAATATGTAAATGAAGACGTCATCAGTCACGTGGTTCGGTCGCCATCTTGGAAAAACTGCAAAACGTTGCGCCACTATATCTCCAAAAGTGCTGAACAGAAAAAATTGAGACATGGCTCATTGTAAAGAACTCTCCATGGGGAATAAAATATGTTAATGATGACGTCATATGTCACGTGGTCGGCCGCCATCTTGGAAAAACGGCAAAACTTTGCACCACTATATCTCCAAAAGTGCTGAACCGAAAAAATTGAGACATGGCTCATTGTAAAGAACTCTCCATGGGGAATAAAATATGTTAATGATGACGTCATCAGTCACGTGGTCGGCCGCCATCTTGGAAAAACGGCAAAACTTTGCACCACAAAATCTCCAAAAGTGCTGAACAGAAAAAATTGAGACGTGGCTCATTGTAAAGAACTCTCCATGGGGAATAAAATATGTTAATGATGATGTCATATGTCACGTGGTCGGCCGCCATCTTGGAAAAACGGCAAAACTTTGCACCACTATATCTCCAAAAGTGCTGAACAGAAAAAATTGAGACATGGCTCATTGTAAAGAACTCTCCATGGGGAATAAAATTTGTTAATGATGACGTCATATGTCACGTGGTTCGGCCGCCATCTTGGAAAAACCGAAAAACTTAGCACCTCTATTTGTCCAAAAGTGCTGAATAGAAAAAATTGACACATGCCTCATTGTAAAGAACTCTCCATGGGGAATAAAATATGTTAATGATGACGTCATCGGTCACGTGGTTCGGCCGCCATCTTGGAAAAGCTTTGCACCTCTATATCTCCGAAAGTGCTGAACAGAAAAAATTGAGACATGGCTCATTGGAAAGAAAGGTCCATGGGGAATAAAATATGTTAATGATGACGTCATAGGTCACGTGGTTCGGCCGCCATCTTGGAAAAACCGAAAAAATTCGCATCTCCATATCTCCAAAAGTGCTGAATAGAAAAAATTGAGACATGGCTCATTGGAAAGAAATGTCCATGGGGAATAAAATATGTTAATGATGACGTCATCGGTCACGTGGTTCGGCCGCCATATTTGTCCTAAATCCCCAATGAAAAAGTAAATTCCGGCAAGTCCTCGGTCTCTGACCGATTTTTCATCTGTTTGTCTGTTTGTCTGTTTGTCTGTTTGCAGCACTGCGTCTACACCGTTGCACGTAGAATCGCCAAACTTTGCACACATATTGGTCTTGCCCTGGAATAGACTGTGCCCAATTGATGACGTCATCGGTGACGTGGTTCGGCCGCCATCTTGGAAAAACCGAAAAACTTTGCACTTCTATATCTCCGAAAGTACTGAACAGAAAAAATTGAGACATGGCTCATTGTAAAGAACTCTCCATGGGGAATAAAATATGTTAATGATGACGTCATCAGTCACGTGGTCGGCCGCCATCTTGGAAAAACAGCAAAACTTTGCACCACTATATCTCCAAAAGTGCTGAACAGAAAAAATTGAGACGTGGCTCATTGTAAAGAACTCTCCATGGGGAATAAAATATGTTAATGATGATGTCATATGTCACGTGGTCAGCCGCCATCTTGGAAAAACGGCAAAACTTTGCACCACTATATTTCCAAAAGTGCTGAACAGAAAAAATTGAGACATGGCTCATTGTAAAGAACTCTCCATGGGGAATAAAATATGTTAATGATGACATCATCTATCACGTGGTTCAGCCGCCATATTTGTTCTAAATGGCCGATAAAAAAGTACACTCCGGCAAGTCCTCGGTCTCTGACCGATTTTTCATCTGTCTGTTTGTTACTTGCCGGAAAAGATTCCGGCAAGTATGTTGATCTGTTCGTTTGTTTGTCTGTTTGTCTGTTTGTCTGTTTGTCTGTCTGTCTGTCTGTTTGCAGCACTGCGTCTACACCGTTGCACTTAGAATCGCCAAACTTTGCACACATATTGGTCTTGCCCTGGAATAGACTGTGCCCAATTGATGACGTCATCGGTGACGTGGTTCGGCCGCCATCTTGGAAAAACCGAAAAACTTTGCACCTCTATATCTCCGAAAGTACTGAACAGAAAAAATTGAGACATGGCTCATTGTAAAGAACTCTCCATGGGGAAAACAATCTGTTAATGATGACGTCATATGTCACGTGGTCGGCCGCCATCTTGGAAAAACGGCAAAACTTTGCACCACTATATCTCCAAAAGTGCAGAACAGAAAAAATTGAGACATGGCTCATTGTAAAGAACTCTCCATGGGGAATAAAATATGTTAATGATGACGTCATCAGTCACGTGGTCGGCCGCCATCTTGGAAAAACGGCAAAACTTTGTACCACGAAAGCTCCAAAAGTGCTGAACAGAAAAAATTGAGACATGGCTCATTGGAAAGAACTCTCCATGGGAATAAAATATGTTAATGATGACGTCATATGTCACGTGGTCGGCCGCCATCTTGGAAAAACGGCAAAACTTTGCACCACTATATCGCCAAAAGTGCTGAACAGAAAAAATTGAGACATGGCTCATTGTAAAGAACTCCACATGGGGAATAAAATATGTTAATGATGACGTCATCAGTCACGTGGTCGGCCGCCATCTTGGAAAAACGGCAAAACTTTGCACTACAAAATCTCCAAAAGTGCTGAACAGAAAAAATTGAGACATGGCTCATTGTAAAAAACTCTCCATGGGGAATAAAATATGTTAATGATGTCATATGTCACGTGGTCGGCCGCCATCTTGGAAAAAAGGCAAAACTTTGCACCACTATATCTCCAAAAGTGCTGAACAGAAAAAATTGAGACATGGCTCATTGTAAAGAACTCTCCATGGGGAATAAAATATGTTAATGATGATGTCATATGTCACGTGGTCGGCCGCCATCTTGGAAAAACGGCAAAAACTTTGCACCACTATATCTCCAAAAGTGCAGAATGGAAAAAATTGAGACATGGCTCATTGTAAAGACCTCTCCATGGGGAATAAAATTTGTTAATGATGACATCATATGTCACGTGGTTCGGCCGCCATATTGGAAAAACCGAAACCTCCACATCTCCGAAAGTGCTGAATAGAAAAAATTGAGACATGGCTCATTGAAAAGAACTCTCCATGGGGAATAAAATATGTTAATGATGACGTCATCGGTCACGTGGTTCGGCCGCCATATTTGTCCTAAATGGCCAATAAAAAAGTACATTCCGGCAAGTCCTCGGTCTCTGACCGATTTTTCATCTGTCTGTCTGTCTGTCTGTTTGCAGCACTGCGTCTACACCGTTGCACGTAGAATCGCCAAACTTTGCACACATATTGGTCTTGCCCAGGAATAGACTGTGCCCAATTGATGACGTCATCGGTCACGTGGTTCGGCCGCCATCTTGGAAAAACCGAAAAAATTTGCACCTCTATATCTCAAAGTACTGAACAGAAAAAATTGAGACATGGCTCATTGCAAAGAACTCCATGGGGAATAAAATATGTTAATGATGACGTCATCGGTCACGTGGTTCGGCCGCCATCTTGGAAAAAACGAAAAACTTTGCACCTCCATATCTCCGAAAGTGCTGAACAGAAAAAATTGAGACATGGCTCATTATAAAGAACTCTCGATGGAGAATAAAATATGTTAATGATGATGTCATCAGTCACGTGGTTCGGCCGCCATCTTGGAAAAACCGAAAAACCTTGCAACTCCATACCTCCGAAAGTGCTGAATAGAAAAAATTGAGACATGGCTCATTGTAAAGAACTCTCAATGGGGACTAAAATATATAAATGATGACGTCATAGGTCACGTGGTTCGGCCGCCATCTTGGAAAAACTGAAAAACTTAGAACCTCTATATCTCCAAAAGTGCTGATTACAAAAAATTGAGACATTGCTCATTGAAAAGAACTCTCCATGGGGAATAAAATATGTTAAGGATGACGTCATCAGTCACGTGGTTCGGCCGCCATCTTGGAAAAACCGAAAAACAGCACCTCTGTATCTCCAAAAGTTATGGATAGAAAAAATTGAGACATGGCTCATTGTAAAGAACTCTCCATAGAGAATAAAAGATGTTATTGATGACGTCATCAGTCACTTGGTTCGGCCGCCATCTTGGAAAAACGGAAAAATTTTGCACCTCCATATCTCCGAAAGTGCTGAACAGAACAAATTGAGCATGGCTCATTGTAAAGAACTCTCCATGCAGAATAAAATATGTTAATGATGACGTCATCAGTCACGTGGTTCGGCCGCCATCTTGGAAAAACCGAAAAATTTTGCACCTCCATATCTCCGAAAGTACTGAATAGAAAAAATTGAGAAATGGCTCATTGCAAAGAACTCTGCATGGAGAATAAAATATGTTAATGATGACGTCATGGGTCACGTGGTTCGGCCGCCATCTTGGAAAAGCCGAAAAACTTTGCACCTCCATATCTCCGAAAGTGCTGAATAGAAAAAATTGAGACATGGCTCATTGTAAAGAACTCTCCATGGGGAATAAAATATGTTCATGACGTCATCAGTAACGTGGTTAGGCCGCCATCTTGGAAAAGCCGAAAAACTTTGCACCTCCATATCTCCAAAAGTGCTGAATAGAAAAAATTGAGACATGGCTCATTGTAAAGAACTCTCCATGGGGAATAAAATATGTTCATGACGTCATCAGTCACGTGGTTAGGCCGCCATCTTGGAAAAACCGAAAAACGTTGCACCTCCATATCTCCGAAAGTGCTCAATAGAAAAAATTGAGACATGGCTCATTGTAAAGAACTCTCCATAGGGAATAAAATATGTTAATGATGACGTCATCGGTCACGTGGTTCGGCCGCCATATTTGTCCTAAATGGCCGATAAAAAAGTACATTCCGGCAAGTCCTCGGTCTCTGACCGATTTTTCATTTGTCTGTTTGTCTGTTTGTCTGTTTGTCTGTCTGTCTGTTTGCAGCACTGCGTCTACACCGTTGCACGTAGAATCGCCAAACTTTGCACACATATTGGTCTTGCCCTGGAATAGACTGTGCCCAATTGATGACGTCATCGGTGACGTGGTTCGGCCGCCATCTTGGAAAAACCGAAAAATTTTGCACCTCTATATCTCCGAAAGTACTGAACAGAAAAAATTGAGACATGGCTCATTGTAAAGAACTCTCCATGGGGAATAAAATATGTTAATGATGACGTCATCAGTCACGTGGTCGGCCGCCATCTTGGAAAAACGGCAAAACTTTGCACCACGAAATCTCCAAAAGTGCTGAACAGAAAAAATTGAGACATGGCTCATTGTAAATAACTCTCCATGAGGAATAAAATATGTTAATGATGACGTCATATGTCACGTGGTCGGCCGCCATCTTTGAAAAACGGCAAAACTTTGCACCACGAAATCTCCAAAAGTGCTGAACAGAAACAATTGAGACATGGCTCATTGTAAATAACTCTCCATGGGGGAATAAAATATGTTAATGATGACGTCATATGTCACGTGGTTCGGCCGCCATCTTGGAAAAACCGGAAAACGTTACACCTCCATATCTCCGAAAGTCCTGAATAGAAAAACTTGGGACGTGGCTCAATGTAAAGAACTCTCCATGGGGAATAAAATATGTTAATGATGATGTCATCAGTCACGTGGTTCAGCCGCCATATTTGTCCTAAATGGCCAATAAAAAAGTACATTCCGGCAAGTCCTCGGTCTCTGACCGATTTTTCATTACTTGCCGGAAAAGATTCCGGCAAGTATGTTGATCTGTTCGTTTGTTACTTGCCGGAAAAATTTTCCGGCAAGTATGTTGATCTGTTCGTTTGTTTGTCTGTTTGTCTGTTTGTCTGTTTGTCTGTCTGTCTGTCTGTTTGCAGCACTGCGTCTACACCGTTGCACGGAGAATCGCCAAACTTTGCACACATATTGGTCTTGCCCTGGAATAGACTGTGCCCAATTGATGACGTCATCGGTGACGTGGTTCGGCCGCCATCTTGGAAAAACCGAAAAACTTTGCACCTCTATATCTCCGAAAGTACTGAACAGAAAAAATTGAGACATGGCTCATTGTAAAGAACTCTCCATGGGGAATAAAATATGTTAATGATGACGTCATCAGTCACGTGGTCGGCCGCCATCTTGGAAAATGGCTAAATTTTGCACCACTATATCTCCAAAAGTGCTGAACAGAAAAAATTGAGCTCATTGTAAAGAACTCTCCATGGGGAATAAAATGTTAGTGATGACGTCATTGGTCACGTGGTTCGGCCGCCATCTTGGAAAAAGTTTGCAACTCTATATCTCCGAAAGTGCTGAACAGAAAAAATTGAGACATGGCTCATTGTAAAGAACTCTCCATGGGGAATAAAATATGTTAATGATGACGTCATCAGTCACGTGGTTCGGCCGCCATCTTGGAAAAACCTAAAAACTTTGCACCTCCATATCTCTGAAAGTACTGAATAGAAAAAATTGAGACATGGCTCATTGTAAAGAACTCTTGATGGGGAATAAAATGTGTTAATGATGACGTCATCAGTTACGTAGTTCGGCCGCCATCTTGGAAAAACCGAAAAACCTACCACCTCCATATCTCCCAAAGTGCTGAATAGAAAAAATTGAGATGTGACTCATTGTAAAGAACTCTCCATGGGGAATAAAATATGTTAATAATGACGTCATATGTCACGTGGTCGGCCACCATCTTGGAAAAACGGCAAAACGTTGCACCACTATATCTCCAAAAGTGCTGAACAGAAAAAATTGAAACATGGCTCATTGTAAAGAACTCCATGGGGAACAAAATATGTTAATGATGACGTCATCAGTCACGTGGTTCGGCCGCCATCTTGGAAAAACCGAAAAACTTAGCACCTGCATATCTCCGAAAGTCCTGAATAGAAAAAATTGAGACATGGCTCATTGTAAAGAAATCTCCATGGGGAATAAAATATGTTAATGATGATGTCATCAGTCACGTGGTTCGGCCGCCATCTTGGAAAAACCGAAAAACTTTGCACCTCCATATCTCCGAAAGTGATGAATAGAAAAAATTGAGACATGGCTCATTGAAAAGAACTCTCCATGGGGAATAAAATATGTTTATGATGACGTCATCGTTCACGTGTTTCGGCCGCCATATTTGTCCAAAATGGCCGATAAAAAGTACATTCCGGCAAGTCCTCGGTCTCTGACCGATTTTTCATTTGTCTGTCTGTTTGTCTGTCTGTCTGTCTGTTTGCAGCACTGCGTCTACACCGTTGCACGTAGAATCGCCAAACTTTGCACACATATTGGTCTTGCCCTGGAATAGACTGTGCCCAATTGATTACGTCATCGGTCACGTGGTTTAGCCGCCATCTTGGAAAAACCTAGCACCTCCATATCTCCGAAAGTGCTGAATAGAAAAAATTGAGACATAGCTCATTGTAAAGAACTCTCCATGGGGAATAAAACATGTTAATAATGACGTCATCGGTCACGTGGTTTAGCCGCCATCTTGGAAAAACCTAGCACCTCCATATCTCCGAAAGTGCTGAATAGAAAAAATTGAGACATGACTCATTGTAAAGAACTCTCCATGGGGAATAAAATATGTTAATGATGACGTCACCGGTCACGTGGTTCAGCCGCCATATTTGTCCTAAATGGCCGATAAAAAAGTAAATTCCGGCAAGTCCTCGGTCTCTGACCGATTTTTCATTACTTGCCGGAAAAATTTTTCCGGCAAGTATGTTGATCTGTTCGTTTGTCTGTCTGTTTGTCTGTCTGTCTGTCTGTCTGTCTGTCTGTCTGTCTGTTTGCAGCACTGCGTCTACACCGTTGCACGGCGAATCGCCAAACTTTGCACACATATTGGTCTTGCCCTGGAATAGACTGTGCCCAATTGATGACGTCATCGGTGACGTGGTTCGGCCGCCATCTTGGAAAAACTGAAAAACCTTGCACCTCTATATCTCCGAAAGTACTGAACAGAAAAAATTGAGACATGGCTCATTGTAAAGAACTCTCCATGGGGAATAAAATATGTAAATGATGACGTCATCAGTCACGTGGTTCGGTCGCCATCTTGGAAAAACGGCAAAACGTTGCGCCACTATATCTCCAAAAGTGCTGAACAGAAAAAATTGAGACATGGCTCATTGTAAAGAACTCTCCATGGGGAATAAAATATGTTAATGATGACGTCATATGTCACGTGGTCGGCCGCCATCTTGGAAAAACGGCAAAACTTTGCACCACTATATCTCCAAAAGTGCTGAACAGAAAAAATTGAGACATGGCTCATTGTAAAGAACTCTCCATGGGGAATAAAATATGTTAATGATGACGTCATCAGTCGCGTGGTCGGCCGCCATCTTGGAAAAACCGAAAAACCTAGCACCTCCATATCTCCGAAAGTGCTGAACAGAAAAAATTGAGACATGGCTCATTGTAAATATCTCTCCATGGGGAATAAAATATGTTACTGATGACGTCATCAGTCACGTGGTTCGGCCGCCATCTTGGAAAAACCGAAAAACTTTGCACCTCCACATCTCCAAAAGTCCTGAATAAAACAAATTGAGACATGGCTCATTGTAAAGAACTCTCCACGGGGAATAAAATATGTTAACGATGACCTCATCGGTCACGTGGTTCGGCCGCCATATTTGTCCTAAATGGCCGATAAAAAAGTACATTCCGGCAAGTCCTCGGTCTCTGACCGATTTTTCATTTGTCTGTTTGTCTGTTTGTCTGTTTGTCTGTTTGTCTGTTTGCAGCACTGCGTCTACACCGTTGCACGTAGAATCGCCAAACTTTGCACACATATTGGTCTTGCCCTGGAATAGACTGTGCCCAATTGATGACGTCATCGGTGACGTGTTTCGGCCGCCATCTTGGAAAAACCGAAAAACTTTGCACTTCTATATCTCCGAAAGTACTGAACAGAAAAAATTGAGACATGGCTCATTGTAAAGAACTCTCCATGGGGAATAAAATATGTTAATGATGACGTCATCAGTCACGTGGTCGGCCGCCATCTTGGAAAAACAGCAAAACTTTGCACCACTATATCTCCAAAAGTGCTGAACAGAAAAAATTGAGACGTGGCTCATTGTAAAGAACTCTCCATGGGGAATAAAATATGTTAATGATGATGTCATATGTCACGTGGTCGGCCGCCATCTTGGAAAAACGGCAAAACTTTGCACCACTATATTTCCAAAAGTGCTGAACAGAAAAAATTGAGACATGGCTCATTGTAAAGAACTCTCCATGGGGAATAAAATATGTTAATTATGACGTCATCGGTCACGTGGTTCAGCCGCCATATTTGTCCTAAATGACCGATAAAAAAGTACATTCCGGCAAGTCCTCGGTCTCTGACCGATTTTTCATTACTTGCCGGAAAAATTTTCCGGCAAGTATGTTGATCTGTTCGTTTGTTACTTGCCGGAAAAGATTCCGGCAAGTATGTTGATCTGTTCGTTTGTCTGTTTGTCTGTTTGTCTGTTTGTTACTTGCCGGAAAACTTTTCCGGCAAGTATGTTGATCTGTTCGTTTGTTTGTCTGTCTGTCTGTTTGTCTGTCTGTTTGTCTGTCTGTTTGTCTGTTTGCAGCACTGCGTCTACACCGTTGCACGGAGAATCGCCAAACTTTGCACACATAATGGTCTTGCCCTCTAATATACTGTGCCTCAATGATGACGTCATCAGTGACGTGGTTCGGCCGCCATCTTGGATAAACCGAATAAATTTGCACCTCTATATCTCCGAAAGTACTGAACAGAAAAAATTGAGACATGGCTCATTGTAAAGAACTCTCCATGGGGAATAAAATATGTTAATGATGACGTCATATGTCACGTGGTCGGCCGCCATCTTGGAAAAACGGCAAAAATTTGCACCACTATATCTCCAAAAGTGCTGAACAGAAAAAATTGAGACATGGCTCATTGTAAAGAACTCTCCATGGGGAATAAAATATGTAAATGATGACGTCATCAGTCACGTGGTTCGGTCGCCATCTTGGAAAAACGGCAAATCGTTGCGCCACTATATCTCCAAAAGTGCTGAACAGAAAAAATTGAGACATGGCTCATTGGAAAGAACTCTCCATGGGGAATAAAATATGTTAATGATGACGTCATATGTCACGTGGTCGGCCGCCATCTTGGAAAAACGGCAAAACTTTGCACCACTATATCTCCAAAAGTGCTGAACAGAATAATTGAGACATGGCTCATTGTAAAGAACTCTCCATGGGGAATAAAATATGTTAATGATGACGTCATCAGTCACGTGGTCGGCCGCCATCTTGGAAAAACGGCAAAACTTTGCACCACAAAATCTCCAAAAGTGCTGAACAGAAAAAATTGAGACATGGCTCATTGTAAAGAACTCTCCATGGGGAATAAAATATGTTAATGATGACGCCATCGGTCACGTGGTTCGGCCGCCATCTTGGAAAAATGGGAAAACTTTGCACCTCAACATCTCCGAAAGTGCTGAAATGAAAAAATTGAGACATGGCTCATTGTAAAGAACTCTCCATGGGGAATAAAATATGTTAATGATGACGTCATATGTCACGTGGTCGGCCGCCATCTTGGAAAAACGGCAAAACTTTGTTCCACTGTATCTCCAAAAGTGCTGAACAGATAAAATTGAGACATGGCTCATTGTAAAGAACTCTCCATGGGGAATAAAACATGTTAATGATGACGTCATCGGTCAAGTGCTTCTGCCGCCATATTTGTCTTAAATGGCCGATAAAAGAGTACATTCCGGCAAGTCCTCGGTCTCTGACCGATTTTTCATCTGTTTGTCTGTTTGTCTGTTTGCAGCACTACATCCACACCGTTGCACGTAGAATCGCCAAACTTTGCACACGTATTTGACTTGCCCTCTAATATACTGTGCCCAAACGATGACGTCATCAGTCACGTGGTTCGGCCGCCATCTTGGAAAAACGGCAAAACTTTGCACCACTATATCTCCAAAAGTGCTGAACAGAAAAAATTGAGACATGGCTCATTGTAAAGAACTCCATGGGGAATAAAATATGTTAATGATGACGTCATCAGTCACGTGGTTCGGTCGCCATCTTGGAAAAACGTCAAAAATTTGCACCACCATATCTCCAAAAGTGCTGAACAGAAAAAATTGAGACATGGCTCATTGTAAAGAACACTCCATGGAGAATAAAATATGTTAATGATGACGTCATAGATAACGTGGTTCGGCCGCCATTTTGGAAAAACCGAAAAACTTAGCACCTCCATATCTCCGAAAGTCCTGAATAGAAAAAATTGAGACATGGCTCATTGTAAAGAAATCTCCATGTGGAATAAAATATGTTAATGATGATGTCATCAGTCACTTGGTTTGGCCGCCATCTTGGAAAAACCGAAAAACTTTGCACCTCCATATCTCCGAAAGTGCTGAATAGAAAAAATTGAGACATGGCTCATTGAAAAGAACTCTCCATGGGGAATAAAATATGTTTATGATGACGTCATCGTTCACGTGTTTCGGCCGCCATATTTGTCCAAAATGGCCGATAAAAAGTACATTCTGGCAAGTCTTCGGTCTCTGACCGATTTTTCATCTGTCTGTTTGTTACTTGCCGGAAAAATTTTCCGGCAAGTATGTTGAACTGTTCGTTTGTTTGTTTGTCTGTCTGTCTGTCTGTCTGTCTGTTTGTCTGTCTGTCTGTTTGCAGCACTGCGTCTACACCGTTGCACGTAGAATCGCCAAACTTTGCACACATATTGGTCTTGCCCTGGAATAGACTGTGCCCAATTGATGACGTCATCGGTGACGTGGTTCGGCCGCCATCTTGGAAAAACCGAAAAACTTTGCACCTCTATATCTCCGAAAGTACTGAACAGAAAAAATTGAGACATGGCTCATTGTAAAGAACTCTCCATGGGGAATAAAATATGTTAATGATGACGTCATATGTCACGTGGTCGGCCGCCATCTTGGAAAAACGGCAAAACTTTGCACCACTATATCTCCAAAAGTGCTGAACAGAAAAAATTGAGACATGGCTCATTGTAAAGAACTCTCCATGGGGAATAAAATAGGTTAATGATGACGTCATCAGTCACGTGGTCGGCCGCCATCTTGGAAAAACGGCAAAACTTTGCACCACGAAATCTCCAAAAGTGCTGAACAGAAAAAATTGAGACATGGCTCATTGTAAAGAACTCTCCATGGGGAATAAAATATGTTAATGATGATGTCATATGTCACGTGGTCGGCCGCCATCTTGGGAAAATGGCAAAACTTTGCACCACTATATCTCCAAAAGTGCTGAACAGAAAAAATTGAGACATGGCTCATTGTAAAGAACTCTCCATGGGGAATAAAATTTGTTAATGATGACGTCATATGTCACGTGGTTCGGCCGCCATCTTGGAAAAACCGAAAAACTTAGCACCTCTATGTGTCCAAAAGTGCTGAATAGAAAAAATTGAGACATGCCTCATTGTAAAGAACTCTCCATGGGGAATAAAATATGTTAATGATGACGTCATCGGTCACGTGGTTCGGCCGCCATATTTGTCCTAAATGGCGGATAAAAAAGTACATTCCGGCAAGTCCTCGGTCTCTGACCGATTTTTCATTTGTCTGTTTGTCTGTTTGTCTGTTTGTCTGTCTGTCTGTTTGCAGCACTGCGTCTACACCGTTGCACGTAGAATCGCCAAACTTTGCAGACATATTGGTCTTGCCCTGGAATAGACTGTGCCCAATTGATGACGTCATCGGTGACGTGGTTCGGCCGCCATCTTGGAAAAACCGAAAAACTTTGCACCTCTATATCTCCGAAAGTACTGAACAGAAAAAATTGAGACATGGCTCATTGTAAAGAACTCTCCATGGGGAATAAAATATGTTAATGATGACGTCATCAGTCACGTGGTCGGCCGCCATCTTGGAAAAACGGCAAAACTTTGCACCACGAAATCTCCAAAAGTGCTGAACAGAAAAAATTGAGACATAGCTCATTGTAAATAACTCTCCATGAGGAATAAAATATGTTAATGATGACGTCATATGTCACGTGGTCGGCCGCCATCTTTGAAAAACGGCAAAACTTTGCACCACGAAATCTCCAAAAGTGCTGAACAGAAAAAATTGAGACATGGCTCATTGTAAAGAACTCTCCATGGGGAATAAAATATGTTAATGATGATGTCATATGTCACGTGGTCGGCCGCCATCTTGGAAAAACGGCAAAACTTTGCACCACTATATCTCCAAAAGTGCTGAACAGAAAAAATTGAGGCATGGCTCATTGTAAAGAACTCTCCATGGGGAATAAAATATGTTAATGATGACGTCATATGTCACGTGGTTCGGCCGCCATCTTGGAAAAACCGAAAAATTTTGCACCTCCATATCTCTGAAAGTGCTGAATAGAAAAAATTGAGACATGGCTCATTGTAAAGAACTCTCCATGGGGAATAAAATATGTTAATGATGATGCCATCGGTCACGTGGTTCGGCCGCCATCTTGGAAAAACGGGAAAACTTTGCACCACTATATCTCCAAAAGTGCAGAATGGAAAAAATTGAGACATGGCTCATTGTAAAGATCTCTCCATGGGGAATAAAATATGTTAATGATGACGTCATCTATCACGTGGTTCAGCCGCCATATTTGTTCTAAATGGCCGATAAAAAAGTACATTCCGGCAAGTCCTCGGTCTCTGACCGATTTTTCATTTGTCTGTCTGTTTGTCTGTCTGTCTGTTTGTCTGTCTGTCTGTCTGTCTGTTTGCAGCACTGCGTCTACACCGTTGCACGTAGAATCGCCAAACTTTGCATACATATTGGTCTTGCCCTGCAATAGACTGTGCCCAATTGATGACGTCATCAGTCACGTGGTTCGGCCGCCATCTTGGAAAAACCGAAAAACTTTGCACCTCCATATCTCCGAAAGTGCTGAATAGAAAAAATTGAGGCATGGCTCATTGTAAAGAACTCTCCATGGGGAATAAAATATGTTAATGATGACGTCATCAGTCACGTGGTTCGGCCGCCATCTTGGAAAAACCGAAAAAAATTGTACTTCTGTATCTCCAAAAGTGCTGAATAGAAAAAATTGAGACATGGCTCATTGTAAAGAACTCTCCATGGGGAATAAAATATGTTAATGATGACGTCATCAGTCACGTGGTTCGGCCGCCATCTTGGAAAAACATAAAAATTTGCACCTCCATATCTCCGAAAGTACTGAATAGAAATAATTGAGACAACGCTCATTGTAAAGAACTCTCCATGGGGAATCAAATATGTTAATGATGACATCATCAGTCACGTGGTTCGGCCGCCATCTTGGAAAAACCGAAAAACTTTGCAATGCCACATCTCCAAAAGTCCTGAATAGAAAAAATTGAGCAATGGCTCATTGTAAACAACTCTCCACGGGGAATAAAATATGTTAATGATGACATCATCGGTCACGTGGTTCGGCCGCCATATTTGTCCTAAATGGCCGATAAAAAAGTAAATTCCGGCAAGTCCTCGGTCTCTGACCGATTTTTCATTACTTGCCGGAAAAATTTTTCCGGCAAGTATGTTGATCTGTTCGTTTGTTACTTGCCGGAAAAAATTTTCCGGCAAGTATGTTGATCTGTTCGTTTGTCTGTCTGTTTGTCTGTCTGTCTGTCTGTCTGTCTGTCTGTCTGTTTGCAGCACTGCGTCTACACCGTTGCACGGAGAATCGCCAAACTTTGCACACATATTGGTCTTGCCCTGGAATAGACTGTGCCCAATTGATGACGTCATCGGTGACGTGGTTCGGCCGCCATCTTGGAAAAACCGAAAAACTTTGCACTTCTATATCTCCGAAAGTACTGAACAGAAAAAATTGAGACATGGCTCATTGTAAAGAACTCTCCATGGGGAATAAAATATGTTAATGATGACATCATCAGTCACGTGGTCGGCCGCCATCTTGGAAAAACGGCAAAACTTTGCACCACGAAATCTCTAAAAGTGCTGAACAGAAAAAATTGAGACATGGCTCATTGTAAAGAACTCTCCATGGGGAATAAAATATGTTAATGATGACGTCATATGTCACGTGGTCGGCCGCCATCTTGGAAAAACGGCAAAGATTTGCACCACTATATCTCCAAAAGTGCTGAACAGAAAAAATTGAGACATGGCTCATTGTAAAGAACTCTCCATGGGGAATAAAATATGTTAATGATGACGTCATATGTCACGTGGTCGGCCGCCATCTTGGAAAAACGGCAAAACTTTGCTCCACTATATCTCCAAAAGTGCTGAACAGAAAAAATTGAGACATGGCTCATTGTAAAGAACTCTCCATGGGGAATAAAATATGTTAATGATGACGTCATCAGTCACGTGGTTCGGCCGCCATCTTGGAAAATGGCAAAACTTTGCACCACTATATCTCCAAAAGTGCTGAACAGAAAAAATTGAGACATGGCTCATTGTAAAGAACTCTCCATTGGGAATAAGATATGTTAATGATGACGTCATCAGTCACGTGGTCGGCCGCCATCTTGGAAAAACGGCAAAACTTTGCACCACGAAATCTCCAAAAGTGCTGAACAGAAAAAATTGAGACATGGCTCATTGTAAAGAACTCTCCATGGGGAATAAAATATGTAAATGATGACGTCATCAGTCACGTGGTTCGGTCGCCATCTTGGAAAAACGGCAAAACGTTGCACCACTATATCTCCAAAAGTGCTGAACAGAAAAAATTGAGACATGGCTCATTGTAAAGAACTCTCCATGGGGAATAAAATATGTTAATGATGACGTCATATGTCACGTGGTCGGCCGCCATCTTGGAAAAACGGCAAAACTTTGCACCACTATATCTCCAAAAGTGCTGAACAGAAAAAAATTGAGACATGGCTCATTGTAAAGAACTCTCCATTGGGAATAAGATATGTTAATGATGACGTCATCAGTCACGTGGTCGGCCGCCATCTTGGAAAAATGGCAAAACTTTGCACCACGAAATCTCCAAAAGTGCTGAACAGAAAAAATTGAGACATGGCTCATTGTAAAGAACTCTCCATGGGGAATAAAATATGTTAATGATGATGTCATATGTCACGTGGTCGGCCGCCATCTTGGAAAAACGGCAAAACTTTGCACCACTATATCTCCAAAAGTGCTGAACAGAAAAAATTGAGACATGGCTCATTGTAAAGAACTCTCCATGGGGAATAAAATTTGTTAATGATGACGTCATATGTCACGTGGTTCGGCCGCCATCTTGGAAAAACCGAAAAACTTAGCACCTCTATGTGTCCAAAGGTGCTGAATAGAAAAAATTGAGACATGCCTCATTGTAAAGAACTCTCCATGGGGAATAAAATATGTTAATGATGACGTCATCGGTCACGTGATTCGGCCGCCATATTTGTCCTCAATGGCCAATAAAAAAGTACATTCCGGCAAGTCCTCGGTCTCTGACCGATTTTTCATCTGTTTGTCTGTCTGTTTGTCTGTTTGTCTGTCTGTCTGTTTGCAGCACTGCGTCTACACCGTTGCACGGAGAATCGCCAAACTTTGCACACATATTGGTCTTGCCCTGGAATAGACTGTGCCCAATTGATGACGTCATCGGTGACGTGGTTCGGCCGCCATCTTGGAAAAACCGAAAAACTTTGCACCTCTATATCTCCGAAAGTACTGTACAGAAAAAATTGAGACATGGCTCATTGTAAAGAACTCTCTATGGGGAATAAAATATGTTAATGATGATGTCATCAGTCACGTGGTTCGGCCGCCATCTTGGAAAAACCGAAAAATTTTGCACCTCCATATCTCCGGAAGTGCTGAATCGAACAAATTGAGACATGGCTCATTGAAAAGAACTCTCCACGGGGAATAAAATATGTTAATGATGACGTCATCAGTCACGTGGTCGGCCGCCATCTTGGAAAAACGGCAAAACTTTGCACCACGAAATCTCCAAAAGTGCTGAACAGAAAAAATTGAGACATGGCTCATTGTAAAGAACTCTCCATGGGGAATAAAATATGTTAATGATGATGTCATATGTCACGTGGTCGGCCGCCATCTTGGAAAACCGGCAAACTTTGCACTTCTATATCTCCAAAAGTGCTGAACAGAAAAAATTGAGCCATGGCTCATTGTAAAGAACTCTCCATGGAGAATAAAATATGTTAATGATGACATCATAGGTAACGTGGTTCGGTTGCCATTTTGGAAAAACCAAAAAACTTAGCACCTTCATATCTCCGAAAGTCCTGAACAGAAAAATTGAGACATGGCTCATTGTAAAGAACTCTCGATGGGGAATAAAATATGTTAATGATGACATCATCAGTCACGTGGTCGGCCGCCATCTTGGAAAAACGGCAAAACTTTGCACCACGAAATCTCCAAAAGTGCTGAACAGAAAAAATTGAGACATGGCTCATTGTAAAGAACTCTCCATGGGGAATAAAATTTGTTAATGATGACGTCATATGTCAGGTGGTTCGGCCGCCATCTTGGAAAAACCGAAAAATTTTGCACCTCCATATCTCTGAATGTGCTGAATAGAAAAAATTGAGACATGGCTCATTGTAAAGAACTCTCCATGGGGAATAAAATATGTTAATGATGACGTCATCAGTCACGTGGTTCGGCCGCCATCTTGGAAAAACCGAAAAATTTTGCGCCTCCATATCTCCGAAAGTGCTGAACAGAAAAAATTGAGACGTGGCTCATTGTAAAGAACTCTCCATGGGGAATAAAATATGTAATGATGATGTCATTGGTCACGTGGTTCGGCCGCCATCTTGGAAAAAGGGCAAAACTTTGCACCGCTATATCTCCAAAAGTACTGAACAGAAAAAATTGAGACATGGCTCATTGTAAAGAACTCTCCATGGGGAATAAAATATCTTAATGATGACGTCATCAATCACGTGGTCGGGCGCCATCTTGGAAAAACGGCAAACTTTGCACCACTATATCTCCAAAAGTGCTGAACAGAAAAAATTGAGACATGGCTCATTGTAAAGAACACTCCATGGAGAATAAAATATGTTAATGATGACATCATAGGTAACGTGGTTCGGCCGCCATTTTGGAAAAACCGAAAAACTTAGCACCTTCATATCTCCGAAAATCCTGAATAGACAAAAAAATTGAGACATGGCTCATTGTAAAGAAATCTCCATGTGGAATAAAATATGTTAATGATGACGTCATCGGTGACGTGGTTCGGCCGCCATCTTGGAAAAACCGAAAAACTTTGCACCTCCACATCTCCAAAAGTGCTGAATAGAAAAAATTGAGACATGGCTCATTGAAAAGAACTCTCCATGGGGAATAAAATATGTTTATGATAACGTCATCGTTCACGTGTTTCGGCCGCCATATTTGTCCAAAATGGCCGATAAAAAGTACATCCCGGCAAGTCCTCGGTCTCTGACCGATTTTGCATCTGTTTGTCTGTCTGTCTGTTTGCAGCACTGCGTCTACACCGTTGCACGTAGAATCGCCAAACTTTGCAGACATATTGGTCTTGCCCTGGAATAGACTGTGCCCAATTGATGACGTCATCGGTGACGTGGTTCGGCCGCCATCTTGGAAAAACCGAAAAACTTTGCACCTCTATATCCCCGAAAGTGCTGAATAGAAAAAATTGAGACATGGCTCATTGTAAAGAACTCTCCATGGGGAATAAAATATGTTAATGATGACGTCATCAGTCACGTGGTTCGGCCGCCATCTTGGAAAAACGGGAAAACTTTGCACCACTATATCTCCAAAAGTGCAGAATGGAAAAAATTGAGAGATGGCTCATTGTAAAGAACTCTCCATGGGGAATAAAATATGTTAATGATGACGTCATGTATCACGTAGTTCGGCCGCCATATTTGTTCTAAATGGCCGATAAAAAAGTACATTCCGGCAAGTCCTCGGTCTCTGACCGATTTTTCATCTGTCTGTTTGTCTGTCTGTTTGTCTGTCTGTCTGTTTGCAGCACTGCGTCTACACCGTTGCACGGAGAATCGCCAAACTTTGCACACATATTGGTCTTGCCCTGGAATAGACTGTGCCCAATGGATGACGTCATCGGTGACGTGGTTCGGCCGCCATCTTGGAAAAACCGAAAAACTTTGCACCTCTATATCTCCGAAAGTACTGAACAGAAAAAATTGAGACATGGCTCATTGTAAAGAACTCTCCATGGGGAATAAAATATGTTAATGATGACGTCATCAGTCACGTGGTCGGCCGCCATCTTGGAAAAACGGCAAAACTTTGCACCACGAAATCTCCAAAAGTGCTGAACAGAAAAAATTGAGACATGGCTCATTGTAAATAACTCTCCATGAGGAATAAAATATGTTAATGATGACGTCATATGTCAGGTGGTTCGGCCGCCATCTTTGAAAAACCGAAAAATTTTGCACCTCCATATCTCTGAATGTGCTGAATAGAAAAAATTGAGACATGGCTCATTGTAAAGAACTCTCCATGGGGAATAAAATATGTTAATGATGATGCCATCGGTCACGTGGTCGGCCACCATCTTGGAAAAACGGCAAAACTTTGCACCACTATATCTCCAAAAGTGCTGAACAGAAAAAATTGAGGCATGGCTCATTGTAAAGAACTCTCCATGGGGAATAAAATATGTTAATGATGACGTCATCAGTCACGTGGTCGGCCGCCATCTTGGAAAAACCGAAAAATTTTGCACCTCCATATCTCCGAAAGTGCTGAATAGAAAAAATTGAGACATGGCTCATTGTAAAGAACTCTCCATGGGGAATACAATATGTTAATGATGATGTCATTGGTCACGTGGTTCGGCCGCCATCTTGGAAAAACCGAAAAACTCTGCACCTCCACATCTCCAAAAGTCCTGAATAGAAAAATTGAGGCATGGCTCATTGTAAAGAACTCTCCATGGGGAATAAAATATGTTAATGATGACGTCATCGGTCACGTGGTTCGGCCTCCATATTTGTCCTAAATGGCCGATAAAAAAGTACATTCCGGCAAGTCCTCGGTCTCTGACCGATTTTTCATCTGTTTGTCTGTCTGTCTGTTTGCAGCACTGCGTCTACACCGTTGCACGTAGAATCGCCAAACTTTGCACACATATTGGTCTTGCCCTGGAATAGACTGTGCCCAATTGATGACGTCATCGGTGACGTGGTTCGGCCGCCATCTTGGAAAAACCGAAAAACTTTGCACCTCTATATCTCCGAAAGTGCTGAATAGAAAAAATTGAGACATGGCTCATTGTAAAGAACTCTCCATGGGGAATAAAATATGTTAATGATGACGTCATCAGTCACGTGGTTCGGTCGCCATCTTGGAAAAACCGAAAAACTTTGCACCACTATATCTCCAAAAGTGCTGAATAGAAAAAATTGAGACATGGCTCATTGTAAAGAACTCTCCATGGGGAATAAAATTTGTTAATGATGATGCCATTGGTCACGTGGTTCGGCCGCCATCTTGGAAAAACGGGAAAACTTTGGACCACTATATCTCCAAAAGTGCAGAATGGAAAAAATTGAGAGATGGCTCATTGTAAAAAAACTCTCCATGGGGAATAAAATATGTTAATGATGACGTCATGTATCACGTAGTTCGGCCGCCATATTTGTTCAAAATGGCCGATAAAAAAGTACATTCCGGCAAGTCCTCGGTCTCTGACCGATTTTTCATTTGCTTGTTTGTTTGTTTATATGCGACCAAAACGTCTTCTTTTTCTTCAAACAAAATTAACACCCAAAACACAGTCCGTGAACTCTTATAATTATGTTTAGACTGCTGAGACCCCTCAGACCTTTGATGACCCTTTAAATCCCCCATGACCCTTAAGACCACCAAGACCCCTGAAGACCCAAAATACGCAAAAGACCCAAAATACCCAAAAGACCCAAAGACACGGAAGACCCAAAACACCCTTAAAGGCCCTGAGGATCCAAAAGACCCAAATGACCCCAAAGACCCAAAATACCTCGAAGACCCAAACATCCCGAAGACCCAAAATACCCTTAAAGGCCCAGAGGATCCAAAAGACCCAAATGGACCCGAAAACCCAAAACACCCTGAAAACCCAAAACACACTGAAGACCCAAAACACCCTGAAGACCCAAAATATCCTTAAAGACTCAGAAGAAGCAAAAGACCATTCAGACCCAAAAGCCCCATGAAGACCCAAAACACCTGGAAGACTCAAAACACCCTGAAGACCCAAAACACTCTGAAGACCCCAAAGACCTCTGAAGACCCTTTAGACCCAAAACACCCTTAAGACCACAAAGTCTCTGAAGACCCAAAATACCCTGAAGAGCCCAAAGACCCCGAAGACACAAAATACCCTTAAAGGCCCAGAGGATCGAAATGGCCCTGAAGACCCAAAAGACCCAAAACACACTGAAGACCCAAAATACCCCAAAGACCCAAAACACTCCAAACACCCAGAGGATCCCAAAGACCAAAATGGCCGCAAAGACCCCAAAGACCTAAAAGACCCAAGAAGACCCAAAACACCCTGAAAACCCAAAAGACCACTGACGGCATCAGCTGACGGCATCAGCCCACGGGTCCTAAAATCCTGCTCTGCTGCTCTATCTCACCCTCTCTCTGTTCTCTTCACCCTCTCTTTTGCTCAAGGTCAACTGCCATCTGCTTGGAAATCAGCCAACATCACCGCTTTGCACAAAAAAGGTGCAAAAACAGATCATAGCAACTACAGACCAATCAGCCTTCTCCCAATTATCAGCAAAGTCATGGAATCCATCATTGCTTCGGATATGAAATCTTTCCTCTTCTCCAATGGCTTGATCTCTGATCATCAATTTGGTTTCAGACCAGGTCACTCTACTCTGGACATGCTGCTTCTGCTGTCTCAACAATGGATGGAGGTCCTCAATGCCAAACAGGAAATTAGAGCTGTCTCCCTCGACATATCACGTGCCTTCGACACGGTCTGGCACCCCGCTCTGCTCACCAAACTCTCCTCCTTTGGTATCCATGGAAATCTCCACGCATGGCTGGCGGACTTCCTCTCTCGTCGTCGTCAACGTGTGGCCCTGAATGGGTTTCTCTCATCTCCTCTTCCTGTTCAGGCTGGAGTTCCCCAAGGCAGTGTTCTGGGCCCCGTGCTTTTTCTGGTCTTCATCAATGATCTCTCTGACTCTCTCGAAAATCCTCTCTATCTCTTTGCTGATGACTCCACTCTCTGCCGCTCCATTCCTCTTCCCTCAGATCGGCAGTCTGCTGCCTCCTCACTCTCTGAAGACCTGGACAAAATCACAGACTGGTCAAACAAGTGGAACATGTCTTTCAATCCTGACAAATCTCACACTCTTACTATGTCTCTCCGAAAAGATCGACTGGACAACCCTCCCATCTACTTTCTCAACAATCCTCTCCAAGAAGTTCTGTCGCTCAAGATTTTGGGTCTCACTATCTGCCATGATCTTTCTTGGGAAAACCACATTTCCAAGCTGGCCTCCAAAGCCAGTCGCCGACTGGGCATCCTCCGTCGTGCGAAGTCCTTCCTCGGCACACCTGAGCTCCTCACCACATACAAGGCTTTCATCCGCAGCTCAATGGAATACTGTTCTCCCCTATGGGCCGGTGCTCCTGCCTCACACCTAGCTCGGCTTCACGCTGTTGAAACCAAAGCTTTCAGAATTATTGGAATCTCCCGCGATGAAGCTATCTCTGAGGGCCTTTCACTCACTCACCGCAGGCAGGTAGGTGGTCTTTCTGTCTTCTACCGACTCCTCTCCGGCCTTGCACCCCCAGCTCTCTCTGTGCTCTGTCCCCCAAATATTCCTACAGGTCGCACAAGATCTGCCAGCAACCCTCTGATGGTTAAACTGCCGAAATCTCGGCTCTCTGCTCACCTTCACTCTTTCATTCCTCTTTTCTCCCGCCTCTGGAACAAACTCCCTCACTCCCTTCAATCCCATTCCTCCCTCCAGGTCTTTAAAACAGCTGTTCACCACCATCTCTTATCTTCCCCCATCCAAAACCTTGATCTTTTCTACCCCCGCTAATTCACCCCAGATCCACCTTGTTTGAAATTCCAACTTCTTTCCTGGAAGTCCTGGCAGTGTCCATATGTTTTATACCTCTCCCACCGCCCCCTTCCCATGCCCCCCCCCCCCCCAAAGCCCTCGCCCTCTCTCAGATCTCTCGATGTCTCCATGTCTCTCGGTCCCTGCTCTCAAATGTTGTGTTTGTGTCCTTCCCCCTCTCTCCCCATCTTGTCTACCGCTCCCGATGTTATATGTTTTATGTGTCGGTTTGTCTTTCTGTGTGATTAATGTTCGCTCTTTCACGAGCCTCGATCTTGTATACAAAAAAAAAAAAAAAAAAAAAAAAAAGACCGCGAATAACCAAAACACTCCGAAAACCCAAAAGATTATTAAAGACTCGGAGGAACCAAAAGACCCTGAAGACCCAAAACACCCCGAAGACCCAAAACACCCCGAAGACCCAAAACACCCCGAACACCCAAAACACACTGAAGACCCAAAACACCCAGAAGACCCAAAACACCCCGAAGACACAAAACACCCCGAAGACACAAAACACTTCAAAGACCCAAAACACCCCATAGACCCAAAACACCCTGAAGACCCCAAAGACCATTTAGAGCCAAAACACCCTTAAGACCCCAAATACCCTTTAGAGCCAAAACACCTTTAAGACCCCAAAGACCTTTTAGAGCCAAAACACCCTTAAGAACACAAAATCTCTGAAGATGCAAAATACCCTGAAGAGCCCAAAGACCCCGAAGACACAAAATACCCTTAAAGGCCCAAAGGATCCAAAAGACCCTAAAGACCTAAAATACCCAAAATACCCAGAAGACCCAAAACACCCCGTAGACCCAAAACACCCTGAAGACAAAAAACACCCTGAAGACCCCAAATACCCTTAAAGACCCTTTCGACCCAAAATATCCTTAAATACTCCAAAGACCCTTAAAGACCCAGAGGAACCAAAAGTCCCTTACAACCCAAAAGCTCCTGAAGACCCAAAAGACCCAAAGACCCAAAACATCCCAAAGACCCAAAATACCCTTAAAGGCCTCGAGGATCCAAAAGACCCTGAAGACCCAAAAGACACCTAAATGGTCAAATATGCCTATCCCTCTGAAACGTCGTGTGGTGAGGGGCGCAGTGCTTGTCGAGTTAATACTGTCGTGTGATGTTCCTCGGTGAAGACCGGGAAATCACGGACAGCAAATCGGGCGTTAACTTTGAGGCGATGATCAAATACGGATTTTATATCTATGTGCTGGAAGAAGAGAGAAGAAGAGGAAGCAGGAAGCTTTTACCTGACGGTCCTGCACGGCAGCCTTAAATCCTGCAGGAAATAAACTCAAGCGGGAACGGGTTTAGAATATATAGGGGGAAAATAATAAAAGTGTTAATTTACAACGGATGCTGGGACAAGAAAACGCGTCGGTTAAATAACTATAATTCTACAATGGAGTGCTCCCACACCAGACGTATCACACGGACGAAGGGAAGATATATGAAAAATAAAGGTGCGTTGTGCATGTGTGTGGGCTTATCTCAATCTGGCTGAGCTGTGCCAGGAATCGTCAGGCCCCAAGCGCAGTCCGGACGTGGCTCCGGTGTTGGCGGGAGGAAGGCTGACCGGTCGTTGGCTGCGAACCAGGCCTCGACGCACCCTTGCCCGCACGCTGCTAGGCCAGCGCACTCTGCAGAGCGGCAAGCCTGGCTTGCCGCTCATCGCTCGCATGTGAACAGAGGGGAAGAGAATCGTCAGTGCTCCACCGTCTCTCCAGGGTCAAGAACGCAAGGGAGGGCAGTCCAACAAGAGGGAACCACAACAAGAATGGATCCAACACAAGAAGGGCCAAAATGTCGGCCAGCAGTTATTTTATCGGCCGTGGTCTGACATTACCGGTCCTCTCTATCAATCGGTCTGTCGCCTCTTGGCCTCTCGAATGTTCTTCCCCCGTCAGTACTTTACCATTGGCCTAGCGCTTCGCGCTCTCCTTCTCATGTCATCGGTCGGTGGCCAACCAGTATGCCGCTTCCTGCTCCCTTGCTTCCACCAATCCAAGGAAAGTTTCTTGCCTCTCCCTTGGCCAATCACCAGTCATTCCTTATTCTGCCAATCGGCGGCCTTCATCCTGCCTCGTGTCTTCCTTCCTATTGTTGGTGTCTTGTCCAATCGGTGCCCCTCTGGGCATGTCCATTGCCTGTTTGCTCGATGTTCCATCGCCATGCCCGAGCAACGCGCGGGCGCTTCCTGCCTGTACTTCCGGTGAGTTTTATTGTAGGGGGTAATTTAATTAGTATGTATGTGTGTAGCTATTGGGCCTTTCCTGCTCTACGTGTCTAGTGCGTGGCCATACGGGACAAAGGAAGATCACCAGGTCTCACACACAGGGGAATTAGCATAATACCCACTCTATTTAACATAAGGCCATCCTTGTATGACCACAAAGATACACTTATGCGAACAAACCGCCTAAACAAACTTATTACATGTGGGGTTCCCTATCACGACAACCGGAGCATGATACCTACTTAGATCTACCTGGTCTATATATCACTCTACCCCAAAATTCATAACAATACTAATAATATCCCATCTCCCCAAAGGTTGTTTCCTCCTTGATGAGACGCCGTGTTAACTTGAAGTTAAAAATATTATAAGCCACCAACACATATGATTACCTTTTGAAACAGTCGCTAAACTGCTGTTTATCACGAAACTGAAAGGAATTTGGAGGAATCCCAACATCGGTGAGGCAAGTTTTACTTACGGAACTGAGCGAAGATCGACTGTAATATACATACTCCACAAGAGTTAACAACACGACCCTTCCCTCATCTATTGTGGCGTTTTATTGTGCCGTTTTTCCAAAGCCTCTTCGAACAACCAAAGTAAGTAATAACACCTATAATAATAGCATAATATTAATGTTAAATACAATATCCCCCTTCCCAAAGGGGTTTTTTAACTTGCAAAATGCCTCCCCCTCCCCCGACACCCTCACGGAAGTAAATTTTATCATCGGGAATTTAGAATTGTGAGGCACAGTTTGATCTTTGCCATAACTTGGTCTGACATAAGTAATAGTAATAATAATTGGCAATAATAATATGGATAATAACATGACTCCCCCTGAAACTCCCGCAGAGTGAGCGGGTGTACTCGTCATCAAACTAAAATACGCAATTTGGTGTCTGTCTGTCTGTCTGATGATTTTTGACCACGATACATTCAGTCGTTACTTTATCCAATCTCATCATGCGTTACGCCTAGGTCCCCCGTCAGTGAAGTGATGTGAGTTGACAAAGTGGAAGATGCAAGGCGGCCAGCTTGGATTTTGACGTGGCAACCCAATTTTCAATAGCGTTCTCCATTATGCGTAGATACACCCACACACCAGATTAGAAGTTAGTAGTTCGTTTATTTTTCAAGATATTTCGCTCACAAGGTTCAGAAATATATATGGTGGCGGCCATCTTGGATTTTGACGTGGCGACCCAATTTTCAATTGCGTTCTTCCGTATGCCTAGTTACACCCACACATCAGATTAGAAGTTGGTACTTCGCTTATTTTTAAAGATATTCCGCTCACAAGGTTCAGACATACATCACGGTGGCCATCTTGGATTTTGACGTGGCGACCCAAGTTTCAATAGTGTTCTTCCTTATGCGTAGATACACCAACACACCAGATTAGACGTTAGTAGTTCGTTTATTTTTCAAGATATTTCGCTCACAAGGTTCAGACATATATATGGCGGCGGCCATCTTGGATTTTGACGTGGCGACCCAATTTTCAATTGGTTTCTTCATTATGCCTAGGTACACCCAAACACCAGATTAGAAGTTTGGACTTCGCTTATTTTTCAAGATATTCCGCTCACAAGGTTCAGACATACATGGCGGTGGCCATCTTGGATTTTGACTTGGCGACCCCATTTTCAATAGCGGTCTTCCTTATGCGTAGATACACCCACACACCAGATTAGAAGTTAGTAGTTCATTTATTTTTCAAGATATTCCGCTCACAAGGTTCAGACATACATGGCGTCAGACATACATGGTGGCGGCCATCTTGGATTTTGACGTAGATTGCACCCACACACCAATTTCGAATTCGGTCCTTCGCTTACGCACGCACGCACGTACGCATGCATGGACGCACGCACTCACGGACGCACGCACACACGGACGGAGGGGAAAACCATAGTCCCCTTTTAGCTCCGCGGTGCGAAGGGGCACAACTAAACTTGACAGGAGGGCTAAGGGTCACACAATGAAGGTTGTAGCGCATTCATTTGCCCCTCTCCCAAAGGGGGTTTTCCCTGCCAAGGGGTTTTACTTGCCAATGAGGATATGTGTTGAGGTGTATATCCGCCTTGAGTAATGGCTTTATTATGGTGTAAGATAGCTTTATTATGGCGTTTTCCCAAGGCTGCTTCTAAAAACAAAGCATAATATTTTCATGAATTTTGGAGTACTGACATATGTATATATATATTCAGGTAGATCTGCACAGGTAGGTTCTCGGGCTGTCATGATAGGGAACCTCACATGTAATAAGTTTGTTTCGGCGGTTTGTTCACGTAAGTGTATATTTGTGGTCATACGAGGATGGCTTTGTGGTAAGTCGAATAGGGATTATGTTCGTTTTCCTGTGTGTGAAACCTGTGATCATCCCTGTGTCCCGTATGGCAACGCACATCGACACTCGTTAGGAATCCATCCCCCATTAGCGCACACGCGAATAAAATCCCCTCTCACAATAAAACTAACTGGAACCCAAATGACACACTTTGGCTGACAACCCCGACTTGGCAGACACACATTGCTCAAGCAGGCTGATGCCACGCCCACTTCGCGAAGGATTGGTCAAAGGTTTTGTTGGGGAGATCACACCATTAGACAAGACACCACCAATAGGGAGACGAGGCAAGATGAGGCTCATGGTTGGTCAAGGTAGGGGCAAGAAGCTGGCCACTGATTGGTGGTAGGAAGACACGAGGCAGGACAAAGGCCGCCGATTGGCAGAGTAAGGAGGGACTGGTGATTGGCAAGGGAAGGGGCAAGAAGCTTCCCTCGGATTAGAGGACGCGATGGGAGAGCAAGACGTGACGTGCTGATTGGGAGAGAAAGAGAGCTGACGTCATGAGACGGCCGATAAAACAACTGGCTGGCCCACATTTTGTCTTCTTGTTTTTGGATCGCTTCATGCCCAAACCTCTTCCCCCTGCTGCCTCGTGATTCCTCTCCCTCGACCTCTTGCTCCTTTCACCACCTTTGCCCTCGACCTCTTACTCTTCTCGCCCACCTCTGCCCTCGACCTCTTGCTTCTGGTGCCTGCGTACAAGTGCTGTGGCATGAGACAGACCGTACAGCGAGGCCTGTGTTCGCGCCAAGGTCGGGCGGTTTTCCCACCAACCGGGGACGTGGCGGAATGCGCGCTTTGGGCCTGGCGATCCCTGACACACCTCAGCCAGACGAGATAAGTCCCCACTATAAAACACAACGTTTCTTTTCATTTATATCCTCCCTTGTCTGTTGTTGAAGTCTGGTGTGTGGGATCCCAAATTAGATATTAGCTTTATTGTCGCGTTTCTTTGTCCCGGCATTCTGTTAAATAAATTTATTATTTTTGTACATTTAATTCCGCGTTTTTGAGTTTAATTACTTTGCATGTTTGAAGACTGCTTGGATCGCGTCAGGTAGAATCTGCCGGCCTCTTCTTCTTCTTTCTTCTTCCTTCTTCCTGCGCATATATAGTGAAGTCCGTATTTGATAACGCCTCAAATTAAAGCTGAATTGGTCATCTGTGGAGTGCTTCGTTTTAATAGAGCCGTCCACACAACAATATTAATGTTATTTCAAAACAAAATTAATACTAACTAGCCGAAACCCATGGAACATCCATGGAAGGGAGGATGTGGTGTATGGATAGAGTGTACCATTATGGATGGCATAGGGGATTTGCTTGTCTGAGTAAGAGTTAGGAAGAAAGATGAGAATGAAGAGTGCGTATATGAACAACGATCGCCGACACCGGCACAAATGCATGCTCTGGATTGTCCACTCAGTGGACGGCTTGCTTTCGCCTTCGCCTGTCCAATCAGCCGACGCCTTGCTTCGCCTTCGCCCAGCAGACGCCAATATGATGGCGTCGTAAGATGGCGTCGTATCGGCAGTTAATCGGTTGCTTTTGGGCCCCACCGTCGGCTAATTCAGATTTTTCGAGTATGGCTGTATGTGATAAACAAAGAGCACGGTTCGTAGATCGTAAATCCATTAGTGCCGTGGGCATCGGGTCACTGGGTGTGGCGTAAAAGGGATAACAAATTCGAGTCCTTACGCTATTATTATATAGATAATATCTACCCCTTCTCAAGGGGTGGTTTCTCCATGAACAAACGCTGTGGCAATGTTTATAAATGGCTTATTTCATTTCATGGGAGCACCGCCCCGACCAGAAGGAAAAATATTGTTATGTTGGTTGGGTAGAGGATATATAGATCCAGGTAGATCTGCATCGGTATCATGCTTCGGCTGTCGTGATAGGAAACCTCACCTGTAATTTCTGTTTGGGCGGTTTGTTCGGATTAAGGTGTATCTTCGTCCCCATACGAGGAATGAGGCATGTTAAATAGTTCTCGGGATTATGCTAACTCCATTGTGTGTCGTTCCCTCTGTGAACATCCCGGTGTCCCTTATGGCAATACATCCCATAGACATTAGCTCGGTCCATGAGCGCACCACACATTAATTAATTCCCCCGCCGCCACAATGACCTTGGAAGAACAGAATGGAAGCGGCCGAGTACAACGCCGGCATGAAGGCAAACATCGAACAGATAGGCCGAGAGCCACGCCCAGGAGAACTCGTGATTGACAGTAGGGGGAGGGGCCAGCAACACCAAGAGCACCGATTGAAGAGTAAAGAAGGACTTGTGATTGGCCACCGACCAATGGCATTGGAGCAGGGAGCAAAGCGCTCGGCCAATGGGAGCGGATGGATGATATCAGAAGATTCGGGAAGGCTAGAAGCGACGCACTGGTTGGAGGAGGAAGCGCCAGTGGCGTCAGAGGACATCTGATAAAAGAGAGTGAAAACCGACATTTTTTTCTCTTTGCCTCTGCCTCTCTTCCCTTGGCCCTCTTGCTCTGGACTGTCTGTTTGCGGTGGCCCTTCTCGTTTTGGCTTCCTTCCTGTTTGGACCCTCTTCTGCCCTCACTTCTCTTTCCCATTTGGACCATGTTGATTGAGCGCTGACGATCATCCTCCCCTGTTGTTCGTGCTCCTGGTGCCTGTGTGCTGTGCTGTGTGGCGCGGGATGGACCGTGCAGCGAGGGGTGTTCGCGCCAATGCCCAAACGGTTCGCACCAACCGGAGCACGGTTGGACGACTGCGCTTGGAGCTGACCATCCCGGACAATTCCTGATGACCACATCCAGACAGATAAGCACAAATGCGCACATAACGGTTCCTTTGATTCTCTTTTCCCCTGTGCTTGTATTTGAAGTGAGGTGTGCGGGATCCCGATTTAGGAACATTATTTACTTACCGTCGCGTCCATTGTTCTTGGGTTCCGAATAATAAATCAGTTCTTTTTTGTACATAAATTCTGTTTCATGTGAGTTTAATTTCCTGCAGGTTGAAGACTGCGGGGCGAGATCGTGTCAGGTAAATCTTGCCGCTTCGTCCTCTTAATTTCTTTACCCCGCGCATATGTACAGCGAAATCCACCATTGAACGTCGCCTCGGAGTTAAAGCTCGTTTTTGCTATCCACAATTTCCCCAGTCTTAACAGAGGGGGAATCGCACGACAATATGACAAACCACCAACACGTATGATTACGTTTTTAAACAGCCACTAATGCTGTTTAACACTAAACTGAAAGGATTTTGAAGGAATTTCAAGATATGTGAGGTAAATTTTACTTCCAGGACTGAGCAAAGATCTATTGTAATCTATATACCCGAAATGGGTTAATAATGGCGCTGGCATGAACATGATGTTTTTTGTGGTGGCCTCTGCTTCATCCAAATCTTAACCTTTTTGAAAATCAATTCAGGAATTCATCGATAAAAAATTAAAATCATGAATCGATTAGTTGATTCATCAATAGATCAACTACAGTCATGTGAAAAAGTAAGTACACCCCATGTAAAGTTTTGACTTTTTAAACATATTTCAACATACAGCTATTTGATCTTCATTTCAACAATATTGACAGATAAAGCTGATATAATATAACAAATATCATGAAACATTTACATTTTGCAGTCCATTGTATAATTTAAATAAACATAAATGCAAATTTCGCATGTGGAAAAAGTAAGTACACCCCAACATTTATCACCACTTCAAATACCTAAAATTAGAATCAGGTGCACCAGCTCAGGTGCAAATGATTAGAACATCGTTAGAGAGGATCTTGGAGGAACCTGTCTTATTTAAACCTCAGACATTTAGTTTGGTTTGCTCTTTGTTGTTGAAGTTTGCGGCGTCACCATGCCCAGATCAAAAGAGCTCTCTGAGGCCTTCAGAAAGAAGGTTATAGATGCCTACGAGTCTGGGAAGGGACTTAAAAAGATCTCTAAACAATTTGAAATCAATCATTCGACTGTCCGGAAGATCATCTACAAGTGGATAAGATTCCAAACAACTGCCATTTTCTTCAGGCCAGGCCGCCCCAGCAAGTTCACCCCGAGAGCAGACCGCATGATGCTGAAAGAACTCTGGAAGAACCCCAGAATGTCATCATGAGACCTATTGGTAGCTCTTGCCACTGTTGATGTCAAAGTGAACGAGTCTACCATTAGAAAGAGGCTGCATGATTTTGATCGACATGGGAGGTGTGGCAGGAGGAAAACTTTGCTGTCCAGAAAGAACATCAGGGCAAGACTAAAGTTTGCCAATGACCACCAAGGCAAAGACCAGCACTTCTGGAACAATGTGCTCTGGACAGATGAGTCAAAGGTAGAGCTATTTGGCCACAGTACCAGAAGACATGTTTGGCGAAAACCAAGGACAGCATTTGACCACAAGAACCTGATACCAACTGTAACGCATGGTGGTGAAAATATTATGGTATGGGGCAGCTTTGCTGCATCAGGGCTTGGGCAGCTCACCATCATAGAATCTAATTTGAATTCTTCATTGTACTAGAGGGTGCTTGAGGATAATGTGAGGCCATCTGTCGGAAAGTTGAAGCGCATCCGAAGGTGGACCTTGCAAAATGACAATGACCCCAAACATACCAGTAAATCCACCAAGGAATGGCTGAAAACAAAGAAATGGAGAGTTCTGGAATGGCCTTGTCAAAGCCCGGATCTAAATCCCATCGAGATGTTGTGGGGGGATTTGAAACGAGCTGTGCATGCAAGAAACCCCTCAAACATCACACAGCTGAAAGAATTCCGCATGGAGGAGTGGGCAAAAATTTCTCCCAGTTGATGTCAGAGACTGGAAGACAGTTATAAGAAACGCCTACTTGAGGTTGTTTCTGCCAAAGGGGGAAATTCCACCTATTAGAGCCAAGGGTGTACTTACTTTTTCCACGTGCGAAATTTGCATCGATGTCTATTTAAACTATACAATGGACTACCAAATTTAAATATTTCATGATATTTGTCATATTATATCACCTTTATCTATCAATATTGATGAAATGAAGATCAAATAGCTGTATGTTGAAATATGTTGAAAAAGTCAAAACTTTACATGGGGTGTACTTACTTTTTCACGTGACTGTAGATGGTATTCATAGAACACTTACCCTGCATAGTCAACTTGATGCGAACCAACTCTTCCGTCAACTTGATGTGAACCAACTCTTCCGTACCCTTTTTCAAACTGATCAAATCAAGCGTTGGACTTGTCGAATTATGACGTCATAATGAAGACATAATGTATCCCTGGTGTTGGGCTAGCGGCTAGGGTGCCGGCCCAGGATTCCCAGGATCCTAGGGTCCTGGGTTCGAATCCCGGTCAATTGCTGAATTAACGCCAGGGGGGTTGACTCAGCCTGTCATCCTTCCGAGGTCAGCTAATTGAGTACCAGTTCACTGGTAATTCCCTGCTTGTCGTTAAAGGCGGCAAAAAGGGTTGGCGTCAGGAAGGGCATCCGGCCGTAAAACATTGCTTCAAAAAGGGGACCGAAAAACAACAACAACCACAGTTCCCGAAAAAGGCCAACCCCTGCTTGCGGGGAAAAATGGCCTCTAAAGGTGGTTTTTTTTTTTTTTTTAAATGAAGACACCAATGATGTCATCAACAACATATCTTATTCCCCATGGGGAGTACTTGATAGAGACTTGTTTCAACTTTTTCCATTCGTGGTTTGGGAGATATAGAGGTGTAACATTTTTCCAAGATGGCGTCCACACCACGTTACTTCTGACGTCATTATTACGAATAAAAAAATTATACAGGCGGAAGTGCTCCTATGGTAAAATTTCATGTCAATCGCACCAAGGTTTGGCGAGAAATTGAATTTTTAAAATGCAGACACGCCACACGTACACCACACTTACGAACGCACCCGAATGCCAAACCTTAAACTTTGTTCCCCAAATATTTCTGCAGGTCGCACAAGATCTGCCAGAAACCCTCTTCTGGTGAAATTGCCAAAATCGAGACTCTCTGCCCGCCTTCACTATTTCATTCCTCTTTACTCCCGCCTCTGGAACAAACGCCCTCACTCTCTTCAATCCCACTCCTCCCTCCAGGTCTTTAAAACAGCTGTTCACCACCATCTCTAATCTTCCCCCATCTAAAACCTTGATCTTTTCTACCCCCGTTAATTCACCCCAGATCCACTTTTGTGAAATACCGACTTCTTTCTTGGAAGTCCGAGCAGTGTGCATGTGTTTTATACCTCTCCCACTCCCCCACCCCCGCCCCCTTTCCATGCCTCCTCCCCCCGAGCCCTCTTGCTCCCACAGATCTCCCGATGTCCCTGTTCTCTGATGTTGTACTTGCGTGCGTCCCTCTCTCCCCCCAATTTGTCTCCCGCTCCCTTTATTGTATGTTTTGTGTGTCGGTTTTTTTTTGTGTGTGTGTGTGATTAATGTTAGCTCTTACACGAGCCTCGATCCTGCATCCAAAAAAAAACCTCTGCTTTTCCCTTCGCGAGCGCAGGGTAAAAATATCGTTTATAGACAAATCACTTGGTCACTGTCATGTCCAAATATCAGCTTCCGAGCTCAAAAGGTGCCTGAAATATTGCCCAGCCAAGAAAGAAAATAAGTTATTGAATGATTATTTGAACAACAAAAATACATAGTAATCGTAAATTAATTAGTTTCTTAATTAATTGACTAATCACATACCTAAACCACCAATGTTTCAGCTGAGTCTGTAACCTTTTGAAAATTGATTAAGTGGTTAATTATTCGAAAACTTAAATAATCGTTACATTGATGAATCAATGAATCAAAAATTCCCTTTGCAACGAAATCACTTGGTCACTGTCGTGTCCAAATATCAGCTTTCAAGCTCAAATGGTGCCTGAGGTATTGCCCAGATGAAAGAAAATAAAGTACTTCACTCATTGATAATAATTAAGGACATCATTCAATGATTAATCGAAAAATAAATTATAATGTTTTTGCAAAGCGCTTGCTCATTATTGAGCCCAAATTTCAGCTTCCCAGCAAAAAGGATGGCTGAGATATTGTCCTGAAAAACAAGCAAACAAGAAAACGAGAAAGACGTCATGCAGAGCACGATAGTTACAAAAATTCACCTTCCTCTCCCTCCCCCCCCACAAAAAGAGTTGCCATGGATACATCAAATTGTCCATTTCATTAAGATTTATATTTACGATTTTAATCAAAGTCTTAAAGATCTTAATAATCTTAATTTATGATCTTAAAAATTAACGCTTAATCAAAGCTCGGTTCAACCGGATAAAAAAATTGATTGTTTTTCAGATGAAAACTGATGATTTTAGAAGTTTGACCTTGAGTTGACCTTTGACCTTTTGACCTCAAAAATAGTTGCTTTCCCCATTCAGTGACTGATCACTGTGTGCATGTGACAACGATATCCTTAGCACTCAACGGGTCCGGCCTGTATGGTAGGGTGGCAAGAAGGAAGCCATTACTCAAAAAACCCCACCTTGAGTCCTGTTTGAGGTATGCAAAAAAACCATTCAGAAGAATCTGAAGCCGTGTGGCAAAAAGTTTTGTGGTCGGACGAAACTTTTTGGCCTCACTGCAAAACGTTACATTTTGCGAAACCCAACAAAGCACATCATCCAAAGAACACCATCCCTCCTGTGAAGAATGGTGGTGGCAGCATCATCTTATGGGGATGTTTCTCATCAGCAGAGGCTGGGGCATTTCTCAGGATAGAAGGCAAAATGGATGGAGCAAAATACAAAATATCCCAGAGGAAAACCTGCTGCCCTCTGCAAGAAAGCTGAAATTTGGACGGAAGTTCACCTTTCAGCATGACAACGACCTGAAGCACACAGCCAAAGCTACATTGGAGTGGCTAAGGCACAAAAAGATAAATGTCCCCGAGTGGCCTAGAGAGAGCCCCTACCGAAATCCAATCAAAAATCTGATTGCTGAACATCAACGCTCTGCACTCAACTTGACTGACCTTGAACAGTTTTGTGCAGATGAATGGGCAAATATTGCCTAATCAAGGAGTGCAAAGTTGGTAGAGACCTATCCCAACAGACTCACAGCTGTAATTGCTGTCAAAGGTGTTTCGACCAAGTATTAACTCATGGGGGGTGAACACTCATCCAACCAAGATGTTCGAGTTTTGTATTTTTAATTTATTTTCTGAAATTTGTAGCATTTGTTTTTCACTTGGAAGTTGTGGCTTACAATGTGTAAATAAAGGTGGGAAAAAGTCTGATTTAATGCCTTTTAATTCCAGTCTATAAAGCCAACAAAAGGTGAAAAATTTGAAAGTGGGTGTAGACTTTCCAGCACTGCACATGCGTGTCTGCATTTTTTCATTTTCTCGGCAACCGCTGATCCGATTGACACGAAATTTTCACCATTGGAGTGGCTCCGCCTGTAGATTTTTGTGATAATTACGACACCATAGGTCACGTGGAACGGATGCGATCTTGGAAAAACGTTGCACCTCTATATCTCCGAAACCACTCAATGGGAAAAAATATATCCATGGTTCATTGTCAGGTACTCCCAATGGGGAATAAAATATGTTAATGTTGATGTCATTGGTGCCTTCATTATGACGTAATAATTCGATAAGTACAACGCTTGATCTGATCAGTATGAAAAAAATATTTCTCTTCATCTGTTAGTCCGAAGGACACAATTTTCACCATGGATATTTCAAAATTTTCACCATGCACCCTGCTGTAGAATTTTGGAATGATAATTATGATGTCAAAGGTCACGTGTTTCTGGCGCCATCTTGGAAAAAACGAAAAACATTGCACCTCTATATCTCACATACCGCTCCATGGAAAAAAAATGAAACGACTCATCTTACTATAATTAACCAAATGTCCGTCTGGCTGTCCGTTCGAAGGTACCGCAAAAACGGCTGAACCAATCGCAACGATATTTTGGGTGGGTAATCCTCGGACCACCTGGAGTAAAATAGGCCATATTGTTTTTCCAATTTTTCCAAGTTTTCCAATTTTCCAGTTTTTCCAAACACGATGGAATAATATTTACCGATATGAACAGTGATGTGGCTTTTGTTGATATTTTATGTACCAGGAGAGAGTAGATCGACTCCTAACGAACTCTTCCTATAAAAACGTACCGGCTCCGAAGTAACACGGCAGTGTGTGCAAAGCGACTGAGAAACAGGTGTAGCGGCCGCTTCCGTGTTGCAGATTCGGCGTGCACTCTTCACACATAAACGTGCGACTGAGACAGACGTGAAGCCGCCGCTCCGTTTTGCAGAATTCAATCTTTTTTCAAAATGGGCGCCATGTACTGTTTAGATTTTGATGATTTACGTGATATAATTCAACGGATGTTTATGTGAATAGTTTAAAATATAAAAGCCTTCAATTTCTGATATTTTTCCTTTTCGTTTGGGCTTCATAATTGAAGCCCCTCCCATAGGGCGGGTACCGTTGCTAGTTGTAAAGAATTATGCATGGCGAATAAGTGTAGTTATTTTGCCTTAATTACCTTAATTATGACGTTCCTTAATTATGACGTCATAATTCGACAGCGACAACACTTGGTCTTATCAATTTGAAATTTCTGGAGCGTGATCTATGCAACAATTATATTAGAGAATGTCAATTTATGATGGAATCGCTCATGTGGTCTGGCAGCCGTATTGGATCAAAGAAGAAAAAAAAACCTTCAAAAACAGGAGAGTTGGCTCGCTCGAATTAGACTGTGCGGAGTAAGTATTCTATGAATAAATACCATCTAGTTAGCTCACCTGGAACGAAGTTCAGAGGAGCTTATGCGATGGCGCGTCGTCAGTCCGTCCGTCCGTAAACACTTGAAACTTCTTCTCCGAAACCGCTGATGGGATTGTGGCCAAATTTGGCACAAATTATGTTTGTTATATTGTGACTAAAGTTTGTTCACGGCATTAAGAAAATCGAGATCTAAGGGGGTCTAACGTGGGTCAAAGTGGATCCAGGTTTGACCCCCCAAAATAGGAATTTGCTTTTTCCTCTGAAATTACAAACAATTTCGATGAAACTTCACCACAATCGTCAACACCCTTGATGTATCAAAGTTTGTTCCTGGCATTAAAAAAATCGGGGTGTAAGGTGGTCTATGGGAAGGCTTGCCCCCCAAAATAGGTATTTGCTTTTTTCACAGAATCTACACACATAATTGTAATGAAAATTCACCACGACCTTCATCATCCGTGATGTACCAATGCTCGTTCAAGGCATTGGAAAAATTCGGGTCTGAGGAGGTACACACGGGGTGGGAGGGGGGGGGGGGGGTTACCCCCAAAATAGGTATTTTTTTGTTTGTTTGTTTAAAGTCTTATGATTAGGTAAGTATGATTTTACATGCTGCCTTGTCTTCTTGCAAGCATTGAGAGTAGTTTAAAATACCTTTAGTCAGTGCAGTATACTGTTTATTCTACCAGATGAGCGCCAGGGGTATTGCCCCGATGTTAAAAAAAAAAAAAAAGGATCATGTCGCCTGCTGATCGGAGCTATTATTTTTGTGGTTGTACAAGCCGATCTCAAACTGCTCGATTAAGCTTGCAGGATCCGATTCCATCAAACTGGATAGGACCCAGGTTCTCTGTCCTGCGATATATTTGGTGTCAGGACTGGGTGGGATCCAGGATCGTTTTCCGTTGTAATATGCTTTCGAAGAAGGAAGCTTGTTGGCCATATAAAGCTTGTTTAGACTTATTTGATGTTATCTTATTGTTGTTCAAGATTCTGTTTATGAAAGCTTTTCCAAATGGAAATTAATGGTCTTTGATGGTTTCTCTTTTAACATATGATATTTTTCATGCTCATAGTATCTGCGAATTGAAGGGGTGGGAAGAGAGAGGGTGGAAAAGAAAGACTCAGTTTAGCATTTCATTTGTGAATGTACTTTGAAACGTTATTTTCTTTGAGAAATATGACATTTCATGACATTGCATCATCGTTCAGGCTCAATAAATGTTTGCGTGTTGCTATGGCAAGTGACTTGCTTATATCTTTGTTTCATATCAATTGATGATTTCTGGTTGGCATTCAAGTTGCATTTTTACGTCTCATATATTTTGGAATTCAAACTGCCTTGACATGATATATACAGCCCACACAAAACTTGATTATTGTACACCGCTCCGAAGCGGGCACCGAAGAGGGAGGGCCCGGCGATGACGCATGCTGAAAAGGAGTATTCAGTTTTCACTCCGGCTGTTTTCTTCTTTTCTTGTTTGTCCGGGCGATATCTCAGCCATCCTTTGAGCTTGGAAGATGAAAATTAGGCACAATCGTAAGCAAGTGCTTTGGCAAAAACAGTATTTTTTGTTTTTTGATTAATCAATTTGTTGATTAATTACTTATTGTTATCGATTATGTACATATTTATTTCCTTTCTCATCTGGGCATTATTTCAGGCACCTTTTGAGCTAGTAAGCTGATATTCGGACACGACAATGACCAAGTAATTTGTCTGTAAAGGCTATCTTTGATTTATTGATTAATCGATTGATTATTTAATTATTCCATTAATTACTTAATTATTTTTTAAAAATTAGATTCGGATGAAACAGTGGTGGTTTCGGTATTGTTGTGTCAACGGTGATTAAAATCACTGGCGGCAGATAGCCGAACAATGCTTTAACTTCAAGGTGAATAAGCCGAAATTTGGCGGTCAGCTTACCTGCACGGACAAAACACGGGGCTTATTCCTCGATCCCACAAACACAGAAACGAGACAAGGAGAAACAACAAAACAACAAATGAAATACAACAAATAATGGTTTAGTGAAATAAAGCACGGAAATATAATGAATGGTGAGGTTTATCTATAGTCCTAACTTGAGACGTCTCCATTCAGACACAAAAATAGACAGGGGAATGATTAAAGAAAATATAAACAAAATCCCCCCTTTTATTTGCCAGCACTCAGCCCTGGTCTCTACAAATTTGTTGAATAACGTCGGCAGTCTGATGTGGCCCCCAGCCTCCCGCACGTGAAAATCAAAAGATTGCGCAAAGTTCCTCCTCACTGCGCCACAAACGTGAGGCAATTCGTGCGGCCAGTCCTGCATCGCCCTCCACTCCCTCCGAAATGCAACATGGCTTCAGCTCCCACAAGAAACACCACAGTTCACCAACACCCCTTCCTTCACGATGAGAGAGTTCCCAAAGCTCCGCAGAATTCTCCTCACAAGCCACCGAAGAAACAAAGGATAAACCATGACCGTCCGATCCAACCGCCAGCATCAGAGAGACAGAGAGACTGATTCTTCTCCCTCCCTTCTCGAGGTCTCTCGATGACGTCACGCTCTGTCCAATGCCTGGGCTCCGTCGAATCATCCCACGTCCTCTCGACCAATGACGAAGCTCGGAGAGTGGACCGGGTATGATAGCTTCCACACCCCTCGTCCCACTCTGGTTTTGTGGCCTTGTTCCTGAGTCGGTTGGTGGGGCGGGGTTTATTTACCATTCGTAATGTCTGGGTCTCTGTCGGCATTATGTCGGTTGTTGTGGTTGGTTGATGGAGTTTTGTATGGCAGCCTGGTAGTTGTAAAAATCACATAGGGGAAAATCACAGGAGGCAATTACATGCTGGGAATTATCCTTAAGCCCTATTTAACTAACACAAAACCACGCTCCTTATGGTGACATGTAAACACTCTTAAGCTCACAGTTTTTTTCTTCTAATGTGCATCGAAATGTCTTCTTACTTGCACGTGGCTGTCTTCCTACTTGCTAATCTACATGGTTCTACCTCCTCTATGGTATTTAATCCCTACCCCCACAAACGTAACAGTATTATATTAGCCAATTGATTCATAAATTAATTATTTTACGATTATTATTGATTTATTTTCATTATTAATCACTTATTTATTTTCTTTCTCATCTGGGCAATATCTCAGGCACCATTTGAGCGAGGAAGCTGATATTGGGACACAACAGTGACCAAGTGATATGGCCATAAAGGACATTTCTGTTTTATTGATTTATCAGTTAATTGATTAATTAATTATTTTTTCGATTAATGACTTGTTTAATTAATATTCAAAAAGTTACTGCTTTTGATGAAACACTGGTGTTTGAGGTATGCGTATTTGCCAATTGATTAAGAGATTGTTTTACGCTAATTATTTATTGATTTTAATTATGAAAATTAATCAATCAATTATTGTACACCTCTCCCTCCCAATATCATCTTTATGTGCTGCATGGCGGTATCGCCTGGTGCAAAAGGCACCCCGTCAGTGCCACGCTGGAGGATGTTATTTATTTATTTGGCATGGGGGCGGTGTACTTTGAATGTGTCTGTACTTGTTGTACACCGCACCTTTCCTATGCCATCTCCAGGCATTGCAAATCGTCATTGCTGGACACCGAAGGGGGCTCGGCAGTGACGCACGCTGAAAGGGAGTACTCAGTTTTCACTCTGGTTGTTGTACACCGCTCCTTTCCTATGCCATCTCCAGGCATTGCAAATCGTCATTGCTGGGCACCGAAGGGCGCTCGGCAGTGACGCACGCTGAAAGGGAGTACTCAGTTTTCACTCTGGTTGTTGTACACCGCTCCTTTCCTATGCCATCTCCAGGCATTGCAAACGTCATTGCTGGGCACCGAAGGGGGCTCGGCAGTGACGCACGCTGAAAGGGAGTACTCAGTTTTCACTCTGGTTGTTGTACACCGCTCCTTTCCTATGCCATCTCCAGGCATTGCAAACGTCATTGCTGGGCACCGAAGGGGGCTCGGCAGTGACGCACGCTGAAAGAGAGTACTCAGTTTTCACTCTGGTTGTTTGTTGTACACCGCTCCTTTCCTATGCCATCTCCAGGCATCGCAAATCGTCATTGCCGGGCACCGAAGGGGGCTCGGCAGTGACGCACGCTGAAAGAGAGTATTCAGTTTTCACTCTGGTTGTTTGTATTCTTGTTGTACACCGCACCTTTCCTATGCCATCTCCAGGCATTGCAAATCGTCATTGCCGGGCACCGAAGGGGGCTCGGCAGTGACGCACGCTGAAAGAGAGTACTCAGTTTTCACTCTGGTTGTTTGTTTGTTTTCTTGGTTGTCTGGGCGATATCTCAGCCATCCTTCAAGCGAAGAAGCTGAAATTTCGGCACAATAGTGAGCAAGTCCTTTTTCAAAATTGTTATTTTTTGTTTTTTGATTAATCAATTAATTGAGGAGTTATTTAATTATTACCGATTAATTAAGTACTTATTTAATTAATCGAATTTCCTTTATCCTCTGACCATTAACTCAGACACCTTTTGAGTGTCTCAAACACCTTTTGACTCAGACATCTTTTCAACCAGAGTGAAAACTGAATTAGGAAGCTGATATTTGGACATGACAATGCCCAGGTGATTTGGCTGCAAAGGCTATTTTTGATGTATTAATTAATCAATTAATCGATTAATTATTTAATTATTCGATTAATGACTAAAAATTTTTTTTTTTAAGTTACAGATTCTGATGAAATGGTGGTGGTTTATGTGTTCTCTGACCGAATTGATTAATAATTTAATTTTTTTATGATTATTATTTATTTATTTTCATTATTAAGCATTTTTTTATTTTCTTTCTCATTTGGCCAATATCTCAGGCACCTTTTGAGCTCGGAAGCTAATATTTGGACATGAGTGACCAAGTGATGTGGCTATGAAGGATATTTTTGATTTATTGATTAATAAGTTAATCAATTCATCGATTAATTATTTAATTATTCGATTAATTACTAAAAAAAACTAAAAAAATTCAGTTACAGATTCTGATGAAATGGTGCTGGTTTATGTGTTCTGTGACAGAATTGATTAATAATTGAATTTTTAAATAATAATTATTTATGTATTTTCATTATTAATCATTTATTTATTTTCTTTCTGATTTGGCCAATATCTCAGGCACCTTTTGAGCTGGGAAGCTAATATTTGGACATGACAGTGACCAAGTGATGTGGCTATCAAGGCTGTTTTTGATTTATTGATTAATCATTTCATCGATTAATTATTTATTGATTAATTGATTAATTATTTAATGATTAATCAATTAATTATTTAATTTCTTATTAATGACTTCTTTAATTAAATTTCTAAAAGATACATCTTCGGATGAAGCACTCGTGGTTTAGTTATGCTATTAGCCAATTGATTAAGAAAATATTTTGTGATAATCTTTTATTGATTTTAATTTTTTATTTTTTATTTTTATTTTTTTGTTGCATACAAGATCGAGGCTCGTGAAAGAGCGAACATTAATCACACAAAAAGACAAACCGACACACAAAACACAAAAAACAAGGGGAGCGGCAGACAAGATGGGGAGAGAGGGGGAAGGACACAAACACAACATTTGAGAGCAGGGACATCGGGAGGACTTGGGGGGAATGGGAGAGGAATAAAACATATGAACACTGCAAGGACTCTGGGGTGAATTACCGGGGGTAGAAAAGATCAAGGTTTTCGATGGGGGAAGATAAGAGATGGTGGTGAACAGCTGTTTTAAAGACCTGGAGGGAGGAGTGGGATTGAGGGGAGTGGGGGAGTTTGTTCCAGAGGCGGGAGAAAAGGGGAATGAAAGAGTGAAGGTGAGCAGAGAGCCGAGACTTTGGCAGTTTAACCATAAGAGGGTTGCAGGCAGATCTTGTGCGACCTGAAGGAATATTGGGGGGACAGAGCACAGAGAGAGCTGGGGGAGCAAGGCCGGAGAGGAGTCGGTAGAAGACAGAAAGACCACCAACCTGCCTGCGGTGAGTGAGTGAAAGGCCCTCGGAGTTGACTACATCGCAGGAGATTCCAATGATTCTGAAAGCTTTGGCCTCAACAGCGTGAAGCCGAGCAAGGTGTGAGGCAGGAGCACCAGCCCAGAGGGGGGAACAGTATTCCATTGAGCTGCGGATGAAAGCCTTGTATGTGGTGAGGAGCTCAGGTGTGCCAAGGAAGGACTTCGCACGACGGAGGATGCCCAGTCGGCGACTGGCTTTGGAGGCCAGCTTGGAAATGTAGTTTTCCCAAGAAAGATCATGACAGATAGTGAGACCCAAAAGCTTGAGCGACAGAACTTCTTGGAGAGGATTGTTGAGAAAGTAGATGGGAGGGTTGTGCAGTCCGTCCTTTCGGAGAGACATTGTAAGAGTGTGAGATTTGTCAGGATTGAAAGACATGTTCCACTTGTTTGACCAGTCAGTGATTTTGTCCAGGTCTGCAGAGAGTGAGGAGGCTGCAGACTGCCGATCTGAGGGATGAGGAATGGAGCGGCCGATAGTGGAGTCATCAGCAAAGAGATAGAGAGGATTTTCCAGAGAGTCGGAGGGGTCATTGATGAAGACCAGAAATAGCACAGGGCCCAGAACACTACCTTGGGGAACTCCAGCCAGAACAGCAAGGGAAGATGAGAGAAATCCATTCAGGGCCACACGTTGCCTACGACCAGAGAGGAAATCCGCAAGCCATGAGTGGAGATTTCCCTGAATACCATAGGAGGTGAGTTTGGTGAGCAGAGCTGGGTGCCAGAAACATATCGAAGGCACGTGATATGTCAAGTGAGACAGCTCTGATTTCCTGTTTGGCATTGAGGACCTCCATCCATTGTTGAGACAGCAGAAGCAACATGTCCAGAGTAGAATGACCTGGTCTGAATCCAAATTGATGATCAGAGATCAAGCCATTGGTGAAGAGGAAGGATTTGATATCTGAAGCAATGATGGATTCCATGACTTTGCTGATAATTGGGAGCAGGCTGATTGGTCTGTAGTTGCAAGGATCTGTTTTTGCACCTTTTTGTGTAAATCGGTAATGTTTGCTGATTTCCAAGATGCTGGCAGATGACCTTGAGCAAAAGAGAGGGTGAAAAGAACAGAGAGAGGGTGAGACAGAGAGGCAGAGCAGGATTTTAGGACCCGAGGGCTGATGCCATCTGGTCCAGTTGCAGAATCAGAGTCGAGGTTTGATAAAAACATCTCCACCTTGTCAGGAGAGAAGGACACAGAGTCCAGGAGCAGTTGGGTTCGACTGGGAAAGGTGGGAACAGAGAGAGATGGGTTTGGGACACACGATTTTGAGGCAAACACAGAGTTGAGGCATTCGGCTTTGTCACGTGCAGTGTCAACTGTGTTGCCATTTGAGGTAAGGGAGGGGATGGAGGGGGAACAAACACCAGAAACGGATTTGACCAGACGCCACCAGGATTTGGAGGAAGGAGACAGGTTTGAGAGTTCAATCTTGAGTGTGGAGAGATAGTGCTTCCTGGCACTCCTGAGGGTAGAAACACACTTGTTTCGAGCTTGGTGGAAGGAACTGAGATTGCCTTCAGTTGGATTTGCCTTCCAAGACACAAAGGCAAGTTGTTTCAGGGCAACTGCCTCACCACAAGATTCAGTGTACCATGGATGGGAGGAAGGGTAAGACAACTGAAGACGAGATGGGATAAATCTGCGCATGAGAGAGAGCAGTTTGCTTTGGAAGAATTCCCAGGAAGAATTGATGTCAGAGGCATTAGAGATGGGAGACCAGTCCAGTTGATTGATGGCTGCTTGCAGACTGTGCCAGTCGGCCTGAGTGAAATGCCAGACTCGTCGGCGCTGAGGAGGCTCTCTGAGAATGGCCAGTGAGATGTCCACTTTAACAAGCACATGATCAGAAGAACCGATTGGAGCAGAAGAAGAGCAGCAGACATTTGCAGGGAAGTTAGTCATAACCAATTTCCAGAAGAGAAGATACTCCATTGACTGAGATCCGGGTCGGGAAATTGACAGATTGTGTCAGTCCCAATGAGTCGCAGAAGTCCTTTGCTGAGGTGCCATGGCTGGTGAGAGATGAACCCACACCCAGCCAGCTGGCATGATGACAGTTGAAGTTGCCACATATGAGGAAGAGAGAGTTTGGATGAGTTGATAGAAGTTGGTCCATGTTGTCCGACAGAGAAATGTAAATGGAGTCATCACTGTTTGGAGGACGGCAGTGCAGGGAGAGTGAGGAAGAGAGTTTTTGATAAAGACAGCCACCCCACCACCAGGACGAGGATCAGGTCTATCGTACCGGAGGAGGGAGTAACCAGGAAGAGATATTAAGGAATCAGAGACATCTTGAAGGAGGAAAGTTTCTGTTAAGCAGATCAAGTCTGGATTTTCAGAAGCAACCTGAATGGAGAGATCAATCAGGTTTGAGCGAAGGCCCTGGATGTTTGAGGTCCATACCGTTAGTGAGGAGAGAGGGGGAGCATCAGGTGCAGGACAGGGGAGGGGAGGGGTAGGGTCAGATGAAGGGTCAGAGGGGGATGTAGGAAGAGCAGTTGATAGTGTGTCAGAGATTACAGAAGAGTTTCAAGAAAGGGAAGGATGAGGAGGACGAAAGGTTTGATGGTGATGGAATGAGGCACAGTGAGAGTTTGTTTGAGGGGGGGCAGAGGAAAGTAGAAGGTTGGGGGAGGTGGAGGTATGACATAGGAGGGAGAGGAAGTGGGGAGGTGGCAGCTTTGAGAAGGAGGTGGGAGGAGGGAGAATTTGGGAGGGATGGTTGGGGGGGAGATTTGAAGGGGAGGGGCAAGGGGGGAGTTTAGAAAGTGGATGATTAATAAAGATGAACATATATAACAAATTGGGTTTGTTGTGATTTTCAAGTTAGCGATTCGTTTAAGAACGATGGAGGAGGGATGGAATGAATGAGAATTTAGAGCATGGAGTGATTTGGAATCATAAGAGATTGAATATTTTTTTGAAATGGAATGAGTTGAAGAGGAAATTGAAAGGTGCCTTTTAAATAAGAAGAAAAACAGCGTGTTGTAATACACCACTGAATAAAACACTGAAGGGGATAGTTGAAACATATTTAAACAGAACTGTGAATAACAATCTTATATTCACAAAAATACCAATGGGGAGAGGAAGCCTAGAGCGACGATCACGAGTCACTTGAACAGGGCAAAAGGTGGAAGGCAAGGGGAAATGGGGGCGGGGCGAGACAGCGCACGTGGGCAGAGGCAAAAGCACACGAGGAGAAAGGGAAATAAAAGTTTTTTTTGTTTGTTTTTTGTTTGTTTTGGGGGGGGTGGGGGTTACAACGTCAGACAAATAGTAGATGTTTGGTGAAGCTTGGTGGAGAAGGGGAAATCAAAAAGCTAGCAAAACAACGAAGGAAGGAACAACCTTCGACGGGGGAAGCCTGAGGCTGCAAGGCCTTGCTCGCGACGCGGCAAACAAACGATTAATTTATGAAAGATAAACACCGAGAAACTTCCAAGGGGGACACTATAAGTTCACACACCGAACGATAAATACAGTTTCGACAAAATACAATTGTGAACAGACTTAACTTTGAAAAACGTGGAGACCGTGTGGACCGTCGAAAACCCCTGCCAATTACACAGTTAATCGATTAATTAGCGTACACCTCTCCCTCCCAATGCAGCCTCTATGAGCTGCACTGCGGTATTGCCGGGCGCCAGAGGCGCCCCGGCAATGCCGCGCTGTAGGATATATAATTATTTGGCAAGGGGGCAGTGTACTTTGATGGTATCTGTACTTGTTCACCATTCTGTTCATTAAATCCTTTCAAAATGGAAATGAATGTTCTTTGATGGTTTCTCTTTTAACATATGATATTTGTCTCTCTCATAGTGTCTGTGAATTGAAGGGGTGGGAAGAGAGGCGGTAGAAAAGAAAGTCCCCGTTTCGTCTTTCACTTTTGAAAGCACTTTGAAACTTACTTTTATTAGAGGAAATGCTGGCTGTTCATGTGATGTTATGACATTTCATGGCATAGCGTCATCATTCAAGCTCCATAAATGTTTTCGTGTTGTTTTGGCAGGTGACTTGCTTATATCTTTATTGCATATCAATTGATGATTTATGGTCGACATTGAAGTTGCATTTCCATGTCTCATATGTTTTGGAATTTAAACTGCTTTGACATGACGTATTCGACCCACACATAACTTAATTATATTCCTTCTTTTTCACTTTTCCTTTGCAGTACAAACCAGATTGTGCGATTTCGAAGAGTGATCCAAAATACAGAAGTAATCCAACGTTGGGAGATCGAGTGCATTGTGTTGTTCATTTGATGAACTGTTGTAACATCCCTGTTTTGGGGGATAACGTTTTTGAGAAATACAAACACGTCCGTCAACACATCAGCAATGAAGGTGAGGAAAATATTTTTCAAATTAATACACACGTGTAAAATACAGAATAGAAAATATCTTAGGTATTTTTGGATTTCATAATTGCCATGTGGTGAAGATATTGAATACCTATCACAGAGTGATTATATATATATATATATATATATATATATATATATATATATATATATATATATATATATATATATATATATATATATATATATATATGTATGTATGTATGTATGTATGTATATATATATATACATATATACAGTCATCCCTCGCTATATCGCGGTTCACTTTTCGTGGCTTCGGTACATCGCGGGTTTTTCTCGCTAGTATATGTAAAATTATATCGCGGATTTTTCACTATATCGCGGGATTTTGAGGTATAAATGTATTTTTACCTTCGCAAAAGCGGAAGGTTATGTTTTGATCGCTGTGTATTTATTTGTATGTCTGTGTGTGTGTGTGTATGTTAATCGCATAACTCAAAAAGTATTCAACCGAATTGCATGAAATTTGGTGGGATGATTGGTTATTATACGGGACACATTTGATTAGATTTTGGGAGCAATCGGGTCAAAGGTCAAGGTCAAGGTCACGAAAAGGTCAAAATCGTATTTTTGTTGTTATGTTCCCTACACTCCCATGGCAAGTACAGAACAGTAGCTGCGGCGAAGGTATGCGCTCTACCGAGTGCCCGTTCTAGTTTTAAATATTTTTGTGGTAAAATAAGCATTTTCTAGCCTAAAAAATTAAAAAACGTAAAAAAATAAGAAAAATACAGTAATTAAACTAGAACGGGCACTCGGTAGAGCGCATACCTTCGCCGCAGCTACTGTTCTGTACTTGCCATGGGAGTGTAGGGAACAGAACAACAAAAATACGATTTTGACCTTTTCGTGACCTTGACCTTGACCTTTGACCCGATTGCTCCCAAAATCTAATCAAATGTGTCCCGTATAATAACCAATCATCCCACCAAATTTCATGCAATTCGGTTGAATACTTTTTGAGTTATGCGATTAACATACACACACACACACAGACATACAAATAAATACACAGCGATCAAAACATAACCTTCCGCTTTTGCGAAGGTAAACATATTACAAGAAATAAAATACTGTACATAGTGTACAGTAGAAGGAGACAAAGAGACAAAGAGTCGTGCATATGGAAAACGCAGATGCGGCAGCTTCCACTTGCGCCAGTTACCCACGTAATGGGTAACTGTAATGCTCTTTCTGGCTGTGCAGTGCATTCATCAGCGTCATCACCTTCATCGTCATCAGTACTGCACAGCTAATTCATCATCATCTTCATCACGCAAGTTGTAGTATTGAAGAGCCGGGGCTCTTGCTTGATACGGACGAAATGACGGGCAAGACACAAACTCGTCCGAGAAGATATTTATTCTCAAAACCAACTCGGGAACACTGAAAAGCCCGTTTATCGGGCTGCATTATAAAGCACAACCAGAAACCGAAACCGAAAGCCACGCCTCTCAACCGTGGCGTGCTTCGGTGGTCACGTGAACAACAGGTGTAGCTGATTATACCCGCACGCGCGGCACGCTTTGGCGGTCACGTGACCAGCCACTCTGGCGCCGGGGATCCCCGCCGGTGACGTCACCAGCTGGAGCAAGGAGATTCTGATGCTGGTCTTGCTTGGTGGACCCATGGGTCGCTACAGTATCTTCAATGGTCAGTACCCATTAGAATTTTATATGTTGTTAAAATTACGTATGTTTAAGGGTGTAAAAAGTGTTTAAGAGTATAGGAAGTGTTTATAAGAGTATGGGAAAGGTTAATAAGAGTGTGAGAAAGGTTAATAAGAGTGTGGGAAAGGTTAATAAGAGTGTGGGGAGGGTCATAAAGCTTTAAAATATATATAAATAATAAAATAAAAATATGGTCGCTACTTCGCGGATTTTCGTCTATCGCGGGGGGTTCTGGAACGTAACCCCCGCGATAAACGAGGGATCACTGTATATATATATATATATATATATATAAATATATATATAAATATATATATATATATATATATATATATATATATATATATATTATAATAGCCGTAGATGATTCTGTCATCAGTCTGTCTGTTGGGTGTCTGTCCGGGGTGTGGCTTACTCGGTTTGCAGAGTAGCTCCACCCATAGCTCCACCCATTCTGGGAGTGGCTTCATATAATTATAAACAAATATCCACCATTTTATTAACTCGCATAGCTTTGAGGCCTGTTTTGTAGGCCCGTGGTGTCTTGCTCTCTCTCCCAGTTTTATTTCAAATCAAATTCGATATATCATTTCATTTTTCACAGTCGCTAACATAGTTTTAGACTCGGTTGAAAAAAAACGGGAAGAAAATCCAATGAAAGTTGCCCTTTATAGAACGAAATGAATTCTCAAACGCCTGTAACTTCAAGGCCATTGAGTCTCTCTCACGCCTTTATCTCCAATCTAACTCACCATATGATTTCATTTTTATCGATGGTTTTAGACTTGGTGTCAGCAATAATTGAGAACATTCCACACACGCGGGAAAATGCAGAGATATATTTTTAAAAATCGCGTCATGGTGTATCATACATCGCCCAACATGACACCGACGGCAACGTGTCGATATATATTAAAAATTCGCTTTTGCTTTTCCGTTAAGATATATTACTTTTTCGTTTGATGACAGTCGTCACAAAAACGTCAACAATGATGCCGACATATATTTCTTCGTTTTTATTTCATTCAACATTATTAGCCGGAAGTAAAATATGTTTCAGGAAATTACCGAGAGATATTTCTTCGTTTTTTTTATTAGTTATGTGCGCAAACACTTTAAATAGGTTTATTTGAAATCTTTAATTTTCCACAATACTAGTACCGACTGCAAAGCCGCAATGAGCCGGCGAAGCCAAAGCCTCTTGCCACTATTTTACCCATCAGTAGGTTAGGTAGTTGGTAGTAGGTAGGTGTAGTTGGTACCGTATCTGGTAAGACTTGGTAAAAGAGAAGAGCAGACAGTCCTCCCCAATACCTAAAATACAATAAATGTCACAAGAAGCTTAAGGAAGTAACTATATGATGTGCTAGTTTAGGGCCTATTTTAAGAAATTTTAACTGGGCTTAACATACGTTTTCACAGTATGTGTGTCGTCTTCTAACTTCAGTCACTGTCAGGACTGGTTCTCTCCGGGCACTGCGGCTTCCTCCACCATAAGAAGTTAGTTTGCAGTAATATCAGTGCCGACAGATCAGACGATAGCGCCGTTTCAACGGCAATGTGTGACTCGTTAATCAAACCGAGCTTTCTTTCTTTATGTAAACCGCTTATACCGGTAGGTGCAGGACAACATCATAAATCACACAAACCTACTGAGCATGGGGGCATGGGATTGAAGCCTAATTCGGTTTTTCAGGTCTACCACTAAAGAAGAGAAAAATTTCGAAAATGGCCCAGAGTGGTTTACTTTCCAATTACGTTTCGTGAGAACATTGTTTTTTATCGCGAAAAGAAGGTGATAGACGCTGATAGTGACCTGTAAGTACTCTTGAACATCCTCAACAACACATATATGCTGGTGCGAGCACTCAAAGGTCTTTACACGCTTTAGAGAAATTTAGCAGTGTACAGTTAAAGTGTAGACTTAAACTGGTAATTGAAACAGTGTAGATTGTAACCTGGTAAATGAGCAGGAGTCACATGACACTTTCTCACGAATTAGCTTGTCTTGGGTACATTTATGGCGTGGTTAAGCATAAACGTCGTCCTTCATGCCACATCTGATAGGTCGGTGTGGCGATGAAGAATGGAGGCAAAACATTGTTCCACGTTTTGGCTTTGACCGAGTGACATGGCGTTTTGCAGAATCGAGTCCAAAAACACGTTGTTCAAGTGCTCGTACTTTTTTGCTGTGCAGTAAGCGAGTGACTTGATACGTTTCACGGTGCCCAAAGCAATGACGATTTAGCTTAGGAAATTTGAGCATATGATGAGAACTATTTCGAGCAGCATACGCTCACGCGTGATTCGGTTGTTTTGCACCAACCTCGTTCCCGGCGTCGCAGACGTCGCAGTGATTCCCGTCGCAGTTCCCGGCATCGCAGTGATTAATTCGGTGAATTCCGTCTCAACTTCGGATATTTCCGGCCGTGAAAAACTATCCGTATTTCTAAACTAAATATGTAAACCACTTATATCATATTTCTGGCCGTGAAAAACTGTCCCATACGGCCGCGAGATTTCTAAAAAATAATTCTTCGTCAATTTTAGAATATTTGACGCCATTTTCACCCTCCGAAACGCGTATTAATATTTTTTCAAATGCTCGAACCTCATTGGTTCTGGTGTTTGATGACGATTTTCGTTGAAGATAACGAGGTTGGTCTTAACGTATTTTAATTACTAATGAGAGGTTTCATTAGATTGTGAATCAAAGAACGACGGGTGAAACAAACTCCTATTGAACTTTTTCGCAATTGTTTTATGCAAACTTCCGCATCCGGTCGATGGCGACCACCATCGACCGCTTTCATTTTAGAAATATTTTTGTAAATGCTCGACTCTCATTGGGTCCGGTGTTTGGTGACGCGTTTTGTTGAAGATAACCCGGCCTGTGCGGGCCGATGTTGGTCTTAAATTATTTTATTAATACATCGGAGGTGCATAAGATTGTGAATCAAACGACGATGGGTGAAAGAAACTCCTAATGAACGTTTTAAATTTGTTATGCATACTTCCACCTCCGCAAGATGGCTGCGCCCACTGCGCTTCGGATTCTCGAGCCAAGGCATAATCAGGTTTTCAACATAATACGTACTCGTTTATTGACAACACCGGCTTCGCCGGCTTCTAGTACTGACTGCAAAGCCGCAATGAGCCGGCGAAGCCATAGCCTCTTGCCACTATTTTACCCATCACTATGGCATCAGTAGGTTAGGTAGTTGGTAGTTGGTAGTAGGTAGGTGTAGTAGGTACCGTACCTCGTTCAAAATGACACCATTTGCATTCTGGATGAGATAAAAATTCATAAAATTATTTCTTGATTAATTCGGTGA